>NW_006399834.1:12063081-12088354 GCF_000299155.1 Elephantulus edwardii | reverse complement strand
TTATCTGATATGTTATTACCGAATACTTTTTCCCAGTCAGTGGCTTCCCTTTTTACCCTACTGGAGAAGTTTTTGGATGTGCATAGGGATTTGAGTCGTCTTTACAATAATAGTCAAGTGATTAAACATTGCTCCATCAGAACTAGTTACAGTAAAAAACAAAATTACATAATAATAAAAAGGAATGAGCTTATGATACCAGTAATAACATAAACCTATCTCAAAAATCATTATGTTGAGCAAAATTATCAAGGCAAGAAAAAGCATTCATACTGTGTGGTTCCAATTCTATAAGACTCAAGGAAAGATATATCTTATTCCAAATAAGAGAAACAGATCAGTGATACTCTGAGGTCAAGTGCTAGAGGTGAGGTGAAAGATTGATAGTAAGGGATATCAGGCAACCTTTTTTTTTGTATGATGGAAATATCTGCATCTTGATTTTGGTGGAAGTAATACATTCATCAAAATGGACTGAACTGTTCATTTAAAACCAGTAAGTTTTATATAAGTTATATCTCAAGGAATTTTATTTTTAAAATAAAAGTTAATTTCAAGCTGTTCTTAAATGTCATGGATGCTATGGATGTCACGGAGTTATTCTTAGATGTCATGGATGCTACAACTCATCGCAACTCCGGTTCAAAGACATCCTCACAATCTCCACCACGTTGAAGCCCATCGTTATAGTCACTCTGTGAATCCAGCTCATTGAGCGCTGTCCTCACCTTACTTCACCCTCTACAGCATTATGTATTTTTCCTAGAACTGGCTCTTCCTGACAACATGACCAAAATATGTGGGATGAAGATTCACTATCCTTACCTTTAAGGAGCACCCTGATTGCTCCAATTTAATACTTCCTCCAATACAGATTTGCTGCTTCTTTAGAGAATTCCCGGTACATTCAATATTTTTCACCAACATCACAATTCAAAGGTATCACTTTTTTTATATTCCTAATTCATTGTCCAACTTTCACATGTAAAGAAAGCAACTGAAAATGCTGTGGCTTAGATCAAGCATATCTTGGTTTTTAGATCGACACACAAGCTTGAAATCTTAAGTAAGGAAATATTTATTAATATGTCATCTGTCTCTTGGATTCTTAGATTCAAAGTAATTTAGAACTTAAAAAATAGAGCACACTAGATACATGACCATATTTGTATAAGATTCAATGTCTGTTTACCTGTATGTAAATATGCATAAATACTAGAAAGGAAGTTCTTCAAATATTTGCACAGATTTTTTGGATTTGCATCTTGTCACAGGTATTTCAAATAACAGTAAGGTCACATGGTAGGCACGTTCCAGTAGAGCTATAGACTAAGACTGAGAAGAAGGATCTGATGTAGAATTTATGGGGGGAAATGGCTAGTGAAACCCTATAGATAACAAAAGAATGCTCTGATAGAGAATTAGAAAATAACCCTCTCATATTGGAAGACACACAAAATATGACTACTGAAAAAGAGCTGCCTCCTCGAAGCAGCTGTTGCTTTGTGCCATCAAGTCAGACTCAATTTCTAGCTGACCCTCCAGCAGGTTTTTGGAGGCTGTAAATTGCATAAGAGACTTTCCCTCATCTTTTTTTCTCTGCAGAGCAGCTGGTAGATTTGAGCAGGCTGCCTTTGGATTGTCAGTGCAATTCCTTTCCATTAGACTACTAGAACTCCTTCTGAAAGCAAAGTTGCTCTTAAAGATATAGAAAAAAATGTCTATTAAAAAAATAGATGAACTGACATAGTGGTTGCAATAATGGGTTCAAACATAGCAACGGGTATGGGCTTCATGCAGGACTAGGCCATAGTTTGGTCTGTTGCACACAGTATCACTCTGAGTGGGAACTAAATCCATGGCAGCAAGCAATCACCATCACCTCAGGTCAGAAACGCAAGAGAATTACTTTAAAAATAATGTTTTTGTTCATTTCAATAAATCATTGCATTCCTCTTACTATGTGCTGTCCTATAGTTTCTTTTATCTCCATACAGTTTGAAGTCAAGAGACCAAACATAGGTAAAATAGGAGAATCATTTCTCTCACATATTAATAATTTCAACACTGGGGACTCAGCTGGGGTAAGCTTTAGATTGCTAACTGAAAAGTCAGAGACCTAAACCTACCAGCCACTCCATGGGAGACAAAGGAAGCAGTCTGCTTCTGGAAAGATTTACAGCCTGGGAAAGCCTACGAGCAGTTCTATGAATCAGAATCTACTCAGTGGCAGATTTGGGGGGTTTGGGGTTCTTTTCACCTTGTTTTTAACTACCTTCATCGTGGTACCTTATGCTCTCCAACTCTAATTCTCTTCTTCCAACCAGATACGAATGTTAACTTGTATACTTGGGTTTTTTTTTATAAGATGATATGGCACCTAATCTCCCTCTTACCACAAACGAAAAAAACAGAGCAAGCTAACAAACAAAAAACTCAGTGCCATGTACTCAGTTCTAATTCACAGACCCTCCCTTAGATTTCCAGGGCTAGAAATCACAACAGGAGGAGCTCCTTTCTTTTTCTCCAGAGAAGCTTCTCAAAAATTTGATTTACCAGAGATGCCTAGCCTTTGGGTTGGTAAAGCAATTACACCACCATAAACTGTTGTTGTTATGTGCCGTCAAGTCACTTGTGACTCATTGCGACCCTATGTACAACAGCCCTAAACTCTGCTCTGTCCTGTGCCAATCGCACTGTCTCTGACATGCCCATCCCGATTATCCCAGTCACTGAATCAGTCCATCTCATAGAGGGCCTTCCCCTCCTGCGCCATCCCTCCACACTCCCAAGCATGATGTCCTTCACCAAGGACTGGTCTCTCCTCACAAAATGTCCAAAGTATATTAGACAGAGCCTCAGAATCCTTGCCTCCAAGGAACCGCTCAGTTTAACCCTTTCCAGGGTGAATCTGTTTGTTTTCCTAGCAGTCCATGGTACCTTCAGTACTGTTCTCCAGCACCACAGCTCAAAGGCATCAATTCTCCTTCTATCCTCCTTGGTCATCGTCCAACTCTCTGGTGCATAACAAGTAATTGTGAAGACCATGGCCTTTATCAAACGCACCTTAGTCTCCAGAGAGACACCATTGTTCTTCAGTACTTTGGAGAGGTCCCTAACAGCAGACTTTCCCAAGGCAATGCACCTTTTAATTTCCTGGCTGCTGGTGCCAAGACTGTTGACTGTGGAGCCAAGCAAACTAAATCTGTGTACAATCTCAATCTCTTCACCACCCATCCTGATGCTGCCAATTGTTTCAGTGGTGAGAATCTTTGTCTTCTTGACATTGAGCCTCAATCCATATTGGAGACTGCAGTCCTTGACACTCTGCAGCAGCTGGTTCAGGTCCTCTTCATTTTCAGCAAGCAGGGTTGTGTCATCTGCATAACGTAGATTGTTAATAGATCGTCCACCAATCTTGACCCCACATTTCTCCTCATAGAGCCCAGCCTCCCAGATAATCTGTTCTGCATATAGGTTGAAAAGGTATGGAGATAGGATGCATCCCTGGCATACACCCTTCCTAATTTTGAACCATACAGTGTTCCCTTACTCTGTTCTGACAATTGCCTCCTGGTCCAAGTATAGGTTTTGCATTAGCACAATCAAGTGTTCTGGGATTCCCATTCTTCTCAGAGTCAGCCACAGTTTGTTATAATCCACACAGTCAAATGCCTTTGCATAGTCAATGAAACACAGGTAGACATTCCTCTGGTATTCTCTGCTTTCAGCTAAGATCCATCTAACACCAGCTACAATATCTCTAGTACCAGGACCCCTTCTAAACCCAGCCTGGACTTCTGGCAGTTCTCTGTTGATGTGCTGTTCCAGTCATTTTTGGATAATCTTCAGTAAAATCTTGCTTGCATATGAAATCAGTGAGATTGTTCTATAGTTTCCACACTCTGTTGGGTCACCTTTCTTTGGGATGGGAACAAATATAGATCTCTTCCAGTCAGTTGGCCAAGTGGTTGTTCTCCAGATTTCGTGGCACAAGTTGTTGAGCACATCCAGGACAGCATCTGTTAGCTGAAATATGTCAATTGGTATACCATCTATTCCTGGAGCCTTATTTTTTACCATTTCCTTCAAAGCAGCCTGAACTTCTTTCATCACCATAGGCTCTTGCTCATATGTTGTTTCATTAAATTCTTCTGTGTCTGCCAATTCCTTTTGATACAGTGACTCAGTATATTCTTTCCATCTTCTTTTAATACTTCCTGGATCTTTTAACATTCTGCTGAAAGCATCCTTGATTATAGCAACTCGAGGTTTGAATTTGTTCTTCAGTTCCTTGAGCTTAAGAAATGCTGAGTGAGTTAAGCCCTTTTGATTTTCTGACTCCAACTACTTGCACATTTCATTGTAATATTTTGCTGAAAAGAAAAATCTCATAGGCCATCAAGTCAGAACCAATTCATAGCTGATCCTCCAGTGGATTCTCAAAGGCTGTAAATCACATCGGAGATGGCCCATCTTTCTTCAACAGAACAGCTGGTGGATTTAAACCACTTCTCTTTGGGTTGGCAGTGCATCTCCTTAAACACTAGGCCAGAAGTGCCTTCCAGTCCCATGAAGAGATGATGTCTTTTCTCACCAGATTTCTCTTCCCAGACTAGGCTCTCATTTTGCCCCATCACAGATTACTCAGAGGTAGATGCTCATCTTCAGAATCTCTCCTCTCTTGAATCTTCTTCCTACTGCAGAGTAGGTAAGTTTCTCTCACTTTCACCTCAAAATCAATCCCAGCCAATTCTTTTCCCCTCGAATTTCTCAGATTTTGCCAGTTTTCTGGCACATATACACCAAAATTCAGAGTTCAGTAGAAAGCCTACAGAATACAAGTTGGAAGAATTGTACCTTAGACCTTCCTCTACCTCTGGGTAGCTGACAAAATTATGTAGCACTACTGTGGTTCTGTGTCTACTTCTGGAAAATGATAGCTAATGATAGACTAAGTCCTTTTCTAGATCTTATACTAAATTCCCTAGAGATTTTTTTTATCACTCTTAAATGCCTTTCTGAATATGGTATATTTGAAAATTTAGCATATATATCTCTGACTTTAAAATATATGTTGAATATACACTCTTTATTTGTTAGGTCATCGGTCAATCATCAAATTGTAGATTAATCTAGAAAAAAAAATCTCCTTTTTAAGCTTTTCTCTACATCCAAACACACACTCATTCTCATTTCCTTTCTTATTTTCCCTTTCTCCATTTCTCTTCCACCCTGTGTCCTCTTTCCTCCATCCACTCTTCTTCTCTTTACTGCTTCTTTACTTACTTCCTTCTCCCTTTCCTCATTCACAGACTGCATGGCATTCAAAGAACGAATACACTCGTTGAGCTACATTTGGGAAAAGATTAATAAGAAAGTAATTTAGGGATGGATGCTAATTTATGCTTACTTAGTTCAGGCAGAAATAGGTTACAGACAATTCCTGTTTTATGGTTGCTCTCATCACTTACTGAATCTAAAAAGACTATTAGTTGCAAGTGGGGGGGGAACCCCACATAAAAATAAAATTCCCTTTCAAGTTAATATCATTAAAAGATAAAAGAATGACATTCTAAAGCTGTATGTACTGCATTCTACTGCTCCAAAGCTTGAATCAGTGTAAATATTTAAATAAAGGCCTTCAATTTGCTGCTTTTACTCCTCAACAAATGTGTTTGATAGACTCAAAATCTACCCAGCTTCTTTCACAATGTCATGACAATAGAGGGAGATTTTTATTGAAGGAGATGCCAAAACAAGATCCATAAGAACATCAACTATGTGAAGTACTGATGTAAAAGCAATTTGGTAGTTCAGATTTGCTCGTTTCAGATCTCTCTAATGCTAAGAAGATCAGAGCATAGAATGTTCATAAAGTTTCCACTGATTCCACAAGCTTCCATTACCATAAGTGGCATCAACTTTTGCAGTTGAGGCTCTCATTATTATACCATCCATAACCTTTTAATCTTCCTAACTTATCCAATATAACCCCTCCCTACCTACAAACAAGAACAAAATGTAGTCCGAGTTTATGCACATTTGAAACTTTGCCAATGATAACTATGTCCCTTAAAGTCTAAAGAGATTAACAATAATATGAACTTTGTTCTCCCCTTATCCAGGGAGTTTATTAAAGGGTGCAGCTGTACTATAACAAAACAGATTAAACCAGTTCCTCTTAAACCAGTTTATGAGAGCCATTGTAATAAAGCAAAGGTACACCAGCTTCTACTTGTTGTTGCTATTGTCAGCTGTCACCTAGTCTGGTCCAGTTCATAACGGCTCTTTTTAACACAGAACACGATCTTGCCCAATCCTGTTAACAGGATTAAATCATTATTGTTAAATATCTTAAATCCAATTGTTGTCCAGTTATTGTGTCCATCCATCTTGCTGAGCACCTTCCTTTTCTCTGTTTAACCCTTTGTTTTCCGACATGATGTCCTTTCCTAGGTATTTCTTATTGTTGTTTTGTGCCTTCAAATCACTAGTGACTCACAGTAATCCTATGCACAATAGTGCTAAACCTTGCCCTGTCCTGAGCCAATCTCACTGTCTCTGGCACACATACACTTATAACCCCCCAGTCCTTGTGCCAGTGCCCAAAGTATATGAGATGAAGTTTTATCAACATTGCTTCTAAGGAACACTCTGGTTGCACATCCTCCAACACAGATTTGTTTGGTTTTCACATCTGGCTTAGTCTGGAAGTTCTGTTGAAACCTGTTGTGAAACCATGAGTGAACCTGTTGTTATTTGAAATACCAGTGGCACAGCTTCCAGCATCATAGTTTCATATCTAGTGTGTAGTGTATAGTATAGTACATAAAATCAGCTTCTGGACTTACCAGCTATTGCTTGAGTCTCTTCTCCCCATATCACCAAGCAACAGTAACAAAATATAAGATGATAACCAAAGAATTCCCTGTTTTTAATGCTCTTCCCTCTTCCTTACTTTTTACCCTGCTTCTCATGAGAGTTTGAGAAGTGATTTAAAAAATATCCTGGATTATTGGCAAATTAGGCCAATTCAAGACACAAATACAGAATCTGTATGTTAAAGATTTAACTATACCTAGCCTTTGTGTTATGATAATTCACCTATTCTAGAAAGAATGTATAGCTGCACCTGCTATGCAGATGGCATAATACTGCTTGCAGAAAATTAAGAAGACTTGAAGTATTTAATGAAGAACCTCAATGACTACAGCATTCAAGGTGGATTATATCTCAATGTAAATAAAATAAAAATATTCATAACTGTTCCAATAGTTAACATCATTATAGGTAGAAAAAGATGGAGTAGTCAATAATTTTATTTGAATCCACAACCAACACACACAGTAGTAACAGTCAAGAAACCAGAAGATGTATTGCATTGAGTAAACCTATTGTCAAACTTCTTAAAAATGTTAAAAAGCAAAAATGTCAGTTTAATACTAACATGCTTGACTCAAACTATATTTTCAATTGCTTAATGTATATTTGACTCTCAGACAACATAATAAGGAAGACTGAAAAAGAATTTATGCCACTGAATTGTGGTGTCAGTGATGAGTATTGAATAATACCATAGGCTGTCAAAAGAACAATCTGTGTAAAAGGAAATACAGGCACAGCGCTCCTTAGGCAAGGATGGTAAGTCTCACATACCTTGGGCATGCTACCAAGAAATACAAGCCCATGGAAAAGGACATTATATTAGACAGATAGAAGATTAGAGGAGAAGAGATAGATTGACACAGTGAAAGCAAATGGTTTTGAGCACAATCAAGATTGAGAAGATGGCATAGGATTGGAAAAGATTTAAATCTACTGTGCATATTGGTGACAATGAGTTAGAGTCAACTTGTTGGCATCTAACAATAACAACAGAAACCAAGCCAGTCTTCTCATTATTCTAATAAGAAACAAGAAAAGATTTTTCCATCTAAGCCTATAGCCTGGTTACACTGGTTAAGGAGATTTTGTTCTTTTGGTTCACTTAAAGTAATTCTTTAATTAGCAGGGAAATTCTATCAAGTACTTTTATTATAAGACTGAGTATGACTGGTGGTTGCTTTCTGTCCATGAATCAGTCATTGTTCAGCCTACATGATGCTAAATTACACACACAATTGCAAAAGAATAGAACCTTAGCAGTAGTGAGGTGCAGAGAAGAATGCAGATGCTTGACGCAACTAGTGATGCAGTAAGGCTTAAGTCCTCAAGGTAGTAGATAGGCCAGCAGATGTTCATTGTGACTATCATCCTTGAAAACCCAGTATGAAAACATCAAATGAGAGATAAATCCATGCTTCTCAATAGTGCTTCTCTTCTTCAGGCAATAGAAGGCCCTTTGTTGGGTTAAGTAATAGATGGAAATGTTGGCCTGCACTGAGGGGCCATATTTAATCTTTAGAATCACCACCCTCAGCTGAGACTGATGTGCTCACTACGAGGGGCCAAGAGAGCTGAGATGGACTAGAAACAAACAGGGAAATATACTCTACTCCAAAAGCATTCTCCAGGCCAGGGTTAGGTTTACTTATAATATGTCATTTTCCTCCAACTGATCTGATTGAATTTGTATATGTTAAATGTGCACATAATGCTATTCCATCATAATGTCATTGAACAAGTATACTGGATCTTTTGGGACCGGCCAAATTAAGACAT
Organism: Elephantulus edwardii; assembly: GCF_000299155.1. Classification (NCBI taxonomy): domain Eukaryota; kingdom Metazoa; phylum Chordata; class Mammalia; order Macroscelidea; family Macroscelididae; genus Elephantulus; species Elephantulus edwardii. Next base: position 12,079,690 of record NW_006399834.1, on the reverse strand, counting down.
TTTGCCTCAGCATCAGAGTATGTGATAAATTATAGCATGGATAAACTGTCAGTATTCATTATAGAAAAAAGAAAAAACAGAGCCCCTTGAAAGAGAATCCAAACACCTATTCAAACTACGATAAGCAGTGTCACAGTATCTCTTTGTGTACATACTCATGTACTCATTTGACAACTCCATTTCTTACTCAAAAGCATTGATCTATTCCTGTGGCCAGTATATTTGATGCCAAACAGTTAAGTAAAATACATACTTCAAAAAAAAAATACGTACTTTTTAAGTTTCAAGAAGCCATTTTTTTCAGACTTCAGTATTTTGCTGAAGCTCAAAAGCTATTTCAACCTCAGCATTTCTAACTGCTTTTCACTGAAAAAAAAATCTGAAATTTGTTATCTTCCTTATGTCTCCAGTGTCTGTCTTAGAATGGAACAAGATTCCCCCACCCCCACCCCATGCAATATCTTTAAAGCAGAGCTGGTGAGACTCTTGATGCTATTAGAGAAGCTCTGAGCTGAAGTGTGAAGGAGGTAGAGATACCAAAAACCTTCAGGTGGTGGCAGCAGCACCCTATGCTGGCTCCACTTAGCTCAGCCCAGATGCCACCCCTCTCTCCTCATCAGGCAACCACATTCAAACCACTGTTTCTTTCCCTTTCACTCTGAGTTTCCTTTTCTTAGTATAACTTCCCTGCCATTCAAAACACAGTACTTCTACATTTCTCCTCCACCAAAGACAGGGAAACCCAGCAACTCTACCAAGTACCTGCTTCCAACACACTGGTGTAGCCCATACTTGAATCTTGCCAGACTTTTCCTCGGAGATGAAAGATGAAGCTAGGACATTGGGAACATGTCATCATTTAACATGAGTCGCTCAATGCATTTTGTAAACTGAGGTAATTACTAATGATAGTTAGCATTTATTATTTACCATGTGTTGAGTTACACTAAATATTTTTCCTTATTTAATCTTTTCTAAAACTCTACCTAATAGAAATAATTATCTCAAATTACAGATAAGGAAATTAGAATGAAAAACCTATGCAACCAGTCAGAGAAGTGGCATCATAAGGGTTAATATTATCTACTGTGGTGACTCCCCATGGACTCCCACAGAATGCATAAAGAATCCTTAGGAAGGTTTATTATCACTTTTAATCATAGAATAAGATGTGATAAATATTGTTGTAAATTACTTACATGTAATATGTCTTCTTGTTGTTGTTATGTACCATTGAGTCTGAACTGATAACTGATCCTCCTGTAGGTTTTGGGAGACAGTAAATCACACTGGAGGAGATTGCCCATATTTTTCCTACAGAGCTTCTCCTTACCACTAAGCCACCAGAGCTCCTTAATACATGTTAGAATATTTATTAACTACAAAATTGTTTTCTAAAATACCTCTATAGTGAATCACAACATTGTTACTTACAATATTACTAATTACAAACTAATAGTTACTAAAAGAAAGCATTTTAAAATTTTTTTCCTTTTCTTTAATTATTAGTTTATTATCAAAAAGAATAATATTGATATAGGCTCACAAATCACTTCTTATCATTAAATTGTAGCTAAAACAACTAGAAAATTTGACAAAATCAGTGACTACAAAAAGACCAGTAATGACAAAAACAACAGTGTATATTTGTAATATGGGCAGATGTTTTATTATTATAATTACAGGGCTCTTTCAGTTTTATAGACCATCATTTTGGTGTCAGCCCCTCTGAGAGTGCTTCCCAATGCAGTACACACTCCCTCATCCGCACCACCTCAGTAATGCCACTGAGTCTAAGCTCATACAACAAATACATGGTGGGCTTTGAATGTGGGTAGACTTCGGCAAGATTTCAGAGGCAAATTCACAGCTGGTTGTTTAATTGATGACAGAAAAGAAGGGAGGGCATGGGAACAACAGGAAATTTGCTGAGGACCTAGTGGGTGACTCCTAATTCTGAGAGGTATAAATTACTAATTTTCCTTTTTAGAGATGAGGATTTTAAGGTACAAAGTGTTAAATAATGCATCAGAGGACTCATTGGAATTGAGGAGGAACTGGTAGAAAATGTCATTAATCTAAGAAGAAGGATGGAGTTGATACCACACAATAGGACTCTGGACCCCAAGCAAGTGGGGGTCCTGGGAGAATGGAAAAGGTAGAGAGAAAGTGGAAACTGCAAGAAGATTTTAATTACCTTGGATAAATGTCATGCCATTAGAGAATGATTTGGACCAGAGGGTGAGTATTAGAAGGAGAAAAGGGACAATGAGGAGAAGACCTAAAATAAATAGCTTAAGGAGAAATGGGTAGAACTGAGGTAGCGAGAGAAAGCAGAAGATAGTTGCTCTTTTCTTTTCTTGGGCTTACTCTCCCCTTTGCAGCCCTTCCTTTCAGCATAAATTTCACTGTCTCCCCACATTTCTCAGTCCTATATTTTCTCTTGCCTTTAATTGCCTCAGTCATACTCTTATTTCATATATTAAATAAAATCAGAGGCTCCTATTAGTATATTATTTAAGTAGATAATTTTATTTCTCCACCACTATCAAATGTTTTACTGAAATTAGAAGCAATTTCTTTTCATAAGTAGGAAAGAATTGCTGATATTTATATATAATGATACTTTTTAATTACAAGAAAAGCAAATCTCTCATTCCTGCCTTATATTAGGTACTTTAAGTACAAGTTTATCTTGCTGAACTATAATTTTAAAATATATTATTTCAGATATTTGTCTGTTTAGTAGGCTCTAATAAAATACTAAGAAAAATAAAATCATTTGCAAGAAGACCTTAAACTATGCTCACAATGCCAATATTCATGATAGCAAGAGAAATGGAAACAGCCCAAATGTCCACCAACAAATAAATGGATTGGAAAATTGTGCTACATTCACACAATGGAATACTATGCAGCCCTTATTTCATAAGATACTATATAAGATGTAAAACAGTTTAGAGAGCATTATGCTGAGTGAAAAGACTCAGTCCCATAAGGACAAATATTGCATAAGACCATTAGTGTAAAAAAATAGATGGATAACTAGTAAGATGTGTACAAATGCTCAAAAGGGTCAGGGGAAAGGGGGCAAAAAGAGGGGCATGGTGGAAATCACTAGGGTAGTAGAGAGTCAAGCAGGTGTATTGGGATGAGACGTGAAGAATTAGGAAAGATTCAGTAGGGACTTGAAAAGACGGGAAATTAATAAGCACAGATCAATAGTTATGAATGATATAAAAGACAATGTAAATGAAACATTATATAAAATACAACAAACATGAGTGAAGCACAATGTATATTAATTATTGTATGCTTATGCAAAACTTATACTTGGACTAGGAGGCAGTCATCAGAACAGAGCAAGAAAACACTGCATGGTTCAATTAGGAGGGGGTGTATACCAGGGATGTGTCCTATCTCCATACCTTTTCAATATGTATGCAGAACAGATCATCCTGGAGGGTGGGCTCTATGAGGAGGAACGTGGCATCAGGATTAGAGGAAGACTTATCAGAAACCTGCTTTATGCAGATGACACAACCCTGCTTGCTGAAACTGAGAAGGACCTAACTGGCTTGCTGCAGAAGGTCAAGGACTGAAGTTTAAGGTTCACCCACAGACATCTAGGAGGAAAGATCTGGCTATCTAGCTTTGAAAAATCAGCTGCTGAAAACCATTTGGAGTACAGTTCTTGTTGTTATTATGTGCCTTTGAGTCAACTCAATAGTACCTACCAACGTCAGCTCACAGGAGAAACTAAAGTCATGAGAGTAGGTTGAAAGGGGAAGGGAAAAGCAGAAGAAGGCCCAAGGAAAGAGCAGCATGACATAAGGAGAAGGAAGAGAAGCAGGGAAGAAAAAGAAAAGGTAGTCTTTATACTTTGTCATGTGAGAGAGTTACTGTAGGCCTCCAGACTTTCTTCAGGTAACTTTGTAAAACAACATTAAAATAGAAAAAAAGAATGTACTACCTGCTTCATAGAGGAAAACTAACAACAGCAAGGAAGGGGCAGAAAAAAATGGAAAATCATTTTCTTCCTACCTTACCCCAAACAATTTAACAAGGTTTTTTTTTTTTAAGTTAATCAGTCTATAAAGTAATTTCATGCAGAAGAAAATAGCCTACACTCTTCAATTGTGCTTAAAGGAACTTTTTTTTTCTGTTAAATAATTAATAGTCTGATTGTCTGGAAAACACACTTGGATAAAACAGAGCATTTGTAAGAGTGTCAGGAAAAAAGAAGTATTTCCATCTATAAATATTCATTTTTCTCTAACTATCTGAAATTAAAATCCTACCTTTGAAAGAAGTGACTGATTTTAGTTACCTCAACAAGTTTATATAACAAGGAATAAATCAGAACAATTTTAAAGTCACTTTAGCCTAATAGATCACACACATACAGACAATCAATAAATATTCTTTTGCAGTGATGATTAGATGGTCCCTGTTCCTAAGTCATTTTCCTCTCTTCCAGGCATGAGCTCCCACCGACTTCAAAGGAAGTTTTTCAAATGGATTAAAGCACAGATCATATACTTCATTGACTTCAAAGGGAGCATTGAACACACAGATGATATTATGTTGGGGAGGGGTACAAATGGAAATTTCCTTCTTCTTATCATTTTAAGCTTAATGAACACCATCAGCATTCCAAGAGCATTGAGCCAAAAGTATTTTTCTTCCCTTTATAACATTTTCCATTGTGAGGAGGAGGGAGAGGATATCTAAACCTTGCTGCAAATAATTCACTATTATTGCAATGATGTTATTAGTTTTCTCCTTATATGCTATGTGTTCATGACAGTAAAATTTTGCCACATTGTGCAAAATGTTGCCATTTTATTTGCATGTTCATAATGTCGCTATGGAGTGAGAATTTTTTTCTTTGTTATGTAATTTTTTTTATTATACATAGCCAAATCTGGATTCTCAGTACTCTTCTTTCAAAAGGCATACAATTAAAGGTAATAATTTAGAACTTTCAGTGTAAGTTGTCACTATGTTTCTTGTAGGAGGGAAGAGGACGTGATGACAATCCATGTTCCACCATCACCATGCTAAGACATGCAAAACCCAAATATTCATTTATTCTTGGTAGTATTGAACTAACTCTGAAAACAGGGTAAAGTAATATTTAACCTTTCCCTAAAAAAGTCCTCAGATGTATGCAAAATGTTGAATATGATTTACCTACCTCTTGATCAAGCTTTGCAAGCTAATTCAAGTCAAGTCTGTTGCTGTAAAATTGTTTTATCTCACAGAGACCTTACAGGACATAGTAAAGCTGCTCCATAGGGCTTTCAAGGCTGAGATGTCTGCAGAGGCAGGCTGCTGTCATTTTCTCCCATTGAGCATCTAGAATCCAACTGCCCACTTCTCAGCTGGTGTGGCACCACTGTACCACCAAGGGTCCAAACCCACTGTCATTGAGTCAAGTTTGATTCATGGCAATCCTCCATGGGGTTTCTGAAGTTAGAATTTTTTTTTATTTTACACTAGTTTATTTACAAAATTTGAATAGATTATTTTAGAGAATAGATTCTTTGCATTTCCCTCACCATCCTTCTTGCTCCCAGGGAGCTACTGGTAAACTCTAACCTCTGACCTTTCAGAAACAGTATGCATTACACTGGTAGAGCTACTTAATCTCTTGTCAGAATAAAATCCATTTTGAGATAGCCAATTCCATCTAAGAAACCATATATCAATTTTCTGAGGCTATAAATCTTTAGGAGAAGAGACTGCCTATCTTTTTCCCCAAAGAGCAGTTGATGGATTCTGTCAACCTTTCAGTTAGCAGTCTGACATGCCAGGAACTATACCTCCAGAGCTTCTTAAATTCTCAAGATTCTGGTGTTCTTCACCCCAGAGCTGCAAACAAGAGCAAATCATCCAGTTAACAAATAAACAAGGAATGCAGGTGGCGTGATGTCTGTGTAGGAGGCAAGCAGCTGTTTTGCCCAAATCATCAAGCTTTTCCTGGGAATCTCCACACTGCTATGACTTCCTCACGGCTGATCTGTGTTCCTCAGTATGACTCACTCTGGCTTCTATGCAGACACCACATACACACAGACACACACACCCACACACACACACACACACACACACACACACACATTTTTATATGGTTTAACAACACATGGTAGTTATGAGCTGCGTTACGCAGAAAAGTGTGGGAGGGAGTCAGCAAAGACTGTTCTTTACCCCTATGGGAAAAAGAAAGGAGAGCTTAGCTAAATGGGTAATATAACTCAAAGGAAAGAAAGAACAGACATGAACATCATATTTGATTAAATTCTATATAAGGAATCACAAATGCAGTAATGAAACCAGTGGGAGTGGCCAACAGAAATAAAAATGAGCAAGAGAAATAATAGCATCAAACCAGCACAAAAGGTTCAAAGCCAATATGCATGCCTTCATTTAGCTAAGAAATCCATGTAAAGAACAAATTACTCAAGAAAAGTGATGCTCTCAAAGATTTAGTGAATTAAGACAGTAATTACCTTACTCAGTGTCCTCTTCAACTGAATATAAAAGCAAAAGGTCAAATGAAAACATGTATTCTCTTAATTCTCAAATAAAAGCCTGGCTTAAGTCTAATTTTGCCTCTACATTTTGAACTAGGTAAGTTCTTTCAATAGAGAGCTTACTTTTACTTAACAGAAAATTACTAATTTCCTCTGTGCATTTTTAGTTACTCATTTAATAGACATTGACTAGAGAAGTACCATATAAAGGACACTAACCTAGGTCCTATGTAAGAACATAAAAATGAAATAGATGTGAATCTTAAATTCCTGAGGCCATTGAAAGGTTACCAGGTAAAAATAAGAATAATAGAGGGAAGAATGTATTCTATAAGCCATTGGTGGTTGTGGTGCTAAGGATTTGATGGCCAATATGTGAACAAGGTATGTTAGTTTATCCACAAGGAAATTGTCTAGTCTCACCACTAAACTGAAGAGATTCAACAGCAGAAGTTGGGAATCTCATCACCAGCAAAGAAGATACAGTGACTGCACACTGCGTGTCCTTTGAGACTAAAGATTCCTGCTCCACTCAGACCAGAGCCTTGAGGAGCAGTATCAGTAACTGCAGCAGAGAACCAGGGACAGAGCTAACCTTAGTGCTGCTTGAGACCAGAGCTAGGAACCTTTGTCCAAGTTTATTGGAGTACTGAGGGGGGAGAGCCACAATTGGCAAGACTGAGAGCTTTGTAACACTGACCAAAAGCCGGGAGATTGAAAGCTGAGGTGCCTGCAAGCATATTTCAGCAGTTGTCCTGATTGAATGAGTGTATTCTTCTACAAAGCTTTTTGGTAGCCTTTTCACTTTACTAATAAACCTCATAATTGTGAATATGTTACTTTGTGGTCTGTGATCTATTGCTATCAATTTGGGGTCTAGTAGAGCAGTAAAACTGGTGTTGGAATTAGGAGAAAGAGATACAGGATCATGAGGGACATGTCTGGTCTCATGGAAATTGGTTTTGGGTTGTGGATGCTATTGACAGGGATAGTCCCCCCTTGTGAGATTAGCAGAGGTCAGATATTGCTGTCCTGGGCTGCTCCTGCTCTTTTTACAGTAATGAAAGGTAGGTAAACTTCTTTATATCTCACTCATATTCAACTGAATGAACTTGAAGTTGTATTTCACATAGTACTTTTCTAAACCTAGAGAACTCTGGGAACTCAATGGTAAGGAATTGTGCCATCAACACAAAGGCACAAATATACCAGCTGCTCCATGAGAGAAAGATAGGCAACCTCTTCTCACACAATTAACAGTCTCTGAAAACCCACTGAAGAGTCAGCTATGGTTCTGACTCAAAGGTACACAACATAACAATAGTTCTGAGACAAACTGATAGAAAAATTACTGCCCATCTATCAGATTGGTATGACAGCCTATGGTAGCTTGTGTGCTGCTATGATAATGGAAGCTATGTCACTAGTATTTAAAATGCTGATAAGATCACGTATGATGGATATGCTTCAGACAGACTAGGAAGAAGGGCCTGGAAATCTACTTCTAAAACTTATCCAATTAAAAACTGTATGGATCACAACAGAATACTGCACAATATAGATGAATCTTTTTCTTGGAAGAAAATTAAAATGCCAGAACACTGGACTCAAGAATACTAGCGATGGTCAACATGTCACAGGGTCATGCAATATTTTGTTTTATTGTAGTCTGAGGCAGCTCACCAGCAACTAACAGCCATGAGGAAAGGAAAAAGTAAGGTCAAACAAGTTTCAGAGAAACACTTGGTAGACAAAGTTAATATGGGCTAATACAACTTAGAAGTGTCTGAGAGTGTAATATGCTTATCAACATTCATAGAGCTTATTTGACAATCACCATTACACCCAGTTGCCATCAAGGATAAGAGATACAGAATAAACAGTGATGTAAGGTCATGCAAGGGGTACACCTGAAAACCAATAAATTCTTGGGGCTACCAGAAACTAAGAGACAAGAAAGGATCTTCCTCTAGAGACCAGAAGCTGGCTGGCACATGGATTTTTTTACTCCCAATGTCCAGCAGTCTAAAACTAAAATCTGTTCTTATAAGCCACCCACTTTATGATTTGTTTTTATGGGAGCCCTAGGAAATTAATATTACTGGTGATATAGCCTCTCTTTGACCCTTCCTCTTTCCTCAGCCACCATCACAAGGCAAGCTTAAGCAATCTCAGTTCAAAAACTGGCTCAGCCATCTATTAACTACAAAACCTTTACAAATTGCTTGACCTTTCTGTGCCTGAGTTTCCTAATTTCCTTGTCTATAAAACTGGCATTAAGGATTCAATGAGTCTATGAATATAAACCACTTTGAAACCTTGGAACATAGTGATAACAAATGTTATCTAATGGCTGGTTTCCTTTCTAGTCTTCTGACTGTCCCTCTCTGCTCATCCTATAAGCTTAGCATCCTCTTCAGGTTTCTTAAATTCTGGCTTTCTCCAAATTTTTCAGAAATAAAAAGTTACCCTTTTTATTTTGTTTACTTGAAATGCTTCCTTTCAATGATATTGTTAACCTTCCTAGCTTGCTGTATCCTAAATCTACAACCTCAGTCCTGATTTTCTGCAAAATTCTAGAGAATATTTCTAAACATCATTCCCCATACTGGATATTTCTATATCCATCTGAATTGTCCTACAAGTATATCAAGGTCAACATATCCAAAACTGGATATAACATCTTCCTTTTTATTTCTGTACTACATACATATTTTATCATCAAACATCTAGTAATCCAGGTTGGAAAAATAGTTTTCCAATCCATTCTTCATTTCTCTCTGTTCCCTAACCCTAACTTCACATCCAATAATCTCCTCCTGGTTCCACTTCTGGGTCATCTCTTGAATTTTACAGTACCTTGTTACCACCACTACAGGCCCTGGCCATATTTTTGCCATATCTTTAAATTTGTTTGCTTTTCTTCATGTAAAAATAAATAAATAAATAATGCTTTGTGTTTCAGGTGAACATTTACCTAGAAAATTAAGTCCCATTAAGATTTTTTGCAAATTATTTCCTGACATAGTTTTTACTTTTCAAGACATGTTGTCTATACTATGGACTGGACTGTATCCCTTAGATTTTTTTTTAGGAATTAACAAAGGTCTTTATTAAGTGTGTACGTCAATAATATAAGCTAACATTCAAAGCATTCTGACCCTGAGGGCAAGCAAAGATCAGGTTTATATACAGAGATTGAGCATGGGGGCTTAGAATTACATAAAATTCATTGCTGTTGGCAGTTGATATTTCTTCACATCCAGGAGTCATTATTACTTATGACTTTTCATGGGTGTCCAGGCCCCAGGCCAGGTGCAGAGAAAGTGGTAACCAAGCTCTGTCAGTTTATACTAGAACACAAAATTTAGCAACACATGTTATTGCCAAAATTATTCAGTCATCCATAAGGACAAATACTGTATAAGACCATTATTATAGAAATAGATAACTGGTAAAATGTGTATGAGGATTTAAGGGGGAAGGAGGAGCAGAGGGCTGGGGATATCATGTGGTCACATGGTTTGATGGGGGGGGGGTCTGGGTTGGAGAGGTAGGGAGGATCCAGTGTGAGAGGCAATGTTTTGAACTTTGCAGGTAAACCAGTGTAAAATTTTAAAAAAAATTATAAGAAATAAAAAGGAAGAAAGAAAAATTTTTTTTAATTCCCAATCTCTATATTTACAGAACAGCCTAGTGGTAAGAAGCTATGCTGCAATACCAAAGGCATGTAGTTCAAATCCACCAGCTTCTCCACAAGAGAAAGATGGGTAATCTCCTCCCAGGCTATTAACTGCCTCTGAGAACCTGCCAGAGGGTCAGATATGGGTCGGTTCTGACTTGATGGGTATATAACAACATATTTGTAGCAGGGAGTTCTAGTTGTATAGTCTTAGGGTGTTGCCCTGAAACCAAAAACCTGACTCATACTTTGAATGCACCATTGGCTCTAAGAAAGTTGGGCTGTCTCCTCCTGTTGCCGCAGAAACTTGAGGAAGAGATCCTGTTAGTCAGAACTGATTTCATGGCAATGAGTTTAATATCCGTGGTCCTAATACCATTTGAGAATGGATTGTCTTGCTTATTTTAACTAGGCTAGATTAGTATAGGGTAATGTTTTAAATTTGCCTTGTTTTTTTTACACCAATGCATTAAAATGTTTTCAACTATAATGTTGACGCTTCTTCATTGCCTTTCCCTTCCCCTAATTAATCTGTTCATTAATTTTTGCTCATTACTCTCTCAACCTCTTTTAATATATAAAAGAGAACAAGCAAGCAAGTCAAAGAAGCAGAACCAGAAGGCAAAAAGAATCACAAGCCACTGGAGATTACCCAGGAGCAAAAATTCATAAAGATAAGGACCTTCCTTAAAAACCAATAGAGAAAGTCTTCAACTAGAGTCAACACCCTGAATTCAGACTTCCTGCCTCCCAAATGCTGAGAAATCCAGTTTCTCATCATTGACACTGTTCAAACCCAACAGGTGCTCTGCAGGAGAAAGACAGGCAATCTTCTCCTCCAATGACATTTATGGTCTCTGAAAACCCACAGGAGGGTCAATCTCAAGAGACATAACAAATGGTGAGAAAATAAGTTTCAGTTTGGTAAAATCATCCATTTGTAGCATTTCTGCTCGGTATTATTAAATAACTAAGTCAGTCAGAACTCTCTATTCTGTTTGTTCTGTTTCCGTTAACTTCATTTCCCTACCCCTCTAATTTTTTCATCTCTGCTTCAGGATGAGTGTTGACCACTTGGTCTCATATATTTGATTATTTAAGGGAGCCCAGTACTCATAAGTAATACTGCTTATTTTAAAAATCAATCTATTATTTGGATATCTTGTTTAGGTTTTCCAAGTAGGCTTCTAATTTGTTCCCTTCTTGCAACTGTGGTGTTTATAAACATAAAATTGAAATAACCTCCCATATTTTAAAATCTATTCATGTTTATAAAGCTTACATAAAATATTTTAAACAATGAAACCATATTAATGATATTTATGCTGCAGAATTTAGAAGGAAATGTACTGAAATCTGTAACTTGTTTTGGACTACATAAAAAATAAAATGATCAGATGTAATATAAATGATGAATAGACAAATATAGGGATGATTAAACAGGTATAGTCAAATGTGACTAGTACAACATAGACAATAGTTACACATGTTCACTAAAGACTTCCTTTAATTTCACTTTAAGTGTTAAAACTGTACATATAAAACACAAGTGTAGGCTCTGTGCCATCTATTGCCTGGTATCCAAATATCTGAGATGAGTCCTTCACAATTAAGTCCCAGGTATCCACTCTTACCTCCCATTGCATACAAGCTCTAGTAAAACAGAACAGACCAACATTCTCTAAAGCCTTATACATTCTTCTGTAACAATGGCTTTGTCATCATTTTGTCTTTTCCTAGAAATCTTCATAGTTATTTCTCTATCTTGCAAATGTCTGTTTGTCAGTCAGCATCTCTGCAATGACTGCTTGAATAGTTCACTGCTCAAAGTTCGTATAGCCTTGGTGTGTCCACTTGCCATACAGAGGTAACTTGTGGTTGCTGTGAAGCTGAACACTGTGTCATTAATGTGTCAAATGCAATAATAATTACTTATGGTGAACAGTGTTTGGTGGAGCTCCCCGATTAAAACAAGCTTGGAAGCAGGAGTGGCATCCACTTCTGTAATAGCTTGCATCCAGAAACCCTATGAATCTGGAGAAAGGAAGAAAGTCACACAAGTGTTGAGGACTTTTGTTCATAGGGTCACTATGAGTCGCCTATGACTCGATGGAACCTAACAACAACAATCGTTCAGTCTGTTCTCTCAAAATTTTTCTCTCAGAATCTTTCTCTCCCTCTCTCTCCCTTTAATTTTAGTCTCGCTCTTACTGTCTTGTTTTGAACCATGCAGTGTTTCCTTGCTGTATTCTGACAATGCTTCCTGGTCCAAGTATAGATTTTCCATGAGCAAAATCAAGTATTCTGAGATTCCCATTCTTCTCAAGGTTAGCCACAACTTGTTGTGATCCAACAATCAAATGCCTTTGCATAGTCAATGAAACACAGATAGACATTCTTCTGGTGCTCTTTGCTTTCAGTTAAGGTCCATCTGAAGTTGGTGACAATGTCTCTGGTGCCACAGCCTCTTCTAAACCCAGCCTGTATTTCTGGTAGTTCTCTGTCAATGTGCTGTTCCAGTTGTTCTGGGATAATTTTCAGCAGGATTTTGCTTGCGTGTGATATCAGTGATATTATTCAATAATTTCCACACTCTATTGGGTTATCCTTTTTTGAAATAGGAACATATACGGAACTCTTCAAGTCAGTTGGCCAGGTAGTTGTCCTCCAGATTTCTTGACACAACTTGGTGAGCACATCCAGGGCAGCATCTGCCTGTTAAATTTTGTCAATTGGCATTCCATCAATTTCTCAGTCCTTATTCTTTGCCAACTCTTTCTGAGCAGCTAGAACTTCCTCCTTCATCACCTTTGCTCTTAATCATATCCTATTTCATTAAATTCTTCTGTGCCAGCCAATTCTTTTTGGTATAGTGACTCCATGCACTCTTTTCATCTTCTTTTAATGCTTCCTAAATCATTCAATAATCTGCTCATAGTAACCTTAGGTATTGGAATTCAAAGCTTACATCTGTTCTTCACTTCTTTCAATTTAAGAAATGGTAAGTCTGGCCTTTTTGGTTTTCCAACACCAGTTCTTTCTACATCTCATTATAATATTTTGCTTTGTCCTCTGGCACTGCCCCTCGAACTCTTCTGTTTTGCTCATTCACTTCCTGATTCTTCCCCTTTGCTTTCATTTCTTGGCACTATTCAGAGTCTCTACTGACATCCATTTCGTTGTATCCTGTCTCCACATCTGTTCAATCTACATGCAGAACAGATCATTTGGGAGGCTAGTCTTTACGAGGAGAACATGGCATCAGGATTGGAGAAAGACTCATCAACAATCTGTGTTATACAGATGACATAACCTTGCTCACTGAAACTGAAGAAGACTTGAAACATTTGCTGAAAAAGTTCAAGGACTTCAGTCTTCAATAAGAATTGAAACTCAACATCAAGAAAATAAAGATTCTCACCACTGGCTGACTTACAGCACCATAACAGATGGAGAAGAAATTGAGGCTGTTAAAAATTTCAGCTTGCTTGACTCCATAATCAACACTCTAGGCACCAGCAGTCAAGAAACCAGAAGCCTTTTGGGGAAGGCTGTTGTCAGAGACCTCTCAAAAGTTCTGAAGAACAATGATGTCAGTCTAGAGACTATGGCACACCTGATTCAGGCCATGGTCTTTGTAATTACTTGCTATGCATTAGAGATCTGGATAATGACTAAATATGACAGAAGAAGAATTTATGCCTTTGAATTGTGTAGAAGGGTGTTGGAGATGAGAATTGAACATATCATGGACTGCCAAGAGAACAAGAAAGTTTATCCTGGAGATGGTGAAATCAACTACTCCTTGAAGGCAAGGATTTTGAAGCTCTGTCTCATACTTTGGGCATGTAGCCAAGAGGGACCAGTCCTAGAAGAGGGACATCATGCTTGCAAGGATAGAGGGACAGTGAAGGAGAGAATGACCCTGGATGAGATGGATTGAAACAGTAAACAGGGATAAAGGGGGAGGGGTGCCAGAGACAGTGAGACTGGCTCGGGATAGAGCAGATTTCAGAGCTATTGTAGATAGAGTTGCTATGAGTTGCAGGTGACTTGATGGCTCATAAGAACAACATTGTCTTGAACTGCAGTTGGTACTTAGATGTGTTTCTCCAGCTGAAAAATTCTTAAAGGATTCTATCTCCCAATCACTTATTTCACAATGTGTAGCATTATCCATACAATCTAGGCTCTCAGTAAATGTCTCTGAATTAACTAGAAGTTGGAATTAAAAGTTTACTTTTTCTTACACAAAGTTCAAGCTGTTCTCTCTTGGCCTTTTAGTTGGTTCAGTAACAAAATATTTGTTCCCATTACCACACATCAGATGCTCTCATTATTCATAATCTTTGACCAGGAATGAGTCTAATATAGGCCTATATAGTTGTATTTTAATCTAAATGCATATCCACATGACAAGTTTATTTCCACTATAGAGTAAGCCTTTTTATTCTTGTGGACTTTTACATTAACATGTAAGTGAAGAGCAGCTCATTCACAGTTGACTAGCTGATATATGGTCTATTTTTTGAAGTGCTAAAAACTATACCAAAAATAAAGCCATATAATTTGAAATGAAATTTTATATTATAAATAACTAGATTAATAAATTAGACTCTGAAACCTTGAAAAAGTAGCTCAGGATTTTTACCAAAGTTTGGATTTAACCTTATCGTTCCACAAAGTCCAGCGGGCAACAATTAGCTTACCATTAGGCAGCAAGTAACTAACTTCTACTTCTAATCACTTTCAGAGTTCTCAGATGGAGTAGCTTCCCAAACTACCAAAAATTTCAAGGTATAAATTTATGTGTACACATTTTCTCACTCTCTCATATACATAAACTTACACTGAGAGAGAGAGAGGGAGAGAACAATATAAGGGTGAAATTGTCTGTACCACTCATCCATTCAACCTTGAAAGATTGCTTTTGAGTCTCTTAAAACCTATCTCTACTATGTTCAGAATAATCCCTGTCAATTAATAATTCAATACTCAATCCAAAAAACCTAAATCTTGTCATACCTTCTACTTTGATCTAGAGTCCTAAAACCAGAAAGGTGACTTTTACGAACTGTATTTATTACAAGGCAGTTTTGTTCTAGTGGCAGAGGGGTACATATGACTATTTCAGGGTTCATTATGATGCCATCTGATCTGAATGACTAGTACTTGTGTAAACAGTACATCTAATCCACTTGCATTGACTTAAGATTTTATGAAATAAAACTCTCTACTCTCCCTACCAGTAGTGTATTTCTTTATTTAATTCTTCAATAATGACTCAGAATTCCTCTACAGTCACAGAAATTCACAAAACACCCATAAGCAAAAGAATACATTAAATTAATATACACCAAGAGTTTAAAAATGGGTTACAATTTTTATTTGCATAATAAGTCTTCACCGATCCCCAGCCTGTGAATTCTTACCCCTCATACTAAGCCCTCAGGATCATGTGATTTGTTCTGTATGCCAATTTAGCTGTTCTTCCCTCTGGTCACTCACTCATTCTCTTAGTGCTGTTGAGTCAGAATCAAATCATAGGTGACCTTCTATTGAGTTTCCAAAACTATATGTAAACTGCATGAAGGAAGATTGATCATCTTTCTCCCGTGGAGTTGCTAGTGGATTTCAACCTTTAAAGAGGTATGACCTTCCAGTTAGCACAACTATTCACTGACGAGAGCTTCCTCTCCTTCTTCAAGGTCTAGGTCATTCATATCTCCCAGGAAATAGCACAGTGTCTGAAACACAGCAGGAAAGCCATAAATATATTTTTACAGGAATAGAAGAAAGGGGGACGTTAAAGAGAGTAAAGTGAAATTGTTGTTGTTTTTGTTGTTGTTGTTGTTGTTATGTGCCGTCGAGTCGTTTGCGAATCATAGCGACCCTATGTACTACAGTCCTAAACCCTGCTCTATCCTGTGCCAAACACATTCCCTCTGACACACCCATCCGATTACCTCAGTCACTGAATCAATCCACCTCATAGAGGGTCTTCCCCTCCTGCACGGTCCCTCCACCCTCCCAAGCATGATGTCCCTCTCCAAGGACCTGTCCCTCCTTACAACATTTCCAATGTATGTCAGACTAAGCCCCAGAATCCTTGCCTCCAACGAGTAGCTTGGTTTAACCCTCTCCAGGATGAATCTGTTTGTTTTCTTGGCAGTCTGTGGTACATTCAATACTCTTCTCCAGCACCACAGATCAAAGGCATCAATTCTCCTTCTATCTCCCTAGTCATTGTCCAACTCTCTGATGCATAACAACTGACTACAAATACCATGGCCTGTATCAGGTGCACCTTAGTCTCCAAAGAGACACCATTGCTCTTGAGTACTTTAGAGAGGTCCCTAACAGCAGACTTTCCCATCGCAATATGTTT
>NW_006399834.1:12049828-12062642 GCF_000299155.1 Elephantulus edwardii | reverse complement strand
TTCTGGGATTCCCATTCTTCTCAGAGTCAGCCACAGTTTGTTATAATCCACACAGTAAAATGCCTTTTCATAATCAATGAAACACAGATAGACATTTTTCTGGTATTCCCTGCTTTCAGCTAAGATCCATCTAACATCAGCTACGATATCTCTAGTACCCCTACCCCTTCTAAACCTAGTCAGGACTTCTGGCAATTCTCTGCTAATGTGCTGTTCCAGTCGTTTTTGGAAATAGGAGAGGAAAATAAAAAAGATAATGTGCATATTATTATATAGACAAAAAATAGAGTAAAATCAAATAAGTGATTTGCTTAGGGAACCTCCACTCATCATTCAAATGTAGAGTTTCTACTCTAAGCTATATATACAAATTAATTCTTGCTATTATCAATATTTGAACTATATGAACTCTCTGCCTCTCCCTAACTCATTCTTATTAGTTTCAGAGAACAAAAGCATGCCACTGCTTTTTTTAACTTAAGATTTTTAATGAAAGTGTATATAGAACTTGGATTTCCATCCATTAATTGCTGTCCATTTTCCTCCCTTCCCCCCTTTCCCCAGTTTGCTTTTTTCTTTGGGGGAAAAAAGTTCCTTCATTGTTATACATTCCTGCTCCCCAAACCAATTTACTCTGCAATTCTTATTCTGGATTCTTGTCATGTCAATAATAGCTAATCATATATTCTTTTTATACAGTTCTCTCCCTCATTTGTTTCAATGTCGTGTACATTACTTATCCCATCTTTTCTTAGTTTCTCCCCAACCCTCATGTCAGTCCTGTTTTATAACAGTGGCATTATGCAGTATTTGTCTTTTTGGACTGAGATATTTCACCCATCATAATGTCCTCCATGGCCACCCATTTTGTATAATATTTCATGAGTTCCTTGTTTTCAGTGCTGCATAATATTTCATTATGTGAATATACCACAGTTTCTCTATCCAATTGTTTGTTGATGGAAACTTGGTTGTTGTGAACAAAGCAGCAATAAACATGTGTGTGCATATATCTGCTTGGGTGGTAGTTCTAGTTTCTTTAGGGTATATTCCCAGTAGAGTGATTGCTGGGTCAAACAGTATTTCCATTTCCAACATTTTGAGAAACTACCATCCTGCCCTCCAGAGTAGTTGCACCATTTTACACTCCCACCAACAGTGAATAAGGGTTCCAGTTTCTTCCCAAACTCACAGCATTTGTTGTTTGCTACTCTGTTGAATTTTGAAATTAGTTAAATGGAGAAATGACAGCCTTTTTAACAAATGGTGTTGGCAAAATTGAAAACCATATGCAGAAAACTCAAACAAGACCTACACCTCACACCATACACAAAAACCAACTCAAAGTGGATCAAGAAACTAGGTCTAAAACCAAGTTCTATAAACTCCATTAGAGAAAAGTTTAGAAGAATCCTAGGAGCACTATTAATCCACAACATAAACAGTCTTCCAAGCATCCTGAAAAACCTATTACCAGGAGAGGATAAAATAGATGAATGGGACCTACTAAGAATCAAATTCCTAGGTACATCCAGAAATTTCTCCAACAGGGTAAAAAAGGGAAGCCACAGTCTGGGAAAAATATTTGGTTATGACATGTCTAATAAGTGACTTATATCTAGAATTTAAAGAACATTCAAGCACCGCAATAAGATAAAGGTAAACAACTCAATTGCAAAATGGGCACAGGATATGAACAGACACTTCACCAAAGGAGACACGCTGATGACAAACAAGCACAAGATTAAATGTTTCACTGTTTTTAAGATGCTTTCCTCACCCATTTTCTCCTACTATGTTCTTCCCTTCTACTTGAAGTTACTGGCATAAAATTTCATATGATAGTTTTAATACTTCAAAATATCAGTCTTTTTGTTTAAATTTTATTTTTATTCTCTTGTTAAGTTTTAAACTCTTGAAAATTTGATGAAGAGCCAATATGAGTCGGAACCTACTCAACAGCAATGTCACTGGACACTTTCAGAGAAGATTTTTAGAAATTCTTGTATAAAAATCTTTCCGAACAGGTAACTTTACATGTGCATGTTCTGTCTAAAGGGGGGGGGGGTGGTGCAGAAATCCCAACAACAAAACAAAACACTCACTGATATCAAGTAGATTCTGATTCATGGCAACCCTCCACTGAATTTCAGTGGCTGTGTCTTCCAGAAGACTGTCCTATCTTTCTCCTGCAGAACAGCTAGTGGATTCAAATTACTGGTCTTTGGATAATGGTGCAACAGTGAAGCACTAAGCCACCAAAGCTCCTTATGTTCTGTCTAAATTCCTTGTAAAAGAATTTGGAGTTGGAGTTGTTATTGTTGTTAGGTGTTATTGAGTCAAGTACAACTCATAGTGACCCTATGAACAGCCAACCCGAATCCTGTCCTATCCTGTGCCGTCTTCATCATCACTGACATAGTAGAGCCCATTGCTGAAGCCAACACGTCAATATATCTCACTGGGCATCTCCCTCTCCGGAAATGACTCTCCATCTTTCCAAGAATTATGCCCCCTTCCAAGGAATAGTTAGCTACATGTCCAAATATAAAATATGAAAGGTTCACCATCTTTGCCTCCAAGAAGCACTCTGGCTGCACTTTCCCCAATGTATATCTATTTGTTCGTTTTGGCAGTCCATGAGATATTCGGTGCTCTTCTCCAGAACCACAACTCAAAGGCATCACCTCTTTTTCTCTCATCCTTATTCTTTGCACAGCTCTGATGAATAGCAGGTGATTGAGAAGGCCATGGCCTGAATCAGGTGCATCTCAGTTTTCAAATTGAAATCATCGCTCCTCAGCATTTTGGAGAGGTCCTTGACAGCAAACTTGTCCAATGTGATATATCTCCTGATTTTCAGACTGTTGATACCATGTGTGTTGACTGTTGATCCAAGCAAAATTAAATTACTGACAGTTTCAATTCTTTTTCCGTATATCATAATGTTGACTGTTGGTCCTGTGCTGAGGACCTTTATTGTTGAGATGTGATACATACTGAAGGCAGTAGTCCTTAATCTTCCCTAGCGTCATCTGCATAATGCAGATTGTTGATAAGTCTTCATCAATCCTGATGCCACATTCCTCCTCATTGAGCCCAGCCCTATGTACAACAGCCCTAAACCCCGCTCTATCCTGTGCCAATCTTATTGTCTCTGATACACCTACCCCATTACTCCAGTCACTGAATCTATCCATCTCATTGAGAGTCTTCCTTCTTGTGCTGTCCCCTTTACCCTCCCAAGCATGACGTCCTTCTCCAAGGACTGATCCCTCCTTGCAACATGTCCAAAGTATGTCAGACAAGGCTTCAGAATCCTTGCCTCCAAGGAGCGCACTGTATACATATGGAGAAAGTTTACAACCCTAAAGCACACTCTTCCTTATTTTAAATCATGTCATGTTTCCTTGCTCCATTCAGACAACCACTTCTTGATTTAGGTATGAGATTTCTCATGAACCCAATTAAGTGTTCTAGGATTCTTTCTCTCTGTCATTGTTGAGACACAACTGTTTCATAGCTGACCCTTCAGCAGATTTTCAGAGGCTATAAATCACTGCACATTTTTCTCCCTTGAAGCAGCTGGTGGATTTGGGCTGCGTGCCTTTGGGGTTGGTAGCATAACTCCTCTCTAGGCCACCACAGTCCCAGTTTCTTCCTTGGAATAAACGAGTATTTATTCTTAGGACTTCTGCAGCTCATTTTCATGCTTCACACTTCTTAATGTTACTATTTAAACTAGCCAATACCTTCTCATAAAATAAATCAACCAGACTGAGTTTAAACAAAAGGATTTGCTGACTCAGTTTTGTTAACTTCAGGAATCACTGAAACTAAAACCAGAAGCAACCTTGAGTTACTTCCCTTCTCCTGACACAAGGAAAGGGTGAAATTAGGGACAGAGTGCATCAGGAAAAACAAGTTCCTCCATTACCCAAGTCTTCACATGCCAGCAGGTCTAGCAAAATTAATTCCACACAGATATTAAACATTTACTCAATT
This sequence comes from Elephantulus edwardii, assembly GCF_000299155.1. Lineage (NCBI taxonomy): Eukaryota > Metazoa > Chordata > Mammalia > Macroscelidea > Macroscelididae > Elephantulus > Elephantulus edwardii. The sequence goes on along the minus strand of NW_006399834.1, from coordinate 12,058,637 downwards.
GTATTTTGAGGGATAGTTTTATCTTTAAGAGAAATACATTTTCAATGGAGTAAAAGTCTTTCATGCAAGTTACTCAATGCTTCCATTTCACCAGCACTGATAACAATCACTGACTTCCTTTCTGATCAATCAATAAGATATTTTGGTCTATCTCGGAACTATGCAATTAGAGACACTGTGGAGCTCTGCTAATGATTACTTATTGTGAACAAATGTAGTCTGTAAGGAATAAAACCCCTTCATTATTTGCCTTTACTTCTGGTTATAAAGCATTTAAATAGCACTTTGTATATCCAATACATTTGGCATTCTTTTTTATAAGCCCTTCTATAACAACGAAGAACAATGCTAGCACATCAATAATTCCATTCTTACAAAGCAAAAATGAATGATGGCTAAGGACCAAGAAAACCTTTCCCTTCTGCCCAAAGGCTGTACTGCTCAGAGTTCGCACCAAGTTGCTTCTCCAACAGTAGTCTCTGGGTTCCTCTGCTAATCTATCCACAGGTTTTTACCTGGACTCCCTCTGAAGGATGGTAGAACTTCTGACCCTCTCCTGCAAGCAATATGTGGCATACTGCGACCAAAGTAGAAAAAACACACTGACTATGGGCACGTGACTGACAGTATTAAGTTGCTCTAAAGAAGTTATGGTTTAAAGAAAGCTTATGTTTTAGGTAGGTTTTTTGTTGTTTTGGGTTTAACTGGTGGGGTATTTTTTAAACAAAAAAAAGCCTTAAAAACAACAGCCACTAAAGGGATAGTGTTGTTAAGTCTTAACAACAGCCAACACTCTCCCTTATTTTTCAATGAGAAATTTCTTTAATTTAGTTCAATAAAACATGTATACTAACCATAGTACATAAATCAATATTTTATTACTTCCAAGGAAAGCAGCAATCTCAGGATGAAGAGGTATAAGTAACATCAGATTAAGCTCTCCTAGTCCTTTTGTTTTTAAACAGGTTTACTGGACACATTCAGAAAAATGCAACTGATATATACACATATCCATCTTTTATAAAACTTTAGATCAAATGTATCATTTTGTAAACAAAATAACAAGACAAGAGGAAACTGGTAACAACCGACCTCATCAAAGAGCAATGGGTTACTGTATACTTTAGAGTCAGAAAGGAAGATTTTGTGTCACGAAACATGACCTTTTGCCTGTTTGTTCACCAACTCTCATCCTGTAACTGCTTCTCAGACCTATCCACTTTCCTCTACCACACTGCACATCTTGCGATCTCACTGCACATCTTTGGAGCTCATTGCACATCTTGGAACAATCCTAGTTATCGTTTACCAGAATTTTTGCAATGGCCAATCTTTTTTCTCTGATCTTACTTTTCTCCAGTCTCTTCTCCACACTTAAAGAAAAGGGGAAAAATCCTGATTTGCCAAGTGTATGTCTACTGTTCCAGAATAATTACAAATAATACTTCCTTTCATTTTCAAATTCCCCACATTGGGTTTTATATGCCTGACTTAAAGAGCATGATTCTTATCCTACCACTTCCCTATTTATTCCATTCAGTGGGTTGTTTTTTGTTGATTTTTTTTAACCTAAAAGTAAAAGCAACACTTTTTTGACAAAATTTTTAATATCTTAACATTCACTAAACTTTAAATTCCATGTTGTTATTGTTGTTGCTGATTGCCATCGGGTGGAGCATGACTCATAGTGACCCTATGAACAAAAGGCCTGAAGCTTTTCTATAACTCTCGACATTTACCAAAGTTCATAGAGTTTCCAGAGGCATGTTGTTTAGGGATTTTTATCAGGTTGGTTTTTCTTCAATTGTTATAACCTCAGTGCTCAGCAAGCAAGAGAATCCGTAGTCTAAAATAAATTAACTTACTTCAGTTTAGAAAAGAGAAGAAATTGGGAACTTGATAACTGCTCTCAAATTTCTAAAAACATAAAACCAGATAAAGAAAATTAGATGAAGACAGGTTTGGGTTTGAGTTTTTAATAGTGAGAACTCTTTGAAAAGAAATGTGTTGCCTGTAAATTTTGAGTTTCCTATCTCCACAGTCATTCATGATAAGTCATAAGATGACTTGGTTGAAACATAAAGTTGGGGAAGACTATTTTTAGCAATAAATAAAAACGAAGAAGAACAGTAAATATTGAAGTAGCTAAAAATCTTGGCTGGATTGGGAGTTATGAAAACAACTATTAGCATATATCACTGATGTAACTTGTAATCTATACTGTGTGCACTCTACATGTATGGGCCGGGGGGAGGCAGGGGCTAAGGACAAAAAAGCAAAGGCTAATAAGCAGAATACATAAAGTGATTGAATCACTATAGTTATAAGAAATGAAAATACAAAAAATGTTGTTAGGACAATCTATTCTTGCTTAAAAATACAATAAAATATGAGTAAATGTTGAAATAGCTGAATTGTAACAAAAAATGTGTTCCTTTTAATTTCTAATAAAAAGAAATATAATATTTTTCAAAAAATTTTAAGTTCTTAAACAATTTATAATTTTTAAAATAACTAAGCAAGGAGATGGTGTTTGCATGGTGGTTACAACCACCTAATCCCATGAGTGTGACCACTATTGACCATTTCATTTTCTTAATCCAAGTTTTGAGTCACTACAGATACACATCTTAGCAGGCTCTGTGATAAGATTCTAGGTGACAAACTGATGAGAGTGATTGGTGTTTTGGAGGCTCTGTTAATTCATTAACTTCGTGGAGCAGGAAAGAAATTTCTGGCTGCAAAAATGTTTACAGAAGTGGCCAGGCCCCTCTTATTCATCAAAACCTTTCTTGGGGTGGTGAGGGGTGGAGGAACTGCTGTTTCCAGAAGAAGAAGACTGCTGTTTCCAGGAGGGATTCCCAGGGAGGAACAGTTGGTGGCTGGAGTTGGAATAGCCCACTGCAGGGAATGTGCAATGCCCTTTTGTTTGGCTCTCATGCATGAGCCTTTTAAAATCCATCCCACAGTTGTGTCAGGCTGATTTATAAAACACGTTGGTGTGAGCCTGGAACTTCTTCCTCCTCTCCTGTGAAGTGCTGTGGCCCTGCACAAGCACTTTTCTCTGTCCTAGTATAAAAATCTGGAATTCAAACACCTAAATTTTCATAACTAAAGCTTGACTAAACAGATTAAATATAACTAGAAATGCTTCTTACAGCTCTGATGACCAATGGCACTTTCCACTTCTGCCCAACACACAGCATACAAGCACACACACATAGAAAACATTTTCTAATCCAAATGTATAATTAAGCACAGTAAAGAAAAAAAAATCATCCTCCAGCTAGAAAAGAAACACAGCAAGAGCTAAAATATGTAATAAAATATTTGATAAAACATGTGATAAAATCAAGAGCTAAAATATATAATAGGGAGTGATGGTGGCCTAGTTAGTAAAGAGCATGCTGTCAACTCTGAGGCATGTGATTTGAATCCACCAGCTGCTCCACAGATGAAAGATGGACAATATCCTCCCGTGCGATTTAAAGCCTCTGAAAACCCGCTAGAGGATCAACTATGAGTCAGTTCTAACTCAACTGAACACAACAATGACCACTTAAAGCCAATGAAAAATTAGGGGGTTTGGTTCTTAGAACAGATGTCTTACTTTCACAAGTTTTCTAAACCTTGGATTGAAGTCAGAGAGCATCTGCCAAGGACCCTGTCCATCCTCTTTTCACACTACCACATTCATAGCCTCTAGAGGCTACTGGCTGGCTACAGAAAGACAGACATCCTGTGCATAGTCTGATATCCTATCCAGAAAGGACTTTGAGACCAGAAGGAATTGCACCATAAAGAATCAGCTCCTTTGGATGAATAACATCCAGTTTAGTTCAAGTGTCACATCTCAGCTAAAAAAGGATCTATCAGCATGTAAAATAGCAAAAATGACTGGCAAGAGGCATCAGGACACTGCAAGCAGACAAGAAGATGCAAAGTAAGGAAGTGGGGCCTCAGTAGAGGTGCCTCCAACAGAAGGTGGTAAACAAGAAAAGGTATAGATATGTGAAACAATGACAGGAGTTGAAGCAGTGAATTGCTGTTTGATATGTTGATTATTTTAATAGGAGAGAATTTATTATTCCTTCAGGGGGAAAACAAATGAGAGAGATGGAGAGGGAAGAGAGTAAAAGAAAGGGCTTCACTTCCTTTGCAAGAGTAAAGAAGGGCTGACCACTTAGCAAGACTCCAGTGACTAGAAGGACAGAGACACTTTTTTGTCAGAGGCAGGAGAAAATGGTGCGTACTAATGACAGTGAGAAGGCCTCAGGCATCCTAAAAACTGAGGAGTTCTTATTCCTACCCTACTAACAACATGAAAGAAAAAAAAGTCGTACCTTAGCTGGATATATATTAATAACGTGCCCATGGTTAAAATCTTCAGTCATCAACCATATGTGTATCAAGAACTCTGTAATATCACAAGCTTTACTTCTGTGGTATTCTCCCCCAAAAGTTATAACCTGAGACAAACTCATATTGAAGGACTTTTTTACAAAGTACCTGACCACTAGTCTACAAAAGATCCAAGGTCAAGAAAGAGAAAAGACAAAGGAGACCCACACCACACACACACACCCCACACACACACACACACACACACACACACCCAGATTATTTAAAGGACACTAAAGAAATCCAGGTGATGTAGTAATTGATGTATCTGATTGCTAACGAAAAGATGAGCAATTGGTATCCACCAGACACTTAATTAGGAGCAAGGCAGGCAGTCTCCAATAAAGACATACAGCTGTGTAAATCTAATGGAGGATTTCTATGAATCAGAACTGACTCCACAGCAGTGGGCTGGGTTTGCTTTTTAAAAGGAAATGAAGAAAACATGACGACTAAATGTAATGTTGGATCCTGGATTGCATTCTGAAACAGAAAAGAATTATTAGTGACAAAACTGAGAAAAATCTCGAAGAATAGCTTAATGAATTGTATCAATGTTAATGTCTGTTTTGATAAATATCCCAAGATTATGTCAGAGCAATACCATGGTTATGTCAGAATTAACATTAGAGGAAGCTGGGTGAACAGTATATATGAACTTTAATATTTATAACTTTTCTATAACCTTAAAATTTTTAAAGATAAAATGTTGAAAAATAATATATTCTTTTACTGATTTTAATATACTTTTTGTATTTGGGGTTTTTTCCTAAAATGAGCATGTTTTCCTTGAAAAAGGAGAAACAAAGCTGCTTAGAAAGAGTCTAAATTGCTCCTAATGTTATAATCCCTCAGTTTTTATCTACTTGGAAACTCTCATGTAGCACTCAATCCATCCTACTTTATCTTATAGTTACTTATGTGTCTCTCTTTAGGGAAACTCAATGGAGACGAGGGACCATTAAAACCCTCTCAGCACTTAGGAATCCAGTGAGTGTCAGCTGAGTTATTGTCATAGAAAGCAAGCTCCATCCATCTAAGACCAATCTCTGAGCCAAACTCAACCATGGGGCCAGCCTGCCAGCTGCTAGCTTCACCAGACTTCTCCTGCACCTGGAGCCTCAGTGGGTGTCAGTATTCATGCAACTTTATACCACAGTCTGAGGCTGCAAGGACAAGCAGTGCCACAAGGAGACAAATCTCTGCGATCCCTGGTCATGACGAAAATACAAACCTATATGATCTCAGGCAGTGCAAATAGTTTGTTCTTGACGGCTAACTAAAAGCTTTGCTGGTTTGAATCTACCCAGAAGTGTTTCAGAAAAAATTATATGGTGATTATCTCCACAATATTATAACCAATGAAAATTCTATAGTATAGACTTCAGTTGCACTCTGACACACCTGGAGACACACACACACACACACACACACACACACACACACACACACTCATTTTAAGTCAGAATTAGCTTGACGGTAACAGCTTATTTAGTGTTTATCACTGCACCTTACCCAACGGACTTCTTATACTGACACACATCTCAATTTTATCCACACACACAGCTCTCCTTGCTTTCTTCTATCCCCTGGGGATCTCTACCCACTGGGTCAATATCACTGAAATAAGTTCTCGCTGGTAGTAACAATCCTCTTACAAGATAAAAAACCAGAATATACGTAAAATAAATTGTCCTTGCTCACAGCTTACCTAGCCAGCTACTCAACACACAGGTTAGAGACTAACTATAGAGAGAGAAAAAAAAGTACATCCATATTCTTTTAAATGCAAGCTTCATTCTCTGTGAGGAACTAAAAAAAGGTTCGTTACTATTCATGGAACAAACACCTTCCTGGATTCATATCTTGATCATGAACTAGAGAATTTTCACAAGAACAGGAATTATGTGTTTTGGTAAAAAAGCATAAATAAATAAAAGCAAAGAATGAATGTGAGCCTTAATTTTTGGTGCTACAATTTCACTCTAAATCTGTCCTAGAGTTCTAGAACAAGAAGTTAGAAGATGAAGGATACTCTGTAGTTTCATAGCTAATGTACAAAATGTCTCCAAACCCTTGGGATTATATTTTTTTCCCAAGTAAACTGAGTAAATTTAAACACAGGATTATTTTGTATGTTGTTTCAATTCTGTGGAAGGCAGTCATTCAGATGTGGTCTGAGAATCATGTGGATGTGCTGAAAGTTAACTACTTCTCCTCTTCTATAAAATATGTTGTTGTTGTTGTTGTTGTTGTTGTTATGTGCTGTTGAGTCACTTGCAACTCATAGTGACCCTATGTACAACAGTCCTAAACCCTGCTCCTGTGCCCCTACCTCTGACACACCTAACCCCATTTCCCCAGTCACTGAACCAATTCATCTCATTAAGGGTCTTCCTCCCTCCACTTTCCCAAGCATGACATCCCTCTCCAAGGACTGGTCTTGCCTTGCAACATGTCCAAGGTATGTCAGATGAAGCTTCAGAATCCTTGCCTCCAAGAAGCAGCCTACTCTCACCATTTCTAGGATGAACCTGTTTGTTCTCCTAGCAGTCCATGGTATATGCAACACTCTTCTCCAGCATCACAGCTCAAAGGTATCAATTCTCCTTCTATCATCCTTACTCATTGTCCAGCTTTCTACTTGGTACCTATTTTTTTTTTATCTGCAAACCGTGGTCATCTATTGTACAAGCCAAAACTGGTCCCAAAACTATACAAAGAGTGCTAAATACAATCCCCTGGCAAGGCTATCAAATATATCTGCACAGGCTGTGTATTGCAAATTCTAAGAAAGTGTATTACCGACTTCAGTACCATAGATTTGCACTGTATTGCTTTCAAGAAGATTGCTGTAGTTCCTAATAAAATGAGTCTAAATTACAATGGAGAAGGTTGTCTAGTTTATGAAAGTAAAGGGCCCGTGAAATAGAGGAAAACCATCAATGAGATGGATTGACACAGTGACTGACTGCAACAATGAACCGAAACAAAGCAGTGGTTGTGAGGAAAGTGTAGGACTGGGCAAGCTTTTCTTTTGTTGTGTAAAGGGTTGCTATGAGCAGAAACCAGTCTGACAACAACAATTAATACAGTTAAAGAAAGGTGAGATAAAATGTCTTGAGGAAGACAAGTCTTTTTCTAGCCCATAAAGTAGAAAAGTATTCTGTCTAACAACAGCCTTGTTCCAAATGCATGTTGTAAGACTACATTTTCTATACAGTATTTTTGTCTTTAAATTTTTAGGGAAATGTTAGCCTACAATAAGAATCTACAAATATTACTAGCTTGTTAGCTACTGTGTCACTAAGAATTTTTACTTGTAATAATCCAGCCTCCACCCATATATTTATAGATATGTGATAAAAGAATAATATAATGCAAAATAATAATAGTAAAAACTCAAACTCAGAGCCATTAAATCAGAACCAATTCATAGTTAACCCTCTAATGAGTTTCCAGGAGGCTGAAATTGCCTGGGAGGAGATTGCCCGTATTTCTTCCAAGAAGCCACTGTTGGATTCAACCTTCCAGAAGGGCCTTTGGGTTAGCAATGCAATACTGTACAGACTACGCCACTAGAGCTCCTCAGACAAGACCTTTAAAAACACTCATGAACACTTTTTAAATATTTACAATTCCATTTGACCCTAAACTGTAACAGTTTCCTTGATTTCATTGTTGTTGTTGTTGTTGTGTGTTCTCAAGTCACAACAGACTCAGAGCTGACCATCCAGTAGATATTCAAAGGCGATATATTTCAGGGAGCAGACTGTCCATCCTTATTCCACAGAGCAGCTGGTGGATTTGAACTGCATGCTTTTGAGATTGCAGCATAGCTTCTTACAACTAGGCCACCAGAGGTTCCTTGACCTAGTTTCTATTTAAAAGTAAAAACAAAAACAAAACCAAACAACCCCAATTGTCTTTGTGTCCATTTTCTCTCACAGCATTCTCATATGTATCAAAGTAGAACTACACTCCATAGGGTTTAAATGACTGGTTCTTTACGAAGTAGATTGCTAGGTATTTCTTCAAAGGTGTCTCTAGACAAATTCAAATTTACAACCTTTCAGTTTGCTCCACTAAGTTTGTACTATCTAGCAGCTTCTCAGGCTCTCTACTGGACCAACTAAACTGTGCTATAAAGTGGGGGGGAAAATATGTCCTAAATATGTAACATAGTCACAATAATGGACTCAGATATACCAATGATCATGAAGATGGCATAGAACCAGGCAACATTTTTCTCTTACACATAAGATTGGCTTGGACCCACCATGACTTTGAAAATACCACAGTATATACTTCATTGTTGTTGTTGTTGTTATGTGCTGTCGAGTCGCCTGCGACTCATAGCGACCCTATGTACAACAGCCCTAAACTCCGCTCTGTCCTGCGCCAATCG
>NW_006399834.1:11993714-12047876 GCF_000299155.1 Elephantulus edwardii | reverse complement strand
TTTTCCTCAGCTTTAGCTTGAATTTGCATATGAGTAGTTGGTGGTCTGTTCCACAATCAGCTCCTGGCCTAGTTTTCACAGCCGATATTGAACTTCTCCAGCGGTTCTTTCCACATATGTAATCGATCTGATTCCTATGCATGCCATCAGGTGAAATCCAGGTATATAGCCTGCATTTATGCCTCTTAAAAAAGGTATTTGCTATGAATAAGTCATTGATTGTGCAAAACTCGATATACTTCATACTATGTAAAAATTGGATACTAAATAAGGAAGATTAAAGGAGAGCTGATGTATTTGAATTTGGTATTGTTAAAGAATATGATATATTCTCAAAAGAAAACATGGTATTGAAACAGACAAGGGAGAGAACTGTATAAAAGGAATATATAATTAGGTATTATTGACATGACAAGAGTCAGAGTAAGAACTGCATAGTAAAATGGTCTGGGGGGGAGTGACTGTATAACAACAGGGGTTGGAGGGCAGAGAGGAAAATGTGCAACAATGAATGAATGGAAATCCAAGTTCAACTTTCATGAAAATATCGATAAAAAATAAACAAAAAAACCCCCCAAATCCAAAAAAACCAAGTCTGTAATTAAAGAAATGTAGCCAGAATTCTCCTTAGAAACAATACTTGTGAGACTTCTTCCAACATACTTTGGTCATGCTATCAGGAGAGTCCATAATGAGATGGATTGACCCAGTGGTCTGAAGCTTTGTGGAGATTGTGAGAATAGTGCAGTCTTTGACTAGGTTTTGATATGTTGTACATAGAGTTCCTCTGAGTTGGAGATGACTCAATGGCACCAATTAATAACAACATATATAAAGTCACCATGAATCAGAGCCAATTCAATAGCAAATAATAACAACAAATGTATAATGCTCACTAACTTTACTTAACCCCTCAAACAAACTTAATTTCTATATAAATCCCAAACATTATTTTTCTGTTAACATTAAATATTTGTTGAATAATGACTATATGGAAAAATGCTTCCCATATTAGAAGTTGAAAATATATAAATGAATAAGCTAGAGTGCCTTTCTCAAATTTTTAGTATTTTAGTAGAAAAGACAAATATATTACACACTGGAAATTCAGTTTAATATGAACTATACTTGAGAACTGTATTAGATTAAGTATAGAAAGGAGGGCAAATATATCCAAGGTAGCAAATATATCAATGATCATGATCTAGATGTAAAGAAGGCATCTAAGTTGGATTCCAATAAATGAAGAGGAATTAGCAAGAAGATAGAACTAGAGCATGAACAGCATGTCAATCTCAGGGCATAAAAAATCAAGGGGCATTCTGGGAGTTCCAAATACTTGTAATTGGCTGAAATAACTTGTATGAACAGAAGGTAGAGAGCTTAGGGAAGCAAGAAGCAGAATATGGAACTTGTAACATTGCCCATGGAAATTTTTTTTTGTGACATACAAATGACTTTGGATAGCAACTTGTAGGCAAGGAGATACCACTGAAGTATATTAACAAGAAAATTATATACTTAGAATATATGTTAGAATTCTCAATTTAGGAACATTTTGGAAGGTATATTGAAGATATTAATACTGGGAGTTAAATACTGAGCAGATTAAGAGATGAGAAACCTCAAAGAGGAAAAAGAGTTAAAAGAAAATTCAGGTGTAGACATATTGCCTAGGTATTGCCTATAAGACATTCAGGAGATCTCTAGATATAGAAATACAATTTAGTGATATAAATATGTGAATCTACATGATAGATATATATATGGACAGTAGTAGAAGATATAGACATGGATAAGAGCCCTTAGACAGAGTACTTAGGCAGGAATTCATGATCTGAAATCCTTGGACCTCAGAAGATTCCATGAACAGAATTCAGGGAGTCTGAGAACTTGGATGGGGGAAAATTACATTTTTGTTTTCATTGTTTCCAATTTGTGTTTCAATTTTAACCTCAAACTGAAATTTCCTTCAATTATGAGGGAAATATAAACCAAGAGGATTAACAATACCTGTGATGAAAGACTTAGCTACTAATCAAAAGGTTGCTGGTTCAAACTCACCAGCAACTCCACAATAAAAATATGAATATGTCTGATTTTAGAAAGATCACAGCTTGGAAACGTTGTAGGGCAGTTCGGCTCTGTCCTACTTGCTTTCTCTAAGCTGGAATCAAACCAGTAGCAATGAGTTTAGTATGAGTGATATTCTCACCACTAGAAGTCACAGATATTTTTATACCACATTAATTATTAAAGATATTCTGAAATAGCATGCTTACTCATTGTGGGAGTAATTAGACCCATCATGAAATCTTGTTATTGAATATTTTAATAAAGAAGCACACATTTAACATGCAAAAAATTTTATAAATATTTTTATGATAGCTTTTCAGAATATAGTTTTCTCTGTAAGTCTGTGCATTTCAAAGCATTATTCAACTTTTGTTAAAAATCACAATTAGAACAAAACATTTTATTTAACAAAATAAAAGTATCATTCAAACAAGACGAACTATATGTCTCTACAGTCAGCCAGAGAATCCATGTAATAATTATGAATTCCTGGATGGTGGAAAGAATACAACTAAGTTTGAAAGCCTAAGAACCAAATATTTAAGTATAAGGGCTTTTGGCAGGGGAGGACTGACAATAAGCATGCAGAGAGGGAAGAACCAGGCAGAATATCAGCGCAGAATTTATAAGAACAGAAAATTTTGTAGAAGTGATCAATGGTATCAGAAAATAAACTATATAACCTTTCATTTATTCATTTAGACTTATATAAGGTAGGGTCCTTCTTCTATACATAATAGAAATAATATCCCAATATAAGCAGCATGGAAAAACATAAAACAGACCAAAAGTTCTTAAAGAAAAAATAAGTAGTTGTTCCACAGAAAAGACAGGAAAAGAGAATTCCCGGGGTGTTAGGGTAGCAGAAGAGAAATGTTACCACTCACCATTCCCCTGACATTCTCTTCAATTTACTTGGTTTGGTTTGGGATATTTTCTCAAACCTTGGAATAGGAGAGAACAGGACATTTAGAGATTTTTTTTTAAAAAAAGAAAAAAACAACAAACCACAGCAGCATCTCCTCAAGAGTTCATGGCACTACCAGAAGGGGAAAGGAAAGGGTGTTAGGCAGACAAAAGCAGAGTCCACTTCAGAGGGTTGTGTGAGCCCTCTCAGCGAAAGCAGCATCACTGTGACAGGGCAGGGAATCCAGAATGGTTCAGGGTAAGAATTCATGTAAAGTGGAGAAGCATATCCTACTTGGTCATAAAGTTTAGGCGAGAGGGAAAAGAAAATGGAACAACAATAACAAGACAGGATCCAGAAAAGATGTCTGCTTGGTTTAGTTTGGTTTGGTTCTTGCAGATGTTTACGGGTGGCGCATATGATTAATGTGTTCAGTTTTTAAGCAAAAGGTTGGAGTTTTTAATCCATCCAAAGAAGTGACTTGGAAGAAAGGCCTGGTGATCTACTTCTGAAAAATATCCATTGAGAACTCTATGAAGTATAGTTCTGCTCTAATTCTCCATGCATGAGTCAACTCAATGGCAATTGGTTTATAGATAGGAGTCAGAATAGGATGTTTCTGATCTAATTTATCCCAGGACGATTAAGTTGAATCTGACCTGAAGAAAAGGCACTATGTCCACTTTCCATGCTGGGCAATTATTCTGCCAAACAATAAGCTAAAAAGACTTCACCTGTATTATCTATCTTATTTAATCCTACCAAGTAGGATTACTTGGTTGGCTCCATCCTTTGTTGAGGACCCAGTCCCAATTCATAGAGACCTTTCACCAGGTTTCTGAGGATGTAAATTTTTTGGTAGGAGACTGCTCATTTTTCTTTCACAAGAGAATATGATGGATTCGAACTAATGACTTTTTGGTTATGCACTGTGCCACCTGAGTACTATAGGTACTATATCTCCCCCTAAGAAGCTCTGGTGGCTTGAGGTGTTACATGTTGTGCTCCAAGACTGCTGAAAGATTGCTATAGCCTGGTTTGAGGAGAGGAGAGCATTGAACATGCTCAGAGAAAAGATCTGAAGGGCATAATACTGAAGCTCATTTACACACACACAGGACTTCTATCATTAACGATTTCAAACAGCATTTATAAAGTTATAATCAAAATGTTGTCAGATAGTAACATTTTTCCTTTGTTTTGTTTTTTTAAAAAGTTCTTTTCTTGGTCTTTGTTTCTTCACCCAGGATAACTAAGTATTATTTTTAGAGTAGAGCAGACAAAACTCTGAAGTCATAAAACATTACAAATTATTAAAAAATTCTTTTTTTCTTTTAAACTGGAGGAAAGGGAAAAATCATTTAATGTCTACAAGAAAGATATAGAAAAGCCTTCATGATTAAGTAATATATAGACTAGAAAGCTTATGACCTCTGTGGAAGCAATACTGTCTTGTAAACATTTAAAAATAATCTAAAAATCATTATATTCTGTCTTGCAACCAAGTCTGTGATCTAATGTTTAGTAGATAAAAGTAAGTCACAAGAAAATGAAAAGCAAGATTCCAGTTAACACGTTTTAAAATATTTATGATCAGATCATAGAGGATATCTGGGAAGAGTTATGCCAAATCATTACTTACCCCTAGAGACTGCAATAGGATGCCCTCAGGGATCATACTCAAGAAAAGGGGGGAGTTTCCCTTTTCATTTTCTACAATACTAATATTTTAACAAAAATTAATAATTCTAAGTTATCTTTTCAAATTTTCAATTATTTCACTTGTGTAGAAATTGAGAGTGTTTATGAAGAACATGAATACTAAAAATCTAGGACTTTTGTCAGACCAGGAAACTTCTGCTTCCTTTTATCTCTAGTGTTCCTATTGTTGTGCTTTTGCCTTAGACCCTAAAAGTTGCCACAAACCTTGTGACATACTCTAAACAAGGATGAGATTTCTGCTGTGCCCCAACAAAACAACTCTACCAGGCCAGATAACCCTTCAAAAGTCTTGGGAGACCCTAGAGCTTTCTTTTTATTCATTCCTACCAACACGACCTGAGGTCTGTCCATTCCCAAGGCTCTTGTCATAGATCTACCTAGAGTACCTCTCTGTTTCTTGTGCCTAGGATTCCAGGTGGCCTCTTTAACCTGCCAGAGTACTTGAGGTATAGGTCCCTTTTAGGGTTCTCTTCCATACCTATTACTCAAGATGAACAATGACAATGGTATTTGGCATTGCCAGAGCTGTTTGAAGTGGATTTTAGGGCTATTGGACAATAGCCATTTCCATTACAATGACACTGCAGTATTTCTTAACAGCAGTTATTTTGGGCACAAGTTCAAAACTGCACTCTATAGATCCAAAGTGAATTTGACTTGTAAACAGAAGTAAATGTTTAGTTTTTAATGCCCTTCAAAATGTTCCACTTAAAAATAAAGAAAAATATTTTCCCATAGAAGTCATAATTTCACTACTTGGTATAAATTACAGGAAAGAATGAAATGCAAGCATCTGAGTAGACAGAAGGAGGGAAATATTTCTTGGTCTTATATCTATTTCTTGGCTTTATACAGTCCTGAGCATTAGAAATACTAAAAAAAATGTATGGGTCTACTAGGGCTTGGTAACTAATAGGATGCATATTATTTTAGGATCTGGAAGTTCCAAATTATTCTAAATGTGCATAACTACAATACAGACAATTGTTGTGGTACCATCAAGTTGAGTATGACTCATAGGGACCTTCTGAACAACAGATCCGTGCTATCCTGTGCCATCCTCACAATCTCTGACACATTTCAGCCTATTGCTACAGTTACTGTGTCAATCCACTTGGTTGAGGGTCTTCCTCTCTTTTTCCAGCCAACCCTCCACCCTCCAAAGCATAATATCTCTCTCCAATAAACAACTTCTAGCAACATGTCCAAAGCATGTGAGATAAGTTTTATCATCGTTGTCTCAAAAGAGCACTCTGGCTGCACCTTTTCCAAGACATATCTGCTTGATCTTTAGGCAGTCTATGGAATATTCAGCGCTCTTCTCCAACACCACAGTTCAAAGTATTAATTCTTCATCTGTCATCCTTATTTATTATCCAGATCTCAGAAGCATTGTAAGTGAATGAAAAGGCCATGGCCTGAGTCAGGGATACCTTCGTCCTCAGAGTAACATCACTGATTCTCAAAAACTCAGATTTCTGATTGCAGACTTTTTCATTCTAAAACAACAATGATCTTCATTCATTGAATGGTTATTACATGTCAGGCTTTATGTTACAAAGTGTTTAACATATACTAGCTCATTAAATCCTCAACAAAGTTCTTAAAACATAATTGAAGCCACAGAGTGCCCAGCTCTTGATTTCATAATATGATTCATCAGTAAAAAGAACCAAGAGAAATCGTTAATTCCTGGGTTAGTGAAAGAAAAAGTCAAAATGATTCTAAGCATTTTGTAGCATGAGGAAGTAAAGATGTGCTCAAACAGGGAAAGGTTAAGGGCATGTCAATGAGACACTAGAGTAAACCTGAGAGCTTCTATTGGCCGCCTAGACACTTTGAGCAATAAAATAAACAAAGCAGTATTTAGTTACAACTGAAAATATAGAATAAGTGTGTATATTACTGGTAAAAAAAAAGATAGAATAAGAAACAAATCTACCTTACAGAATAAAAAAACAATAACACATGTGAATATTCTCAGGCAGCTAGCATTAGAAATGAGTATATAGTCAGGTACTCTGATATTACAAAAAGTAAGAAATTGAAAGTAAAGTATTTTTGGGTCATTTTTTTTATCCACCATTTATAAGTTGAGAGATTTTAGTTATATACGTTGTTGTTGTTAAGTGCCATTGAGTCTCTTGCGACTCATAGCGACCCTATGTACAGTTTCCCTAAACCCTGCTCTATCCTGTGCCAATCTCACTGTCTTCCAACACACCTACCCTGATTACCCCTGTCACTGAATCAATCCACCTCATAGAGGGTCTTCCTCTCCTGCATTGTCCCTTCACCCTCCCAAGAATGACGTCCCTCTCTGAGGATTGGTGCCTTCTTGCAACTTGTCCAAAATATGCCAAATGAAGCTTCAGAAACCTTGCCTCCAAGGAGCAGCCTGGTTTAACCCTCTCCAGAATGAACCTATTCATTTTCTTAGCAGTCCATGGTACATTCAATACTCTTCCCCAATACCACAGCTCAAATGCATCAATTCTCCTTCTGCCATCCCTAGTGTCCTTGTCCAGCTTTCTGACACATAGTGATTGCAAAGACCATGGCCTGTATCAGGAGCAGCTTAGTCTCCAGACTTACACCGTTGCTCTTCAGTACTTTGGAGAGGTCCCTAACAGCAGACTTTCCCATCGCAATATGTCTTTTAATTTCCAGGCTGCTGGTGACAAGAGTGTTGATTGTGGAGTCAAGCAAACTAAAGCTGTTAACAATCTCAATCTCTTCACCATCTATCATGATGCTGCCAATTAACCCAGTGGTGAGAATCTTTGTTTTCTTGATGTTGAGCTTCAATTTATATTGAAGGCTGCAATCCTTGACCTTCTGCAGCAAGCGCTTCAAGTCCTCTTCAGTTTCAGCAAGCAGGGTTGTGTCTTTAAGTCAATAAATGGTGGATCAAAACTGACCCAAACACACACTATGCTGCCAGTACTTCCAGAACTGAGAGTGAATACATTTCTTGTGTTTCAAGCCAGACAGTTTGTGGTAATTTGTTATAGCAGACTTAGGAAGCTAATACAGTTAGTTGTTATTATCTTCCAAAGAGAATCTAAGAATTTGTGATCAAATTAGCTTAAGTAAATTCTCAATTCTGTCTTTCATACTCTAGAGTTGTTGAGAAATTATACTTGGTAAACATGGTAGACTCTTAAATTACATGTAAACATACTATACTAAAAATAGTTTTCATTTACACAAACCAAGTTCCCCAAGGGAGGCACAGATGGAGTTAAAAATGTTATGTGTTGTTGAGTTAATTTTGACTCACAGAACTATACATGACAAAGTATACCTGACCTCATTTGATTTCCTAGGCTGTAATCATCAGAGAAATGGACAATGACTAAGGATGACAGAAGAACTGGCGTGCTGGAGAAGAGTATAGAACGCACTATGAACTGCCAAGAAAATAAGTTTGTCCTGGAGAGGATGAAGCCAAGTTTCTCCTTGGTGTCAAGGATTTTGAAGCTCCATCTCACATATTTTGGGGGCATTTTGCAGGAGGGACCAGTTCTAGAAGAAAACATTATGCTTGGAAGGGTGGAGGGACAGCGCAGGAGGGGAAGACCCCAGGTGAGATGGGTTGACACAGTAACTGGAGTAATGGGGGTAAGTGTGTCAGAGACAGTGAAATTGGCTCAGGATAGGGCAGGCTTCAGAGCTGTTGTGAATAGGGTCACTATGAGTCGCAGGTGATTCAATAGCACATAACAACAATATGTACAGGGGTAGCTTTCTAGTATTTCTACTATAGAGTCACTGGGAAAGTCTCAACCACCAACCTTTCAATTATCAGTAAGCACATAACCATTGCTCCACCAGGTGAACTTCTTATGCCTTATCAGTAATATCACACATTTTGCTAGTTCTTCCTCTTGGCTGTCTCATCAAGGTCTAACTTTTTACAAAGAGAGCCCTAAGCAGAATTTTTTAACATTTCAACCTGTATCTCACATATGTGCGTACTCATTACAATACAGACATTTTTCTCAGGAAGGGATGTTCTTTCCAGGCACGACGAGGCATCTCCCATGAATGGCTGTGAGCAATGATATTTAAAGTAGGGGCAGTTCACACCATGGAAGAAACCTCTCAAACATTTGGAGGTGAGATAAAAATGCTAAAACTGCTTTTATTCTTGCTTCAACCTTTTAAACTTTTACTTGATATAGGATACATTTTTATTCAAAATTTTTTCTTTTACTCTGATTTATTTACAAAGTTTGAATACCTTGTTTTTACAAAATAGAATAAATTTTTACTTAGATAATACATAGTGACCCTCTGCCCAATTTCCGAGGCTGTAAATCATAAAGGAGAAAGAATGAACCCATCTTTCTCTCTCAGAGCAGGTGGTGGATTAAACCACTGGAGATGCACAGTGCAACATGCTACACATGATGTCACCAGAGCTCTTAAGGAATCAAGCTCAAGCTCACTGCCCTCAAGTTGTTTCTGACGAAGCTGACACACAATTGGGTCTTCAAGGTTGTTAATTGCATGGAAGAGACATCTTTCTCCCTCCAAGTTGCTGGAAGATTCAAGCTGCCACAAAAGTTCAGCCTTTGGATTCACTGAGTAACAACCTGCACACTGCAGTGCAAAAGTTTGCTTCTTCATAGGGATATAAACAAAAGTGTTTTAAAAACCATCTGGCTTGATGTCTTTGTGGCTCAGAAGGAAATATGTCTCTGTCTATCCTTTACAATATACTGAAAGCTCCTCAAGTAGTTGTCTTATGTTCAAATGACAAAGGGTCTTAAATGAGAAAGCATTTTTCTGACCTACATAAAACCGGGCTCAGAATCGCCCCATGCTCTGACTGCCTCCATCTCTCACAGGCTGAACTCTCTCCAAAAATTTCTGGCCCTCATGCCATGCACTCTGTGTACTGATAAGACAAACTCACCAGTCTTTGTAGATATACAGCAGACATCCCATGGACAGGCTCAGACATACCTACATCTCAATGTTGGAGACAATATAAGCTGAAAACACGCCTGACTATACCATAGCTAACAGCTTGCAGAAGTATTCGTTGGCTCTTCAAAGCTATGTCATATAATCACTTCCAAGGAAATGTTTCGACTGTAACAGGAAAAACTCCCAAGCTCTTTTGTCTATTGAGAATAGATATATAACTCCTGTGTCTGCTTGCATACTTTATAACTGTGGAAAGAATGTGAAATTAATGTTATAGAGTATTTTAATGCCACTGTGACTTTTTAATGTGCAATAGATTGTGTGAATTGAATCTGGAATTAAATGTACAACTTAAAATGTAGAATTTTCCTTGACAAGGTTTTAAGAGTTTTAACTGTGAGTTTTACTATTCATCTAACCTAAGACATTTTCCCACAAGAGCATTTTCTCCAAATTATAAAAGGAAGTATAAAGAAAATAAAATTTTATGTATATTCATTTTACATAAACCTTTTCATGCAACATCCTTATCATTTATATCCAAGCCTCCTTTTTAACACCTTGTTTCCAAACATTCATTCTCCAAATAATGTTTCTTCTTGTAATCTCATTTCATTTCATTTCATTTCATTGAGGGTCATCCTGTCTTTAGCTTCTTCTATACATACAGATGGACAGCTGTACTCTGAAGTGGAGATCATCACCATCCAGCTGGGATCTTATAGAGACTCTTCAAGGTTCAGATCAAATGTCACCTGAACTTTACACTCTGAACGTTGTCTCAATTAATTTTACCCTCATCTACCATCCATAGAACTCTCTCTTACTTCTATAATCAGATTAATTACATGGTTTTATAATTTCTCTGACTTTTTATTTTTCTCAACCATGTACAGTCTCCGTATATTGTAGCAGTTCCGTCAATATATGCTGAACTGAATTAATGTGGTTTACAGAACACTGCACAGACTGTCTTAGTATTATCCTTGATATATATCTGAAAACTCCCCACATGGCACTGGTAGAATTAGGGCTTCAAATAAGCCTGGTTTAATTATGTTTGATGAAGCAACACTGTAATAGACTTGAGTTTTTAAAATGTAAGTGAACCAGAATGGTAAAACTATATAGCTCAAACTGATACAAACTTAATCTCCCTCTTAGAAAACAAAGACAGTATGCATATTGAATGGCAACCAAATCAATTGAACAGTTGAGGCACCAACAAAGGTACTTGCTCAAAAATGGCAACCAGTCATGTCACTTTCAATGTGTGTTGAGCTCCTTAGTACTGAGGACAATCCAGTGTCATGTATTAGGCCCCTGAAAGGCTCACTACTTCTAAGTCTTTCATTCTGGGGCTTCAATATGCTGTAATCTTTCCCATTCTGTATAGCATTTCACACCACTCAAATTTTAAAAATTTTAAAAAATTTTAACATTTTCAAATTTTAAAAATTTGAGTCTATGCTAAATTTTTAATATAAAATTTTTATTTTATTCTGGTTTACTTGCAAAGTTCGTATACATCACCTTTCACACTGTATCTTTCATGTTTCCTTAACCCACCGCTCCCTCCATCCATCAAACTGTACAACCCAAAATTAGGAAAGGAGTGTGTCAGTGATGCAGCCTGTCTCCATATCTTTTCAATCTATATGCAGAACAGATCATTCAGGGGCCTGGGCTTTATGAGAAGGAATGTGGCATAAGGATTAGAAGGAGACTTATCAACAATCTACATTATGCAGATGATACAACCTTGTTTGCTGAAACTTAAGAAGACCTGAAGTGCTTGCTGCAGAAGGTCAAGGACTGTAGTCTTCAATATGGATTGAAGCTTACTATCAAGAAGACAAAGATTCTCAACACTGGGCCAATTGGAAGCACCATGATAGATGGAGAAAAGATTGAGAGTGATAACAAGTACAACTTGCTTAGCTCCACAGTCAACACTCTTAACACCAGCAGTGAGGAAATCCAAAAATAAATTGCACTGGGAATATCTGCTGTCAGGAACCTCTCCAGAGTGCTGAAAAGAAACGACGTCAATCTAGAGATTAAGGAGCACCAAATCCATGCTATGGTCTTTGAAATTACTTGTTATGCTTCACAGAGTTGGACAGTGACTAAGGATGACAGTAGAAGAATTGATGCCTTCTAACTGTGGTGTTGGAGAAGAGTCTTGAACATACCATGGACTGCCAAGAAAACAAATAGGTCTATCCTGGAGAGGTTGAAACCAAGTTTCTACTTGGAAGCTCTGTCTCACATACTTTGGGCATATGTCTAGGAGGACTCATCCTTGGAGAAGAACATCATGTTGGAAAGGTAGAGGGATAGTGCAGGAGAGGAAGACCCCAGATGAGATGGATTGATACAGTGACTGGGGAAATGGGGATTGGTGTGTCTGAATTAGTGAGACCAGTTCAGGACAGAGCAGCGTTCAAAGCTGTTGTACATAGAATTGCTATGGGTCGCAAGTGACTCGATGGCACAAAACAACAACAAATAATTATTACCACCTCCCTTCACTCATCCTCACTTCTCTGCTTCCCTCCTTCCCCCTTAGATCCTCATACGTGTTTTACTAGTTATTTATTTCTACAATATTAGTTTTATACAGTATTTGTCCTTATGAGACTGAGTTAGTCCAGCCAGAAATGCTCAATCTGTAGAGGACAAATTGATAAATGGGACCTTCCAAAAGATTAAATCCTTGTACACATCAAAAAATTTTCTAACAGAGTGAAAAGAAAATCTACTGGATGAGAGAAAAGCATGTGGCAATTACCATTTCAGACAGGGTCTCATATCAAAAGTTTACAGAATCCTACAGGACCGCCACAAGAAAAAGACTGATAACACAATTACAAAATGGGCAAAACACATCTACACTAATTTTTGCTTTGTCGGTCATGACAAAACCAGTTTGGACTATTTTCACCTTGGCTAGAATAACAAATGTAGAGCAGGGGTGGATTTGGAGACATTATTTTGAAAAAGGAGGCCTCATGGCAGGCTAGAAGGACAGTTTTCAAGCATCCGTGAGTAGTACAGGTTCCAGGACAAAGGAAGAATTATACTTACCCTCAGCATCATTACACCAGATTTCTCAGGAATACAAAAGCATCCACAGGTGCCTTTGTCATAGGTGCTTCCAATTGCTTGGCGAAACAGATGTAAGCTTGTGAAACAACTATCAAGTTTATAAGCAAGTAGTAAATCATGGTGAAAAGTACTTCCACTGTAGGAGTTCTGAGACATTTATGATCATAAAAAGCTGGAGGAAAAAATTAAACTTTTAAAGATTCTGAGCTGGAAGGGTTGTGAAGCAGGAACAATGTTCACAGGCATAGTCACACCTCCACTAATTCTGCTGTCAAGTAAATTCCAACTCATAGCAACCTCATAGGACACAGAACTGTCTCAGAGAATTCCCTGGATAATAAGCACACTTCACATCTGTGACACACTGTGGAGCAGCTGGTGAGTTCAAACCACCAACCTTGGGTTAGCAGCCAAATGTTTTTACCACAGTTCTACAAGAGCCCCTCCAAGGATTCCAAATTTTTGATGTGTGAAGACAGTTATGCAACATAGTTAATTCTGTTCAATTGAGGGAGGACGTAGCAGTTAGACTAGATGCAGGTATAAGATTCATCAGATCAGTGATATATACCACAGGACTGGGATCAGAACATGTTTTTTCCTAAAACAAAGCCAGACAGGAAGGCTACACTTACTCTTCACATCCAGTTCCAGTCTTTATTACCAGTTGTGAACACCTCTATCCCAAGCAATATGCTAGGGGTACTGTGAACAGTGCTTCTAAGCTTCATAGCATCTGATAAAGAAGGTATTATGCAGCAAAACAGAACACAGAAAGGTTATATAACATTTCCCACACACAGAGTAAGTGGGTGGTGAGACTGGAGTTTAAATTCAGATCTAACTCTTAAGTCTAAACCTACCACCATCCCCTCAGTTCCCTCATGGGAAGCAGTTCCCAAAAGAACAAAAGCTGCTGCTTTGCTCTATTATGGAAATTACTAGGAACAGCATTACCAGTGTTATAGACCAGAGAGTTAAAACTGGCTCCTGTCCATTGGAATTCATTCAAAACACCAATGAGAGTCATGCCTACAAAAATATACTCTCTGATGCTGAAGACAGTATGTAATCCTCTTGGGTCAGTATGTAGTAACTTTTGGAACTCACTGATCAGATAAATTTTTATTTCAAAGTAAAAAAAAAAAAAAAAAACCTTTCCATCTAGAATAACACTTCTCTCATTTCATTAAAGTCCCCAACCAGTGCTCAAAATATACTCCCTCCTCCCTACTTTATGTTGCACTATCAATACTAGATGCCCAAGATTGTCCTGGCCATGACCTTAACAGACCTTAATAATGTCCAAAGTAGAGCTAAAAAAAGATCATGGGGATAGGATATCCTTGCACAAATCAGATCCAAGGTTTAAAAAGAAGGGTAACCAGAAAACATGGGATGATTACCCAAATCTAGAAAATAAAATTAAAAAAATCTCCAAGATAAAGAAAATATACGAAGTTATCTTAAGTTCATTTACAACAAATCCCAGAGAATTATAAAGTCTTTTTAGTTCCACAGGATTTCAGTAACAGGAGCAGATGAAGAGAAGACTGAGGGTAGTGTCCAGTCTCCAAATTGAGTGATGAGATAGTCAAAACAGGGAGCTCAGGAGGAGGAGTAGATTTGAAGTGAGGAAGTGTACATTCCCAATTTTAGGTGCAGAATGAAGGTGAGTATGAAAAAAATCTAGAGAAGACATAAAGAAGGCAGGAGATAAACGAGTCTGTAGTTCATTTATCATAATCCGAGGCTACAAATATTAATGACTCATCAGTGTATGATTACAGGAGACATCATCAATAAGCATACAACTATCCAGAGAGAGGGGAATAGTTAAAGGTTTGCATATTCCTGGTCTAGAATATGCTGCATAGGGGCTATTTTAGATTGGCCAAAACATTAACCTTGTTTCCCTAGAAGGTACTAAATAGAGCATACTTTTAAACATTTCTAACTTCTATATTATTTTAGTTCAAAGAATTTTACAGCTAAAAATTAAAACCCATTCATTATAAATACATACTATTTTACAGACCATAGTTTTCTTAACTGAAGTCATAGGTTGAATTGTGTCCTCTAAAAATATGCGTCAACAAGACTGGGCCATGATTCTCAGTTGTTTGGCATTTAACAATGATATAATGTGGCAGTTATGCAATGATGCCATTATCTCCCATGATGTGATCTAACATGATCAGCCCTGATCGAATTCAGGGGATTTAGGGGGGAATGTAACACCTTCAGTCCTCTTCACTATCCAGATACAATGTAAAGGGAGTTTTCTGCAACTCACTTTTATCTGAGAAGAAGTGAAAGAAGCAAGTAGGGAGAAAGGGATCTATTTCTATTAAGAAAGAAAATCCAGGAGCAGAACACAGCCTATGGACTAAAGTTTCCTGTGCTGGGAAACTCCTAGAATCAGTAGAATATTGATGTCAAGAAATACAGATCTCTCAAAAGGATGCTGGGCCCACATATATTAAAAGGAGACTAAGATATCCTGAACTGGAGCTAACTGAAAAAAAGGAAGACTTCCCCTAGAGCTGAATCCTAAATGGTTAAAGAATCAATTTCTATTTTATAAAGCCATTCACTTGCGAGATTTCTATAATAGGAGCACTAGAGAACTAAGACAAGACGTTTGTTACTATACTTGAAAAACAAATTGAAATAAATTTGATGATGCCAAAAAAAAAAAAAATTGTGGAATTATTGCTATAGAAACAGACACTTAAGGGTGAGATGAAAGAAAGTGTTTTTACTCTCCCAAAATATATGTCCCTTAGAATCTTTGTCAAAACATACACTACTTGAGAGAATATAACACCAAGCTTTTCTAGCAGCAGATTCATTCCCCAAGTATCTGCCCCTTTTTGTCATTTTCCCTTCTAATCTATTTAAGCCCTATTTTAAGTTCTAAAAACTAAACATTCAAATATTGTCATTGAGGGTTATTAGTATGGTTGTTAGAGTACCTAGTGGGTAACACAAATGGTGAAGCACTAGACTATTTAACAAAAACCTTGGTGGTTTAAACCAACTTTCAAGACAGGCTGAAAGATCACAGATTTGAAAGTCTTAAGGAGCAGTCCTACTCTGTATACATGGAGTCTCTTTACCTGTAGGAATTGACTCGTATGCAACTAACAACAACAGTATGATGGCTACTAGTAATAATATGGGGAATTATGGTGGTGTAGTCCCTAGGAAGTCATTCTGCTAACTCAAAAGCCACACTTCTCTGATAATTCAAACCTATGAACAACTCCAAGGAATAAAGATGGATAATCTCCTCTCATGTTATTTTCGCTCTCAGAAACCCACTGGAGGGTGAGCAATAAGTCAGTTTCAACTCCACATTAATGAGTTTAAGTTGTTTTGAGTAATAAAATTATGATCATTTCTTGAATGCCAAGTATGTATTGGGCCCAATTCTGGGAGCCATGTACAAGTCTTCTCTGCAACCAGCGAGGAAGCCATTGTCATGGCCATTTTACAAATGAGGAGAGTGAAGCCCCATGAAGTTCAAGAACGTGAACAAGGTCATATTGCTTGTTAGCAGTGGAAAAGCAGATTTTAAACTCATATGTCTTTCACCGAGATTCCAGAGTGCCCTTTCCACTAGCACACTACTTCAGATAAGGACTGACTTTCATCACTGCTATTAAAAATACTTGCGATAATAGCAGTTAGAATAATTAATAAATTATTGGGTTGAACCACAAGAAACTAATGATATTTGGCCATTTTTACTTATAAAAAGGGAATTCTATATGGTTCAACCTAATAAAATATGAACATCTGTATTTTATATGAATGTGTGGAGCAGCAGCATAAAGGATCCCACACTCAATATTAATATTAGAGGAAAATCAATATCCACGCAGCTCATTAACAGCGGATATATGTTATGACTGTAAAGAGAAAGAACAGACAGAAAACTTCATGAATTTTCCAGATAAGGAAATTGTTTAAAACTCGTAGTGAAAGACAATGTCTTGTTAAAGTGTAACCTTATGTGTTGACTAGAAGCTTGACCACCAAGAGCATTGTGAAACACAACCTAACAAAACACACATGGATGAAGTTTAAATGGTATATAAATTAAAATATGTTTCCATTTCTATGAGGGTACTATGCAAATTTAAAATAGTCCCCAGAACGTATTTTCAGATAATCAAAGACTGAACAATTGAAAGATAAGGAAAATTCTGTCAGCAAAGCATAAAGTCTTAGAGCTGAAAGAAAAATCATTTCAATGTCAACCTTCTGCTTTCTCGCAGAGCATACTGAGGTTTAGAAAGATTATGTAAACAGGTACCAACACTGAAATACTCTGCTACTTGAATGTAAGAATATCCTTGTATTTTGCAACCAGTCATACTACATATTAAATATTTAAGGCAAATTTTATGAGGTATATTTTTATCTTACAGGATGACAAGGGTGATAAAATAAATATATTAACCATATCTTATGACTATAAAATAAAAACATTATATATTAAAAAATACTATGACGTTAGTCTGAACACTGATTCCCGCCCCACCCTCAGGATTTTTTTCTAATTGCTTTAGGATTTTGTTTTGCTTTTTAAGGAGGAAAGCATTCCAAAATCAGGATGCTGTCAAATTGGTTTGAATTTCAAGGAAAAAACTTCACACCTGCTCCCTGAGAAATAAAAGGTTCAAAAGCACAGCATTTATGAGAGGTATGTGGTATAAAATTCAATTAGCTACCTACCACTGAAATAAAATGGGTCTGTATTTCATAATAAATTGTATAAATGGATTCTCTTAATTATTCTCCTTATTTACAAGGCTGTGTGTTTCTGAGATAATAATTTTATCATTGTGTGATCCTGTTTTGATT
This sequence comes from Elephantulus edwardii, assembly GCF_000299155.1. NCBI lineage: Eukaryota > Metazoa > Chordata > Mammalia > Macroscelidea > Macroscelididae > Elephantulus > Elephantulus edwardii. The sequence continues at coordinate 12,030,247 of NW_006399834.1, read as the reverse complement.
TCTTTTTAAAACATTATTAAAAGCAATAGGGAAGGTTTACATTCTCCCTATCTGAAAATTCTTTCAAAATCCACCAGTCTATCAGTCTGAGATTTGCAGCTAAGGATTCATCGTTTAAAGGAGAACAAATAACTCTGTCCCTGGAAAAGACCCAAATTCATTCGAGACAAAGAAACAACCACCAATAGAAGAATCAATATATCTTTCAAATGACCTGTGAAATCTAGCTTCCTTACAGAAACCCTGTGGAGAGGAGAAAGCCCATCAGAGCTTCCTTGGCGGTATCTCTGCTTTCCGTGGAAGAATGTAAAATAATTGGATGGTGAAAAAAGTTCTAATCATCAACCAAAAAGATCTCTGGGCATACTATCTACAATAAAAAAAAATCATTTAAAAGTGTTCGGTATATTGGGGGGGGGGGGGGAATTACTTCAAAAGAGAAAAATTAAACCTGAGACTGATTTTCTACAAAGTACAATCATGGAGTTATATGGGGTCACTTAATCTAGCAACAAATATTTATGGAAAACTTCTACATCCCAGATACTATTCTAGGAACTGAAGAAATAGCAAAAAAGAAAAAAGGACCGAAATCTCTACCCTGGTGAGACTGCCATCATAGTAGTTGGAGAAAAATAAGAACTAAAGTAAAATGTGTAGTTTACAGTGGTAATAAGTGCTATGGAGGTAAAGAAATCATAGAAAGTAAATTAAATTAAACTCTACGTGTGCCTCACAGAAAATAATCACTTAAAATACACTCAAGTTCTTTCTGTTCTATTAATTAAAGCTCTGAGAATAATTATCTTCATTTTAGAATTGGAATTAAAGGGGAAACTACATTTTCTTCTTGGAAGAGTCATAATCCATTACTTCCCACTAGGTAAAATAAATAGTACTAACTTTGATTAGACAAATGCTCATTTGTACCAATAATTTCACCTAAAATGCTGTAAAATGAGTACTGTACTCTTCTTCCTAATTTATATATGGGGAACAGACTCTGAGGAAGTCAAAATCACAGAGCTAATAATTTTACGATAGTACTAAGATTCAAAATGAAATATCTTTAGCTCCAAAGCCCATCCTACCAGGTACTGCAGGATTTGGGTAGAGGATGTCAGGAGATGGGATGAACCATGAAGAGAAACAGGCTAATCTGTATCCTGAAACACAGGCTCACTTCCTGCTCATCTCTGCTATAACTAATCTTTCTTTTATTTTTCCCTTTGAGAAAAATGTATAATTAACCAGAAAGACTCAGGTAAGGGCCCAATTTTTTTGGCAACATCCAAAGTATCATAGTCAGCAGAAAGTCAAACATGGCCTTCTTCTCTCCCTTAGGCCTAATCAAGGTGTCAACCTTGGCCACATCAATGTCATAGAGCTTCTTCTCAGCTTGTTTAATTTGGTGCTTCTTGGCCTTGACATCCACAATGAACACAAGTGTGTTGTTGTTTTCTATCTTCCTCATGGATGACTCAGTGGTCAGGGGAAACTTGATGATGGCATCATGCTCAAGCTTGTTTCTCCTGGGGGCAATTTTCCAGGGGAGTTGTTTAGACTGCCTTCAGAGTCTCAGCATCTTAGGCAACCAGAAGGTGGGTGAGGCGCAAATCTTTTTTTGGGGGGTGGGAGGGGGACTGTGGACACCTTTCAGAACGGCCTTCTCAGCCTTTAATGCCTTTGCTTTGGATTCAGTTTTGTGTGGGGAAGGGGCTTTCTTCTTTGCTTCAGCACCATCTTCCCCATAACTAATCTCTTGTCCAGAAAACATAAATCGTTGCTTTTGTTATATGGCATTGAGTCGCTAGCGACTCATAATGACCCTATGTACAAGAGCCCTAAACCCTGCTCTATCCTATGCCAACCTCACTGTCTCTGGCACATCCACCCTCTTTACCTCAATCATTGAATCCATCTATCTCATTGAGAGTCTTCCTCTCTTACACCCTCCCAAACATGATGTCCCTCTCCAAGTACTGGTCCTTCCTAGCAACATGCCCAAAGCATGTCAGATGAAGCTTCAGAATCCTTGCCTCCAAGGAGCAGCCCAGTTTCACCCTGTCCAGGACAAACCTGTTTCCTCTCCTAGCAGTCCAGTCCATGGTATATTCAACATTATTCTCCAACACCACAACTCAAAGGCATCAATTCCCTTACTATCACCCCTAGTCATTGTCCAGCTCTCTGATGCATAGTACACACTGCAAAGACAATGGCCTGGATCAGGAGCACCTTAGTCTCCAGCCTGACATCATTGCTCTTCAGCACTCTGGAGAGGTCTCTGACAGCTGACTTCCCTAGTCCTATTCTTGATTTCCTGGCTGCTAGTATCAAAAGTATTGATTGCGAAGCCAACAAAACTAAAACTAAACTATTAACAATTTCAATCTCTTCACCATCCATTATGATGCTGCCAATTGGCCCAGTGGTGAGAATCTTTGTTTTCTTCATGTTGAACTTCAACACATATTGAAGGCTGCACTCCTTGACCTTCTGCAGCAAGCGCTTCAGGTCCTCCTCAGTTTCAGCAAGCAGTGTTGTGTCATCTGCATAATGCAGGTTGTTGATAAATCTTCCTCCAATCCTGATGCCACATTACTCTTCATATAGCCCAGCCTCCTGGATGATCTGTCCTACATACAGATTGAGAAGGTATGAAGACAGAATCCATCATGTGAAAATTGTTGTTTTAGGATGCTAAGGTGCAGCCCACAGGGGATTGTATTGCTAATCCAAAGACAACACCTCTCTGGCTGTTCAAATCCACTAGCTCTCCATGGTAGAAAGATAGGCAATTTCTTCCTATGCAATTTACAGCTTTTGAAAATCCATTGGAATGTCTCAACTCTGACTGGACAGCAGCACATAACAGCACAACAATACAAAAAAAAAACCCAACTCATTTGCTACAAGCTTTTGCAAAAAAAAAAATCATATGAAAATTACTCGGGGCAGTGGGAGGGTTGCGGGGGACTGTATACCAAAGAAGAAATTTTTCTTTTGCTTTTTAAAGAAAGGAGCGAAGGGGGGGGGGGGGAGGAGCGGGCTGGGCAGGGAGAAAAGTGCAACAATGAATGAATGGAAATCCAAAATCTCTGTAAATGTTCATTAAAATTTTAAAGATGAATGAGATGCTAAAGTATTTTGAAAAGGTGCATTTTGCTTTCTACTGAAGCTGACTGATAGCACCTAATGAATTACTATTTCTTGTTGAGTGAGCATATGTGGTATTTAGACAAAGACAATGTTAAAATCTAGCATCGAAGAATTAAAAAAAAGACACTGTCACAAACTCTGGTTTTTTTATATTCTTTTAAAAATTTACAACTAAATACATGTGTTCATTAACCTTCACAACAAATAAACCAAGTGATTCTAAGCAGAGAAAAGAATAAAAGGAAAAATATTTGTGATTCAAGAATAACAAGGCAAAACCTGTGTCTTCTTAAGCTGGTAATATTTCTTTTCTTTTCAGTCTATTCTTTTTCTGTTTGGGTAGTTAGATGTGCTTAAAATTATGTTCACAGTGATTTGTTACTAAATTGGTATCTTCACTTCCCAATTTTATCTTTATTAGTTCTCAAAGTAATCAGGCTTGTTTGTGGTTGTTTTTATTCCCTTCCTCCCCCCATATTCTCATACCTGTCCTTTGTACTGTAGCAGCAGCCTTCTGAGACTGGAGAGGCTCTGAAAGCTGCAGGCTGCTCCCAGCCAAGCCTGCAGGAACATGCATCTCACTGGCTCATTGATGCACTGCTCACCACACGCTTGATTCTTTTATGTCTTTTCACTTGAAAATGCAATATAACAATAATGCTGAAGGAAACATTGGCAAAGTGCATTTGCACACCTGATTTCATTTTTGCATATAGTCTACTACATAAGGCTCTGCTGTTTCCATTCTTTCTAGTTGATGCCATGCACAGGGCTGCCTGTAAGAGGAACTAATATGAATTTTAAAGGATCAATTCCTTTTCATCCACATACAAACAAACAGGCTAATATAGTACAAAATTTGAAATAACTTGCTTCAGGTGAGTCAGAGATGGTAAGGTTGGCACAGGATAGGGTAAGGTTCTGAGTTATTGTCCGTAGGGTTGCCAAGAGTTATAGTTGACTCAAAAGCACATAAGAACAATAACAACATTATAAGGGGCCACTGATGTGTATTCCACAAGGAGTTAACCAGATGATCCAAATGTGGCTCTGATCTGCTGGTTCAAATCCACCAGCAGCTCTGTGGGAGAAAAATGAATAATCTCCTCCTAGGGTCTGAGTAATTTTTTACTTGAAGACAGTGAGTGATTATGAGATAAATGCAAGTGGATTACTTCTTAAGGGACTATAATGTCTTTAAGTTTGAGGTGGGCTATTTTTATGCTAATATATTAGGAATAAACAGTAGAACAGAGACAATGGCCTGGGCAGTAGAGCTCAGAAGAGAAACCATTGGTCTCCAATGGTGAGTTTGGCCTGTCCCAGAAGGTAACTGATGATAGGAGACTGGGAACTCTGGTGATGTAATCCACCCATAGAGAGTCATGTTACTAACCTAAAGACTAAACCTCTCTAGAGCTTTAAATCTACCAGCGACTCCATGGGAGAAAGACGGACAATCTCCTCTCATGCAATTTTCAGCCTCAGAAAACCTGCTGGAGGGTCAGTTACGGGTTGACTCAGATTTGCCAGCTATGAGCCAGTTCTAACACAAAAAAAGCCCCTGAAGAATCATCTGTGGGTTGGTTAGTACTCTACAGCACTGAGTGAATGACAAGGATTGAGAGGATGGCACATCCTTTGTACATGTTATCAAGAAGGGTCAGTCCCTAAAAAAGGATATCATGTTTGGTATCAACTGCTGTAGAGCCAATCCCAACTCATAGAGACTCTCCAATGAGTTTCTGATGTTGGACGGTTCATCTATCACCCTCAGAACAGCTGGTGGATTAAAACTGTCAACCTTTTGGTTAGCAGGCCAATACATTACACACTAGTACAATGTGGCTTCTAGAGTACAGGGGCATCCCCAGCTATTCCACTGCTTGGAATATACCCCAAGAAAATGAGAACTGGGGCACAAATGAAGACTTATACATCAATGTACATAGCAGTGATACTCACTATCGTAAGAACATGGAAACAGTGCAGATGTCCACAGTCAATGGACTGAAAAATTATTATACATTCACACAATGGAATGCTACACAGCACACAGGAGCAATGATTTTGTAAATTACTATCTAATTTGGGAGGGACTGGAGAGCATTATGCTAAGTGAACTTAGTCCCATAAGGGCAAATACTGTGCCATTATTGTAGAACAAGTAAGGATACAAGCAGGGGAGGTTGGGAGTAGAGGGGTGAGGATGGGTGGGGTTTGGGGATGGTGATCATAGAGTTGCACAATTTGATGGGTGAAGGGAGGGGTGGGTAAAGAATTGGGAAAGATCCACTGTAAAAAATAATGTATATGAACTTTGTCAATGAAACACAGATAGACATTCCCCTGGTATTCCCTGCTTTCAGCTAAGATCCATCTAACATCAGCTACAATATCCCTAGTACCACGACCCCTTCTAAACCCAGCCTGGACTTCTGGTAGTTCTCTACAGTTCTCTGTTCCAGTCGTTTTTGGACAATCTTCAGAAGAATCTTGCTTGCATATGAAATCAATGAGATTGTTCTCTAGTTTCCACACTCTGTTGGGTCACCTTTCTGTGGAATGGGAACAAATATAGATCTCTTCCAGTCAGCTGGCCAAGTGGTTGTTCTCCAGATTTCTTGGCACAACTTGGTGAGCATGTCCAGGGCAGCATCTGTTAGTTGAAATATGTCAATTGGTATACCATCTAATCCTGGAGCCTTATTTTTTGCCATTTCCCTCAAAGCTGCCTGAACTTCTTCTTTCATCACCATAGGTTCTTCCTCATATGTTGTTTCATGAAATTCTTCAGTGTCTGCCAATTCTTTTTGATACAGTGATTCAATATATTATTTCCATCTTCTTTTAATACTTCCTGGATCACTTAATATTCTGCCAAAAGCATCCTTGATTATAGCGACTCGAGGTTTGAATTTGTTCTTCAGTTCCTTGAGCTTAAGAAATGCTGAGCGAGTTCAGCCCTTTTTTTAATTTTCTGACTCCAACTCCTTGCACATTTCATTATAGTATTTCATTGTAACTGTGGCTGACTCTGAGAAGAATGGGAATCCCAGAACACTTGGCCGTTCTAATGCGAAACCTATACTTGGACCAGGAGGCAGTCGTCAGAACAGAGCAAAGGAACACTGCATGGTTCAAAATTGGGAAGGGTGTATGACAGAGATGCGTCCTATCTCCATACGTTTTCAACCTGTATGCAGAACAGATTATCCGGGAGGCTGGGCTATATGAGGAGAAATGTGGGGTCAAGATTGGTGGACGATCTATGAACAATCTGCATTATGCAGATGACACAACCCTGCTTGCTGAAACTGAGGAGGACCTGAAGCACCTGCTGCAGAGGGTCATGGACTGCAACCTCCAATATGGATTGAGTCTCAATGTAAAAAAGACAAAGATTCTCACCACTGGGCCAATTGGCAGCATCAGGATGGATGGTGAAGAGATTGAGATTGTTCACAGCTTTAGTTTGCTTGGCCCCACAGTCAACACTCTTGATACCAGTAGCCAGGAAATTAAAAGGCGCATTGCCATGGGAAAGTCTGTGGTTAGGGTCCTCTCCAAAGTACTGAAGAGCAATGGTGTCTCTCTGGAGACTAAGGTACGTCTGATACAGGCCATGGTCTTTGCAATCACTTGTTATGCATCATAGAGCTGGACAATGACTAATGAGGATAGAAGGAGAATTGATGCCTTTGAGCTGTGGTGCTGGAGAAGAGTATTGAGAATACCATGGACGGCTAGGAAAACAAACAGATTTATCCTGGAAAGTGTTAAACTGGGTGGCTCCTTGGAGGCAAGGATTCTGAGGCTCTGTCTAACATACTTTGGACATATCGTAAGGAGGGACCAGTCCTTGGAGAGGAACATCATGCTTGGGAGGGTAGAGGGACAATGCAGGAGGGGAAGGCCCTCTATGAGGTGGATTGATTCAGTGACTGGGATAATCGGGATGGGAGTGTCAGAGACAATGCGATTGGCACAAGACAGAGCAGAGCACATAGGGCCGCTATGAGTCGCAAATGACTTGACGGCACATAACAACGACAACAACAACAACAACGAACTTTGTACGTAAACCAGTATAAGATAAAAGGGAGGGGGAAGTACAGGCTCATCAAAAAAGAGAAAACCTTGAGGGAGATTGATTGACACACTGACTGCAACACTGGGCATAAGTACAATGGCTTTCGTGAAGATGATCCAGGGCCCATTAGTGCTTTGTTCTGTTGTACTTATGGTTACTATGAGTCACAACTAGCTTGATGACACCTAGCACCAAATTCAACAAGAACTGAGAAAAAGGATTTTGAATGGGCCAGCAAAGGTATTATTTGAGAAAAGCATTTAAATTAAGGAATGCGGTGAAAAGGACAGAAGATTAGAGGGTTACATGCTTTAACCTGAAGATCCACCTCAGGTATGTCCAGAAAACTAAGAATTTATCAGAAACCATCTATGAGTGGAGCCCAAACAATATGGTGTTAAATATGAGCAATCTTTTCAAGTAATATAAATGCATGAGATCCATAATATTAAAAGTGATATACCTTCAGCATGCACATAGCAGACATCTGATACATTTTTGTTTAAATTATTGACTGCTAGTGAAATTTTCGAAACCAAATGGTTTTGAGAGTAGGGAATCAGTTCTCACAAAGGGTACAGAGCAAAGGGTTCATACTTTGAGCTTAATCTTTTCAGAAGATTCTTCCTCTACTCCTCTAAAAGGCGACAAGAACTCCATATTATTTGCTAGCTTTCCGTATACTCATAGAAGCCAAAAAAAGCAAAACTACTTTTTATATAAGAAAAAAAAACCACATTACTTTTTCCTGTATATCAATAGCTTTCTTTCATATAAATTCTCTCACAAATTCTACAGATTTTGAGATTTGCATTATGACCCAAAGATTAACACAAGCACTTCTTGATGTGACATGAGAGATTGGAGATGCTTCTCCTACTGCAAGGACCATGGGTCAATCACTAGCTTCTCATTATTATAAACAGTAATGGCTGATCTGGAGGGAGCTCTGGTGAACTAGTGGCAAGAAGGCACATTGCAATCCCAAAGGCACTCAGTTCAAGGCCTCCAGCTGTTCCACAGGAGAAGGATGGGCAATCTCTTCCCTTGTGTATAACTGCCTCTCAAAATCTGCTAGAGGGTCAGCCATGGCTTGATTCCAGCTATATGGTACACAACAACAACAAGGGCTGATCTGCTGATGAATCTTACCATGATTTGAACTACCATGCTAGAGAAGTGTTCATTGTAAATATTGACTGTCATTCTCTTTTTAATTTTTTGTTTAAGTGAACTCTTCCAGCAGTAATATAATGTCAAATGATAGCCCTATTCCCTCAACTTCCCAGAAAGGAAGAATAATAAAGATGATTTTTTTTAAATCAACAAGGGAAAAAATGTAGTGTAGTTTAAATGAAAATCAGACAAAGAAGGTAACAAAAATAACCAAGTAATAAACAAAGGACAGGGAAAATAATACAAACAATGAACCAATGGGATCATTGGTTTGCTTTGCAAAAATCTAATTCCTCCTTAGAAAGCAATGGTAATGATAAATAAGCCTCGTCTACAAAATATCTTTAGGTATAAAGTAATATGCCCCCATTGAGTATAAAAGAAATTCACAGAATTACCATGTACAGTAGTGAATCACAATGTGCAGGGTCTTGTTCAGTGTTATTTAGACAGCAATGATCTTCTAGTTCTTTTTTTAGATCTACAGTATATATTTGACTAGTTCCAGAGCAGGACTTCAGAATCAAACAACCACATGCCTCAGGCAGTACCAGTCAGAGGACGGGAATAAAGAAGGCTGGTGCACTGGAGGACACTGCCTCATTTAAGGCAGTTAATGCTTACCAGGTGAGTCACATCTGTCAATTCCTTAAGACTAAAAGTTAGATTTGTGTCAAGCTGGTTTTGTTTGCTTGTTATTTGTTGTTTTGTTTTGCTTTGGTTTTAAATGGCAAAAGAGGCTAATGGAACCTACTACATAATTTGCAGGGATAAAACGAAAATGCAAGGTCTTCTGATTAAAAATTTATTAATAATTTTAAGTCACAGGAGAGAGCATTAAAGCAAGCATAAGGACTTCTAACTTAGGACAAGGTTCAGATCTGTTTTTCAGAGGGTCACTATACGTTGTACCGACTCAAAGACTAACAACAAGAAGGACTTCTAAACGCAGGGCCTTAAGTGAACGCACAGGTAGCACCCTCATGAAGCCGTCCTGTGGCCATATAAAACAAGCCGCAGACCAGATTCAACCCACGAATAGACAGGCCCTTTTCCAGAAGTTCCATAGTCTCTCCCTTGTTCCCTTATGATTTGAAACACAAAGTTGCAAGATGACTGGGATTTGGGACATAGTCTTTGGCTGAAGAACAGAAAAACACCAGGTGAAACATAGTCTCTCCTTTGTCCTAACTTTTTAAACCAAGTGGAGGAATTAGCTGCTGACTTTATGTGCTTGCAGACATAGAATCTTCTGCCTTATTAACTCAAAATACTTGAAAGTTTCTTGGTGTGGTCAAAGTCCTTTAAAAAGTGATCCCACAATTGTTGAATCATTTCTAACTCAGAGCAACCCTCCAGCGGGTTTTTATGGCTGTAAACCTTGACAGGAGGAAATTGCCTACCTTTCTCCCCTAGAGAGGCTGGTGGATTTGAACTGCAAGCATAACTAACTATGCCACCATAGTTCCTTTAAAAATTACATTCTTTTGAAAGCCTTTTCATGCACAGCTCTTCTGTTGTTGTTGCTGTTGTTGTTATGTGCCGTCGAGTCGTTTGCGACGCATAGCGACCCCATGTACAACAGCCCTAAACCCTGCTCTATCCTGTGCCAATCTCATTGCCTCTGACACACCCATCCCGAGTACCCCAGTCACTGAATCAATCCACCTCATCGAGGGTCTTCCCCTCCTGCGCTGTCCCTCCACTCTACCCAGCATGATGTCCCTCTCTAAAGACCTGTCTCTCCTTACAACATGTCCAAAGTACGTCAGACGAAGCCCCAGAATCCTTGCCTCCAAGGAGCAGCCTGGTTTAATCCTCTCTACAATGAATCTGTTTGTTTTCTTGGCAGTCCATGGTACAGCTCTTCTACAGAGTTGAAAACGTGCAAGTGCCATCAAAAGGAGCCCCCAAGGGATAGTCAATCTGTAAGCAATTATTACAAATTGGACACATCCCATACATTCTGCAAATGCACACTTGAATTTTTTCATGGTCATTTATAAGAATAAAATCATATGTTCTAAGCATGTTAGTTCAGAAGACTGTTTAGAGAAATGCTTCCTATCTGGGATGGTATTTGTAAGGCACACCAGAATGAGTATTTCAATGATGAACACACCTACCCTTGTTATAGCATATACTTCCACCAGTTAAACTGTCTATAATGCTTAATCTAGAGGAATCAGTTGCTGGGCAAAAATATTTTCATTTACAAAAATTGAGAGTTTTTTTCCCTTTAACTGGTCTGTCATATACATTTCATATTTAATGAAATATAAATATGAAAATGGTCTGTCAGGTTTGCATTAATTAATTGACATATACTTTTTTACTGATTACAATTACTTTTTTAAAGAACATGCCCAAGTTAATAATGCATACACACAGTGGGTAATTATGAACTTATGTAAAAAATATAGCATGCTCATGCATATATTAAACATCTCATGACATTTTCAAGAGTGATTTTCAGCCTCATCCCCCAGATCAATAGTCCAAAAATACTAATTTATGTTCTATTTGTATAATAAAAGTATAAGACATTGTCAAGAAGTCATGCATTGAGTTTGGAAGTACTACAGTAATTGGAAAATAAATAAAATTTAAAAATCTTAAGTTTACTCTGAGGCAGTTTGTGGACAGTCCTGAGAGCTTTTTTTATAGCTAATCTGCACCCAACTACAAACAAATATGGGTTAGTCTTATGTGTAACCTGATTCCTACGGTGCCAAATCCATAGAAAGTTAGGGGGTGGGGTGATGTGGGTGCAGTTGCACACTGCCCAGTCCCACAAGAATCTAACCCAGGCAGCCAGTCAGACCCATCTTGCCAAAGAAGGACAAACAGTCCCTCTGTGTCTACAGCTCTTAAATATGCCCCACAGACAGAATATATGTGACTGTAGCATGTCATCTTTACCCACCTGTGCGGCCTCTTCAGTTTAGGGTGTGCAGACCCGGGCACCTGCTCAGCTAGGGCAGGCCACTCTGACAAGAGCTGTTTCTAAGCAGGAAAAAAATATTCTTCCTGCATTGCAATGGGTGATTTGCAGTGAAAGGAAGGAATCCTTCTTGAATCTGCACATCAATAGGCACCAATATAAAGACTTAATATTAAATCCATTAGACGGGTGAGGAGAGATATTGAAATTGAAGTCAGTACCATATAAAATATATTGCAGGAGTAGCATCTACTTCCTAAACAACATGTCTCTGGAAACTACGAACTTTGGTAAAAGACAATAGTTATAGAAAGGCTTCAGGTCTTTTGTTCATAGGGTCGCTACAAGTAATTTTCAATTTGACAGCAATCAACAACAACACCACAATTATGAAGATACATAAGGTTTGTGATACGTAAAATGTGTAACACACTTGTTATTTGCATAAAACTTGTCATAATTTTCAGAGTTTATACCATAAAATGTTAATTACTATATTGTCCTTGTCCAGTCTTGGTACAGAAAAATGTAAAGCAATTATACAATAAAGTGTATTTAATCCCTATACACTAAACATATGCACCTACATATATACACAGAGAATAGTTTATTAGCATTTGGAATCAAGGTAATCAAGAAAAAATTATTACAGTATTATAACTACAATTTACTTGCTTATAATCATCTCTCCTCCTAGAATGTAGAAGAGGAAAGGATTTAAGACTATGCTGTAGGGAAGAGAGTTGACTGCTAACACAAAGGCAGTCCCTCTCTTGTGGTTCCAATCCATCAGAGGTTTCTCAGGAAAAAGATGGCCAATCTACTCCCATGTGACTTTTAGCCTTTGAAAAGTCACTGGAAGGTCAGTTCTGACTTAACCAAAATGCGTAAGTGAATGAGTGAATATTCACTATTATGTCCCCGATGCCTGGCACATAGTAGGTAGTTAGCAAGTATTTTGTTTGTTTGTTTTGGGGGGGGGTGTTTTAATTTTATTCTATTTTGTGTGTACCATCAAATCGATCTGACTGTTATACAGGAGGAGATTGCCCCTCCTTCTCCAGAAGAACATCTGGGATTCGAACCATGTACCTCTGGAATTGCAGTGCAGCTTCTTGCCACTAGGCCACCCAGAGCTCCATAGCAAATATTTTAAGATAAAAATATATTACCACTCATTGACGTTAAGATTGGAAATAGAAAAAAAATTAAAACTTTAGCAGGACATCAACTTTCCCAAATTCCCACTGACCTTTTTTATTTCCCAGTTGGAATCTAACTCCCATGATCACTCCAAACTAGCAACTCTTGTTTTCACATCAGAACGCTCATTCCTGTGTCTCATGTGGACCTCAGCTTGAGCTTCCTTGGAGTAGGCATAAACAAACATTAACTTCTTCTCAGAACCCAGAAAAGGCTAATGAGTCTTGTGGAATAATATTTCTAAGCATTCGCCACAGTGAAATCAATATCAATACACTGTTAGTGTGTGCATTAGCCCCACATCAAACAGAGTAATGATGCTGACTGTGGAGAGCTGGGGTGGGTTCAGTGATGTAGAGATGACTGTATCAGCTCTCCAAAAACACAAGGTTTCCAGGATGTTGCACAAGATCATCATTCCTGTACTTTGTCAGGACGGGAAGTATTTGGATTCAGTCACTAAAACAGCAAAATAAATCCCCTCTTTATCTTCTTGACCCAAAAGATGGACTGAGAATACCTTCTGATCTGGAAAAGCAGGTTCTTCTGCTATTCTGGCCCTAGTATTGGCAAGGAAGGCAGGTATCCTAAACCTAGCAAGGCAATATAGATGCAACTGACAAGAAAGTTACAACAAACTTAAATCATTACTAATCTAACTAAGCCCTGCTTTTAGTACAACTCTATTCTGTCTAATAGAAAAATATACCAACCAAGGGTAGCAATGAAAAACTAAGCCCTCAAGTCTATGATTCTTAAATCTCTAGGGTTAGTCAATATTCACATCTCGTTAAGATCCATGCTCATTCTGGCAGCAGAAATTGTCTTCACGTTATAAATAAGACTTTTATGTGAAATTGTATTTTCCAATTAGAAGAAGGGTGGGATGAACAGGATAGAATAAAGATTACTATAAGTTATACACAGTCAAGATTTTATAAAATTGACATAACTGTGGGTCAGGACATGCACTTCCAAGTCAGACAGCATTGGTTTGAAATCCTGGCTCAATCACTTATTAAACTATATGACCTTAGTCAGGTTTGTTTACCTGGATACGACTTAGTTTCTGCATAATGTGAATAAATAGCATCTATTCTTATAAAAAGAGATTGTTAAACTCTACTTCATCATGTTCTTGTTTTCTCTAATATTTTTACCTACCCATACTACCCCAGTTACTGAGTCAATAGATCTCACCCAGGGTCTTCCCTCTTTTGCTGTTTCTCCACCCTTCCAAGTATCATGTCCTTCCCCAAGGACTGGTCCCTCCTCATAACATGCCCACAGTATGTCAGACAGAGCTTGAAAATCATGTTGTTGTTAGGTGCCATTGAGTTGGAAATAAGCAATAGCTGTTCCTCCAAGTGGGTTTTCAGAGGTTGTAAACTGCCTGGGAAGAGATTACTCATCTTTCTCTAAAGGAGCAGCTGATGAATTCCAACTACCTGCATTTCAGTTGGCAGCGCAACTCCTTACCCACGAGGTCATAAGTTCTCCTCCAATGTCATAATAAGGGTGAAATAAGCTCAATATGATTCCTGATATATATTAAGTTTTGAAAAAAAATCATAACTGGATAAGGAACTGTAGTAGTTGAATGGATAAGGGCTTGGCCACTAACCAAATGTTGGCAATTCAAGCTCACCAGCCATTCTGTGGGAAGAAGGTGTGGCGATATGCCTCCATAAAGATTTGGACTAAGTTTATGTGTTGATTCTGCTAGGATTGCTATGAATTAGGATCAACTTTTTTGAAATGGGTTTCAGGGGTTTTGGCAATTGTCACTGAAATTATTTTTATCATCCCAACCCTGACCTAGATGTCTACAAAGAATTAACTTTTTAAATAATTTTGTAACTCAGCAACAGTAATCCAAAAGCTTCTTGTGAGGCTTACTGGTCTAAAGTAGGCAGCATAGGCAGCACAGTAAAGAGGGGCTCCATAATCTTCAGTCATCAATGTAAATTCTACAAACTTTCACTGCAGCATCAATAAATACAAGCATAAAGCAAACACTCCCCCTTCCCCCATATGCACACACCCGATCCACCCCTTGGGGATATATTAAAACGAAGGCAACTGAAATAGCCTTGGCCAATAATTAAGACACACACAGAGTTAACCAGAATAGGGTCTGTCGACCTCTGCTAAGAAACCAAGCACTGAGTGACAGCTCCTATTATAAGGGCTTTGTTCTCCAACAGGGGAAAAAAGGCACAAAAGCATAAAGTTGGGGAACTATAATTTCATTCTGCATATTTGGGAAGAGAAAAACATCACAGGCTCTTCTGAACCGGGCAACTGTTCCACCAGATAACTGCGTCAGCCCACACCCACCAACAGCGCCCTTCCCCACTCTCAAAGCATGACTTCACTTTTTCTAATACTGCTCTGAGGAATCTGGTTCCTGTGACTTCCAGTAATTGTACAAATCATCCATGATGAAGCAGCTGAAATCACCGACAGATAAAAGAGACAAAAAGTAAGCAAATAGAAAACTCATTAAAACACTGCCTTTGGTTATTTCCATTCCTAGCAATTCAGCTCTTTCTCGGTTGCTTTTCCTTGGAAGGAATACTTTAAAGGAAATTTTAATGGACATTGAGCTCCATTTCTCAAACTCATAATTCAGTCTCTAGTCAGACACTTTCCCTTCCCCCATGACTATGTAACACGCCTCCTCATCACCTTAGAGCTCTGACTTAGCTGTGTTCACACCCAGCAGTCCCAGCAGATCTTCCTGCTCACATTGCACGACATTAAAAAGCAGGCAATGAACCATTCAAGCTTCTAAGAGTGTGAAATAAAACAAGGTTGAACTAACCTCTTCCACCCCTACAGCTACATGCCAGCCACGTATGCGTACAGAATTGAGACTTGCATGTGTATAATGTGGTATAAACAAACTAATGAAAATCTAAAACCTTTCATTCTGTCTAGTGCTTAATGGAATTGGTGTGCTCTGTGAAGAAAAAAAAAATCACTCTAAGCTAGCAAGAGTATGGTTTTACTTGCCTTCTATATTATACGTTTTTCAGGCTTTGTAAACAGTCTAAAGGAACAGGGCTGACATTCTTTCCTATGAGACTTTTCAAATAAAAACTATCAACTTGGCAGCACTGAGTCAAAAGACCACTCCCTAATTCCAAGTGGACATATTGATCAATTGAACTGACATGTGCCTTCTCCTTTCTCTCCCTTTCACAGCAATCAGCTGCCCCAGAGATATCCATTTCCACTTCCCAAAACAAAAGACAACACACAGATACTGTCAGATCACATTTGTAGAACAAAAATAAGACGCCAGGAAACATAGGTAGGAGTTGAAATGAAAAGCATATATAGAGTTTCAGAATTGAGCTGAGGCTGTGAACAAGTCCAGAGATCCGTATTGCTCACCATCACTCAGGACTCTGATACTCATCACACCAGATTTAGGATAAAGTTAAACAAGAGATAACAACACCTCGACCACTTGCAGAGGCTCTCCCCAGGGTCACACCTTCGCGCAACTGCGGCATAGAGGAGACTAAGTCCTTTCTCACTTATAAGTCAGAGTGCAAACAACTAAAGATATTTCAGAGACTAACTAGAGATGGAAAATATCCTGTCAGTCTTTCAGCCAACTATGCATCCCACGGGCTGAAGGACTACCATATATACAGCATGAGGTTCAAGTAATTCCATTTTATTTTGGCCTTTATGTTTTTAATAAATTCTCTTCTAAACATGCACGCGATCCCCTTTCACATTCAGGGTTATGTCAAATGCTTATTCAGCATTCATCCCTTGCCATGAAGAAGCTATAACCCAGCCATGGAAAATACTGAATTTCACACTGTAAACCACTAAATATTTCATAAATCATAAGCACATATAAGCACAAATTAGCTCTGCCCCATAAACGGGAAACACATACCTCCATAATGTTTAAATACAGTGAACTACTTATTTCAGAGCCTGTTTGAGGCTTTGCAACAGAAAAAT
Source organism: Elephantulus edwardii (assembly GCF_000299155.1). Classification (NCBI taxonomy): domain Eukaryota; kingdom Metazoa; phylum Chordata; class Mammalia; order Macroscelidea; family Macroscelididae; genus Elephantulus; species Elephantulus edwardii. The sequence continues at coordinate 12,013,679 of NW_006399834.1, read as the reverse complement.
CATCTCATGCTTGTGAATAATCCAACCAGAATACTAAAAATAACCAGCAGAGATGAAGTAAGAATAATTCCACATATTTTGATCCCTATATGACTCTTGCAGGCCTTTGTCTTAACCTGGAGGCCTGAAAAACAGATTTAGGTAAAACAACCCTTCTTTCCCCAGTCCATTTTAAGCAGACAACCCCCACCCCACCTCCACCTCCGCCTTACCAGACATCAACTAACCAGCAAAACAGCCAGGCAATTAAGGCCCAGACATTGAGCACTCACCATCTCCTTCTCCCACCATCCTCTTTTGATGTTTACGGCACATCTGTAGGATGCAATACTAGGAGATGCCTTGTTTGACCTGCTGCATGATGCTGTGACATCAGTTCAGATGATGCAGCTCATTATGGGAAAGACTGCTGTTGCTATGGCAACTGGGATGTGCTAGGAATCCTTGCTGCATTTCCAGTGGCGCCTGAGACAATACGGAAGCCCTGTAAGAAACAGACGATATGCAAAAATTAAACCAAAGGAAGAGAATTGTTCACTGGACTAAAAATCCGTATGTTTAAAAGGGATTTCCCTGAAACCACTTTGAGGGAGGGGGCAGAAACAAATTAAAAATCATCTCCTACTTTTTATAGTCTAAAAAAAGTAGGAGGACAATGTATATTTAGTAATAAGCAAATAAAAACTCAAATTATGTATCTTCAGCAGGCAATTTGATAATTTTCCTCTTTGGAGAGCATTGTGGTACCTATTTCAACGTTATTAAAGAGACATGTTTGTTCATTGGTCAAAGTCTAAAAGAAAGCAGAGCATAAAAATAATAAAAAAATGGAACAGCTGATCAAGTGTCTCTAACTCTAAAGCAAATAGACTTTAATTCTCAAGCCACAGGCAAACCCCTGGCCTGCAAAGACTGCCCAAATCATATTCCATGAAGACCAGCCCACAGAAACTTCTTGTGCAGAGTAGTCTCAGCTCTCACGTGACCATCAAATGGACACGTGAACAGAACTTTGGGCTCTAGGGGAGCACACCATATCACCTTCAACTTCTATAACCATTTCTCTTGGCCTGCAAAGAACTCCAGCCACTCAAGACCAGGATGCAGATTAGAATGCAAAAGAATCTTTCCTGAGGTTAGACATGGTGGCTGAAACAAGTGTCAGACCTGTTAGAAAGCCGGTGTCTCTGGCATTCTATACATTGGGCTTCTCTTGTCTTCTCTTCTGGGTCATCAGACCTCTACTTCATAGGAAGAAATTACTCATGCCTTCTTCTCCCAACCCCAACAAAACTGTGTGAAAAGCTATATTTAAACAAGTCACAGGGAGGTATTTCTCCAGTTGGAAAAAGACAAGTAAACCTAAAGCAATTGGCTCTTTCTAGTCCTGAGCAAAAACAAACATTGTGTGCTGAGAACTGGGGGGAGGGAGACATGAAGAGAGCCATCTCATGCATATTTAATACTTTAGGCCATGGATAAAGAGGGACAGAATCAAACTGACCTATATCTGCTCTATCTTCACAACTCTGAGGAAGAACAACACTCTAAATGCCAAAATACAATGACTCTTGTTATTGTTTCTACTTGAGATTTTAATTGGAACTGTTAACGCAGTGTGTGTGTGTGTGTGTGTGTGTGTGTGTGTGTGTGTGTGTGTGTGTGTGTTTGCTGGGCAGTGGGTAACAGAAAGAACTCTGGCAGTGTCTCTGTAAATAGGGCTGATAAAATGCCTAAGAGATGCCAAGACCCTAGCAGGGGGCACAATGAGCCATGCGGAGAGCAGCCCTTTCTCAGACAGGAAACCAGGACTGTTTTTGTTCCCCTTAATGAGGAACTGGGAGGCTAAAAGCAAAAGGGAAAGCTGTCTACTCTGGACACCAGTGCTTTCTCAGAGGCCTGGCCAGAACCTAACTCCTACTCTTTATCTCAGACCACAGGCTACACTGACAGGGGTAACAGGCAGTCACTCTGGCACAAAGAGCTCAGATCTAGGATTCAGGAGACCAGGTGTTAATGTCAGCCCTTTCAGTGAGCTCTCCTTTGACTTTAGGCCAATCCATTAACCTATTTGGTTTCAAATTTCCATCTGTAAAGACAATGAATTTAGTTAATAACTATGCGTTTTAAATGTTCTGCAAGAAATGAAATCTCTTTTTCTAGGTATAGAGATGAAAGCAGAGATAAAATGGTTGAGGAGGGGGTAAAAAGCCCTGAAAGGAGACTGATGGACCCTACTCCACCATTGTAACGTATCTTGTCTATTTCAAGAGGACTATTGAAAGCACTTCTAAAACATCCTTTGGCTTGAAAGAAGATGGAGAATTCTGGGACAATATTATCAAATCTATCTAGGGCTGAAACCTCATGGCTCTAAAAAGAGGAAACGGTTGGGGCAAGGTAGGAGGTGATGATCAATCAAGCGTTCTACAGCTAATGACTATTCTAGAGTGAAGGACATAATTTTGTGTGGGAGAAAGGAACAGCTGGCTTATCAAGTCCAAAGCCAAGTTAGTTTAAGGAATTAAACTGGCTAAATAGCTCGACCCAAAATTACCCATATTGGCCACAAAAGCGGACCCATATAGCAGGAACAAACTACGAATGCTTTCCTGCCTTGTCAATGGGCCTATGGTAACTCATCTTGGACTTCCCAGTGGTCTTACTTCCTGCCCCACATCCCTGATCATGGGATTAGATCGAGGATTGCTTGCAACTGTGTATATAAAAATGGTTTGGAAAATGGGTACACCATAGCTCCACCAGCTCTTATAAATATCATGGTAGTGATGGTGTTGGTTGGCCCAATTCATGGAAACCCCATGTACAATGAGGGAGCTCTGGTGGCTGAGTGGTAAAGAGTTGTATTGCCAACTCAAGGGCTCTTGGTTCTAATCCACCAGCCACTCCTCAGGAGAAAGATTGGATCATCGTAATCCCTGGGATTTTTTTTCACTGACAGATTCTTCTGAAGTGGATCACCAAGTCTTTCTTCCTAGCTTGTCTTAATTGAAAGCTCCACTATAAATCTTTTAATCATTATAGTAATACACAAGCCGCCATTGTGTCTCTCACTCTGTCTCTATATAAGTAGGAATGGTTATCCTGCTTTGCTCTACCACTTTATACTAAAAGGAGTAGGAGGCAGGGCCAGAACTAACTTTTTCTTAGTCACATCTATACCTGATGGAAAAGACTACACATCACTCAGAAATCCTGGACTTTGACTTCAATGCAGAAACCACATAGGACTTTGAGTTGTACCCTTCAGAAATGAGTGTGCTTACTGAGATGAGTTGACACTGTGACTATAACAGGTTTGAAAATGCAATGGTTGTGAGGATAGGACAAGACAATGATTTGTTCATTGTACACAGGGTCACTATGAGCTAGAGCCAGCAGGACAACTTGTGACAACTCCTAGGAGAGCTCACCAATATGCATGCTCTCCTTTTCCTCCTGTGCATTCTCCAAGAGCCCTTACTGCTAGGTGGAGCCTTGACACTGGTTTCCACCAATGTAACTGGGAAAAGACCCCCGAAAACCTTAAGCTCATTTCCATTGAGTCAGAACTGAATCACAGCTGCTCCTCTAGCAAGTTTTCAAACGCTATAAATCATACATGCAGAGATTGCACAGCTTTCTCCCAAAGGTCTGCTATAGGATGTGAACCACCAGATCTGAACCACTAGAAAGGTCACATTGCAACTCCCTATTGACTATACACCAGAGCCCACCCAGAAGTTTAATAGAAGTGGAGGGTGGCACCTCCACAGGTTGTTAAGAGTAAGTGTGCTTTCTCTACGCTTCTCTTTCCTGCTAACTTAACGCAGAGAATCCAATGGAGAACCTTGACGGTTTAAGAGAATGACCTGACAATACAGATGGAGCCTGCATCACTGGATGACTTCACGCAGCATAGCAATCCTCTCCCATTTACCCACTGACCCACCATCAACTGTCATAGAAGCAAACTCCAACTTTTATTTTATTAAGCTTTTTAAAATTTTATTAAACTTTTATTTTATTGAGATTCTGGGGGTGGTTTATCATAATTATTGGCCTACTGATAACATTAAATACTGGTTCCCTCCCTGCAAACTTTCTCAGGGCAGTTAGTCTGCTGATACATATTGAGAATGGCCCAGAAAGAAAATATAGTATGTAATATTTCCCTAGTTTATTTCATCAAATAACTTTTTAGTTGGGGGGGGGCAATGTGGTAATGTTCACTTGGCTAGCCACAGCTTCAGACATATAAACAACAAATGGGCTAGGAATCCCATGAATCCTAATTTTAGCTTGGAGTCTGCAGAAGAGTGAAGAGGAGTGAAATTTCTCCTTCAGTCTGTCTCCAATTTTTCCCTGCCATCTTGAACTGGCAAGGCAGAAATGAGATGGTGTTACTATTGACAGAGCAAGCAACATTTACACAAATGTTTCATTCTGAGGAATTACACCCTAACTATCCATTCTTATGAAGTAAATGATTGCTATCTCAAAATCACCAGCTCAAGATGTAAACAAGCATCTTGTGTTTGTACATTAGGGTTTATGAACTCATAAAGCTGCTCTTAGGAAATATGGCTGGCCTGCTTCCCTTAACTGTGCAATGTGAAAACTTACAGATCCAGAGAGTGTGTGTTCTAGTTGGGGAAGTAGTAGCTGATCTCACAGTTAAGGTACTAACTGTTCTGAGTGAATAAAGGAGTTACGTATTTTAAGTTCACTTGCAGTCTAAATTGATATTCCTGATTAGTTGATACCCTTTAACATGTTAATTCTAGGACTCTGGCCATTTTGGTGTTTCACTTTCCTCTAGACCTTTGGAGTCCTCTGCATTTACTAAGGAATTAGATAAAGAAGATAAGAGTTTTCAACTGGAACAATTTTTCTATCCAAATCTGGACATGCACATCTTCACTTGCACTCACACCCCATTGGTCGGAACTCAGTCATGCAGCCAAACATACAGCTAGAAAGGGTGTTAAATGCAGCCTAGTTAGCAGAACAGCCTTAAGAATTCCTCTTCTTATTAATTATTTATTTCTACAAGTGGGGGCGGGGGGAGCACAGAGAGGAGAACTGATAGGGGGTGGTAATCATAGGGTTATACAATTTGATGGGTAGAGGGAGGGATGGGTTAGGTGAAAAACAATGTATACAAATTCTGTAAGTAAACCAGTATACAATAAAAAGTTTGCAAGAATCTGTTCTGGAAAACAATGTATTTGAATTTTGTAAATAAACTAGTATAATATTTTTTTTAAATTGGGGGGGAACGTTTATATTGTTTTCTTTAAGAAAAGAATCCCTCTTCTGTAGGAATCTTAAAGCCATCTATACAATCAAAAGTCAAAGTCATTGTCATGGAGTTGGAAGCAATTCACAGCTGACCTTCCATTGGGTTTCTGAGGCTGTAGATCACAAAGGAGAAGACTGTCCATCTCTCCTCTGAGGAGCCACAAGGTGGATTAAAACTCCCACAGAGGTGTGGCCTTTGGATTGGCAACACTGTCTGCAGATGAGGCCACCAGCCAGGAGCTATTCTGTCTGGACCTAGGTGACAGCTCAAGAAAAGTGACATAAGAACCACATGAGGCAAGTTCAAGAACTCCTACCTTTATGCTTCACTCCTCAAAGGAGCCTATGTTTTTGGTGACAGCTTTACAAGCTTAACTTCCAGGGTCTCTGTGAGAGACAAGCCCAGTCACAAGAGTTACTGCTTATAGGGAAGTTTAAAATTGTGGATCTTATGACTTATACTTCTCAATCTAACTACCAAAGAAGACTTAATCCCTCACCAGCCATTTCAAAAATGGCCAGGGAAAGCAATGAATTAAGGAAGGGGCTTAGCCCCTGGGCCAGGGCCATATCAGATTCATCTCCCTCCTGGTAGTCATTTTTTTCAAACTCAAGGCTCATTTTTATTGTAAATAATGTTCCCTAACAACATAGTCATAATTCTACCATTTTCATGTGTTCAGAAAACAAAGCCACAGAGTTAACCAAAGACTAAATTTTCATGCATATGAAGAAAGAGTCTGATTTCCAATTAAAAATTGACCTTCATTTATAAAATAAACAAATATTCAAGCATGCCAACCACTTATCTATTTGGACATTAAGTTACAATGGACCGTTGTGACTATTAAGATTGTTAAATACTCAACAATCCTGCTTTTCTAGGTACCCACATAGACAGAAATTGTTTTCTGATGATTTTTAATCAATCATTGGTTACCAGAATATATATAATTATAATGACAATATATAAACTCAGCTTACTGTTATTTTTGTTCAAGTTCCTCTCAGATATCACATTTATATGCTTTGAGTGAGAATCCAAAGAAAGGACTATCTAATTCTGTCTTAAGCCAATTGGTTAGTTCATGGTACTTTCTTGATCCACAGAAATTACTTCAGAGATGTGCATGAATTCCCACTGAAGTCAAGGTGATGCAAGGAGATAAGTCTTAAAAATCACTATTAGCCTTTTGAGTGAGGAAGAATTCAGATCCAAAGCTCCCAATGTAAAGCGATGGAAGGAGACTGAACTGCATTGGGAGACAAGAAACTAAATTCCGGTGACGTTTGTACCAAAACCCAGTTTTATTTTTGTTTTGTCATTTATAAGAACCAAGAAGTCTCTTCATCAGTTTAAGTCATAATGGTTTGGTATTTGTTTTTTTTAAAATATTTTTTCTTTTATGATTTTAATGAAAGTTTACAGAAAAGTTAGATTTTCATTCGTTCACTGTTGCACATTTTTACCCTTTCTCCCTCCCATTTCTCTCCCTTTCCCCGTCCCCAGTTTCCTTTTCTTTTTTTTTTTACTGCTGTAAAATAGGACTGATATCAGGGTTGGGGTAAGACTGAGAAAACCTGGATAAATTGTGTATACTGCACTGAAACAGAAATCTAAGCGAGGCAGCATGGTCTTTAAAGTAAGACCATATAAAAGTTTAAATTCACAGGAATGGCATGGATATTTCTGAATCGAGTCAAGTTTCTTTTGACACTATCTCCCTAAACTTACAAATCTAGTTCACTTGAGATCTGGACCACTATCACTGTGTGCTTGCTGAGGCATTCTGGCATTTACTGATGGGAATTTTTCCTGGGAAATGGTGGTAGAATGGGGCTCAGGTTATTAGAATGTGAGGCCACTACCTTATGACTCCAGAATATTCTGAACAAAAGACAAATAATACCTTGTATCTTTCCTTTGAGAGGATCTTGTCAGTTCTGACCCTGGGGGGGGGGGGGTCCTGTCCACAAAGCAAGTGGATCACTGTGCTTTTCTTCTCTTGTCTAAAGGGCTAGAATGCTGTAAGTACCAAGTTACATAGTACTTGTTTTCTTAAATAGTTTTGTGGATCACCTAGGTCTCTGTTAACTATAATTAAAACTCTAAACCACTGAAACAGATGAGGGAGAAAATAATTTAAAAGCTATGTATGATAGGGTATTAAGGTTATCACAAGAGTCCACAATTAAGGTTGCATAGTGGAACGTACTTGGGGCGGTGGGAGGGGTGCGGGGGGATTGTGTACCAGGGAGGGAGTTTTTCTATTACTTTTCAAAGAGAGAAGTGAACTGGGGCGAGAGGGGGAGGGCTGGGTGGGGAGAGAAGTGCAGCAATGAATGAATGGAAATCCAAAACCTCTGTAAATATTCATTAAAATTATTAAAATAAAATAAAAATAAACTGTGGTGCTGTGTACAACTTATAGAAACCCTATGAACAACAGATCTGAACTCAGTCCTATCGTGCACCATCCTTATCATCCTTGACACACTTCAGGCCATTACCACAGTTATTATAGCAATCCTTCTCTTTGAGTCTTCCTCTCTTTTGCTGACAATCCAACTTTCCAAGCATGATGGCCCTTTTCAAAGAATAGCCTGTCCTAGCAACAGGCCCAAAGTATATGAGAAAAAGTTTCACCATCTTAACCTCTAAAGAGCACTCTGATTTCACTTGTTCCAAGACATAGCTGTTTGTTCTTTTGGTAGTCTATGGGATATTCAGTACCCTTCTTCAACACCACAACTCAAAGACATAAATTCTTCTTCTGTCATCTTTATTCATTGTTTAGCTCTCAGATGCATAGGAGGTGACTAGAAAGACCATGGCTCAATCTTTAAATTTACATCATCGCTCTTCAGGACTTTGGAGAGGTCCCTAACAGCAGACTTTACCATCACAATAGGTCTTTTAATTTCCTGGCTGCTGGTGCCAAGAGTGTTGACTGTTGAGCCAAGGAAACTAAAGCTGTGAAGAATCTCAATCTCTTCACCATCCATCCTGGTGCTAGCAGTTGGTCCAGTGGTAAGAATCTTTGTCTTCTTGATACTGAGCCTCAATCTATATTGAAGGCTGCAGTCCTTGACACTCTGCAGCAGGTGCTTCAGGTCCTCCTCAGTTTCAGCAAGCAGGGTTGTGTCATCTGCATAATGCAAATTGTTGATAGATCTTCCGCCAATCCTGACACCACATTTCTCCTCATAGAGCCCAGCCTCCTGGGTAATCTGTTCTGCATACAGGTTGAAAAGGTATAGAGACAGGACACGTGCCTGGTGTACACCCTTCCCAATTTTGAACCATGCAGTGTTTCCTTGCTCTGTACTGATGACTGCCTCTTGGTCCAAGTATAGTTTCCGCAATTGCAGAATCAAATATTCTGTGATTCCCATTCTTCTCATACTCAGCCACAGTTTGTTATAATCCACACAGTCAAACGCCTTTGCATAATCAATGAAACACAGATAGCTATTCTCTGCTTTCAGCTAAGATCCATCTAACATTAGCTACAATATCCCTAGTACCACAACCCCTTCTAAACCCAGCCTGGACTTCTGGCAGTTCTCCGCTGATGTGCTGTTCCAGTTGTTTTTGGATAATCTTCAGTAGAATCTTGCTTGCATATGATATCAATGATATTCTTTAATAGTTTCCATACTCTGTTGGGTCACCATTCTTTGGAATGGGAATATAGATCTCTTCCAGTCAGTCCAGCATTATATCTGCTGCTGCTGTTGTTGTTGTTGTTGTTATGTGCTGTCGAGTCGTTTGCGACTCATAGTGACCCTATGTACAACAGCCCTAAACCCTACTCTATCCTATGCCAATCGCATTGCCTCTGACACACCCATCCCGATTACCCCAGTCACTGAATCAATCCACCTCCTAGAGGGTCTTCCCCTCCTGCGCTGCCCCTCTACTCTACCCAGCATGATGTCCCTCTCCAAAGACCTGTCTCTCCTTGAAACATGTCCAAAGTATGTCAGACGGAGCCCCAGAATCCTTGCCTCCAAGGAGTAGCCTGGCTTAACCCTCTCTAGGGTGAATCTGTTTGTTTTCTTGGCAGTCCATGGTACATTCAATACTCTTCTCCAGCACCACAGCTCAAAGGCGTCAATTCTCCTTCTGTCCTCCCTAGTCATTGTCCAGCTCTCTGATGCATAACAAGTGATTGCAAAGACCATGGCCTGTATCAGGAGCACCTTCGTCTCCAAAGAGACACCGTTGCTCTTGAGTACTTTAGAGAGGTCCCTAACAGCAGACTTTCCCATTGCAATACGTTTTTTGATTTCCTGGCTGCTGGTGCCAAGAGTGTTGACTGTGGTGCTGAGCAAACTGAAGCTGTGAACAATCGCAATCTATCTCCCTTTCATTATATCTACCTTATGTAATAATGGGTTTGCTTTCTTAACCACTGATTCTATGGATGTTGATTGTGGCTCCAAGTAAAATTAAGTCCTTCACAACTTCACTCCACTTTATACCATGATGCTATTTATCAGTTATTAGCACTGCTACTTTTCCTACATGGAGATATTATTCGAACTGAACACTGCAATCTTTAATCTTCTTCAGTAAATTCTTCAAATCTCCTTTACTTTCAGCAACAAAGTCATAGGTAGTTAACGTGCCTTCTTGCAATATTTATGCCATGTTCATAATTATTCTGCACAGCATAGGAATTAAATAAATATAGTAAAATAAGACAACCTTGATGTACTTTTTCTGAGTTCAAATTTTGTATTGTCCCTTATTCTGTTTGAACAACTGTTTCTTGGTCTGTGTACAAGTTCCATTTGAGCATAATAATGTATTCTAGAAGTCCCATTCTTTGCAATGCTATCCATAATTGTTAAGCTAAACAAAGTCAAATACTACTATGTAATCAATAATAAAATAAAGTTAACTATCTTTCTAGTATTCTCTACTTTCAGCACAGATCCATCTGATACCAGCAGAATAAGAAAGAAAGACCAAAACGAATGTTTTGAGGAGACTCTGCACTTGCTCTTGAACATCAAGTACCAAAAGCTAATGAAAGAAATGAAGAAGCAAAAGGGTTATATAAAATATTTCAAAGGACAGACTGAGGAGGTAAAGAATATAATAAAGTGGGCAAATAGTTGGGTTTGGAAAACAAAAAGGAAAAACACTCAGCATTTAAAACTGAAATTTAAGTTGAGAGAACTTGAAGAAAAATTTAAGTCTTAATACTGAAGCATTCTACAGGCAAATAATTGAAAGGGTCAGGAAACATCAAAGTAAGAGGGAAGAAATACAGTTGTCACGGTACCAAAAAGGAATTTGTTGATGTTCAGTCATTTAGGGAGGTGGCTTATGATCTAGAAGCAATGGAAATATAAGAAGAAATCAAAGCTACACTTCTGGCACTTACTGAAAACAAAGCATCAGGAATTGGCAGAAGGCAAACTGAGATGTTCAAACACACATATACAATGCTGTAGCACAAACTCATTTATGTTAAATGACCAACAAGCAAGAAGAGGTCCATATCTTTGCCCATTCCAAAGATACTACTCTAGTAGAACTGGAAATTATTAAACAATACCATTAAAAGCATATAAAAGTAAAACCTTGTTAAAGATATAAAGAATTGCAAGCAATATATTAATAAGAAATAGTCAGAAATTCAAACTCTATTTAGAAGAGAATATGGAACAAGGGAATGTGGAAGAATTATTGCTGGTGTTATTCCACTATACTAGGAAAATAATGTTTAGGGCTAACATAAGAAACAAAGGCAAGAGCTATTTCAACTCTGCATTTTTTCCCCATAGGTCTTTTTTAATTTATTCATTTTTTTAATGGAACACTTCTTGCTGATCTTCTCTGTATTGTTCCAATTTTAGTATATGTGCTGCCAAAGCGAGCACTTCCCATAGGTCTTAAACCATGTTTAGTGTAGTAGACCTTTCGTTAGAGTACTAACCATGTCTTGAGTGACTTTTCAGTTCTTCAATATCTTTAGCACACTCTGAGCATAAGTGACACCCTCTTAAATTATCCAAAACCAACTGGAACAACACATCAACAGAGAACTGCCAGATGGGCAGACTGGGCTTAGAAGAGGCCGCGGAACTAGGGAAATAATATCTAATGTTAGATGGATCTTGGCAAAAAGTAGAGAGTACCAGAGGAATGTCTATCTGTGCTTCATTGACCATGCAAAGGCTCTTGATTGTGTGGATTACAGCAAACTGTGGCGACTCTGAGAAGAATAGGAATCCCAGAACACTTAATTGTGCTAATGCGGAACCTATACTTGAACCAAGAGGCAGTCGTCAGAACGCAGGAAGGAGACACTGCATTGTTTAAAATTGGGAAGCATGTTCACCAGGGATGTAGTCTGTATTCATATATTTGCAATCTGTATGCAGAACAGATCATCCAGAACGCTGGGATGTACGAGGAGGAATGTGGCATCAGGATTGGTGGAAGAGTCCTCAAAAACTTGCATTATGCAGATGACACAACCCTGCTTGCTGAACCTGAGGAAGACCTGAAACGCTTGCTGCAGAAGGCCAAGGAGTGCAGCCTTCAATATGGATTGAAGCTCAACATCAAGAAAACAAAGATTCTCACCACTTGGCCAATTGGCAGCATCATTATGCACAGTGAAGAAACTGAGATTGCTAACAGTTTTAGTTTGCTTGGCTCTACAATCAACACTCTTGGTACCAGCAGCCAGGAAGTTAAGAGATTAATTTCATTGGGAAAATCAGCTGTCAGGGACCTCTCCAGAGTACTGAAAAGCAATGATGCCAGACTGGAGACTAAGGTGTGCCTGATCTAGGCTGTAGTCCTCTCAATTGCATGCTATGCATCAGAGAGCTGGACAATGACTGGGGATGATAGAAAGTGAATTGATACCTTTGAGCTGTGGTGCTGGAGAAGAATATTGAATATATCACAGACTGCTAGGAGAGCAAACAGATTTGTCCTGGAAAGGATTAAACTGGGCTGCTCTTTGGAGGCAAGGATTCTGAAGCTTTGTCTGACATACTTTGGGCATGTTGCAAGGAGGGACTAGTCCTTGGAGGGAGGCATCATGCTTGGGAGGCTGGAGGGACAGCACAAGAGAGGAAGATCCTCGATAAGATGGATTGATTCAGTGATTGGGATAATGGGAATAGGTGTGTCGGAGACAGTGAGGTTGGCACAGGTTTAGAGCTGTTGTACATAGGGTCGCTATGACTCGCAAGCAAAACGACAGCACATAACAACAACAAAAACAAGCAAAAATAATAAGTAACATATTTTTGTTTCCATTCAAGGCAGAAGAGAAAGAAAATGAAACCTTTCTAGAAGCTTTCTCCTTTAACATTCCAGAGAATAAAAATCTGGAAGATTTAACTTTTATTTATATTATACAGATGTCTTTATCTCTTCATTTGCTGTTTTATAAAGTTGCTAAATCATTTCAATGGTAATGGATGTTTTGTTTGAACTGCTATATAAAATTCCAGTAATTAAATTGCTTCAAAAATTACTACTCCAGAAAAGACCCAACCAAAAATAGTAAAGGAACTCAGTAAGCAAATATGTGTCTGTAGCAGCAGATAGAGGGAGTGGTAGTCATGACGCCTCTTTTCAGCTTGTAAATAACATAATCTTTGTAACCTGCACAGCTATTAATTTAGATTGTTCTCCTTATTTGAGAAAAATTGCTGATAAAATTATATGTTCTCCTGGCTTAAATAGGAAGCTCTGGTGGTCTAGTAGCAAAAAGCTGTGCTGCAATCTCAAAGGCACATGGTTTGAGTTCCCCTGATGCTCCACAGGAGAAAAGTCTGTAATCTCCTCCTGGGCAAGTGGAAACACACAAGAGGGTCAGCTACGAGTCAGTTCCAACTCGATGATACACATCAACCACCAGCATAAACACAAAGCATTCTAGTAGGACATTTCCAGGTTGACTCTAGTTGTATGAAACCATTCCTTTATCTATGAAAAAAGAAATTATATCATATCTTCATAGGTGAAATCCTTTCTGTAATTAATACAGTAAAAGGGTTCACTTTAACACAGTCACAAGTGGCTAAAAAAAAGATTTCTTTTCCAGAACATAAATTTTTCTTTACAAGTAGTCAAATTTAACAAATAATCTTTTAAAAGCAAATTCTATAGAAAATGGAAGGTTACACACTGTTTAAATTAATTTTACATAACAACTTCTTCTTGTTGTTGTTAGGTATCATTAAGGCAAGCAGACCCATAGCCAAGGATGACCTATCCTATGCCAGTCTCATATTTTCTGACATGCTTGAGCCCATTGCAGTGGTCACTGTCAATCCATCTGGTTGAGAATCTTCCTCTCTTTTTCCAGCCCCCCACATTCCCAAGCATGATGTTTCTCTCTAAAGAACACTCTGATTTAGCAATATGCCTAAAATATGTGAGAAAAAGCCTTATCAGATCACTTTGTACAAAACATGCTGCTTTGTTCTTTTGCCAATCCACGGGATATTCAAAACTCTTGTTCAACACCACAGCTCAAAGGCATCAATTTTTCAGGTGTCCTTATTCATTGTTCCGCTCTCAGATGCATATCAAATGATTGAAAAGACCATGGCTGGAATCAGGCACACCCTTTGAGGCAAGGCCTCAAATCAACATCATTGCTCCTCAATAATTTGGAGAGGTCTCTGACTGCGGACTTTCCCAGTGCAATACATCTGCTAATCTCCTGACTCCTGGTACCAATGGTGTTGATTGTGGATCCAAGTAAGATGAAATCTTTGACATCTTCTATCTTTTTTCTATCATGATGCTGTCTATTGGTCCAGTTGTGAGAATATTTCTTTTCTTGAAATCCATATTGAAAGCTTTGTTCTTTGATCTTCTCCAACAATTGCCTCAAGTCTTCCTTACTTTCAGCAAGTAAGGTTACTTCATCTACATAACACAGGTTATTGATGAATCTTCCTCCAATTCTGATGCCACATTTGTCTTCAGTGTCCAGCTTCTAGAATAACTTGCTCAGCACACAGATTGAATAGGTATTGAGAGGATACAACACTGACACATCCTTTCTTAATATTAACTCATGTGTTTCCTTGTGAATCCAACAAATTGTGGCTAACCTTGAGAAGAATGGGAATTTCAGAACACTTAATTGTGCTCATTATGAATCCTATACTTGGACCGGAAAACAGTCATCAGAATAGAGCAAGGACCTTGCATAGTTCAAAATCAGGAAAGATGCATATCAGGGATCCATCCTATCTCAGCATCTTTTCAATCTGGATGTGGAAGAGATTATTCAGGAAGCTGAACTTTATGAAGAGGAATGTGGCATCAGGATTGGAGGAATACTCATCAACAATCTGTGTTATGCAGATGACACAACCTTGCTTGCTGAAACTGAAGAAGATGTGAAGTGTTTGCTATAGAAATTCAAGGACTGCAGTCTTCAATATTAAGTATTCAGTATTGAAGATCAATATCAAGAAAAAGATTTTCACCACTGGGCCAATTGGCAGCACTATGATAAATGAAGAGATTGATACTATTAACAATTTCAGCTTGCTTGGTACCACAATCTACACTTTTGGCACAGGCAGTCAAGAAATCAAAAGAAAAATTAGGAAAATCTGCTGTCAAGGACCTCACCAGAGTACTGAAGAGCACTGATGTCAGTCTACAGACTAAGGTTCACCTGATTCAAGCCATAGTCTTTGCAATTACTTGCTATATACCAGAGAGCTGGACGATGATTAAGGCTGATAGCTAGAAGAAGAATCAATGCCTTTGAGTTGTGGTGCTGGAGGAGTGTATTGCACATGGACTGCCTAGAGAACAAACTAATCTCTCCTGGAAAAGGTGAAACCAGGCTACTCTTTGGAGGCGAGGATTTTAAAGCTCCAGCTCACATACTTTGGACATAGTGCCAGGAAAGGATCAGTTCTTGTAGAAGGGCATCATGCTTGGAAGGGTGGAGGAACAGCGCAGGCAAGGAAGACCCTGGATGAGGTAGATTGACTCAGTAATTGCAATAAGGAAGGTAGGTGTTTCAGAGACAATGAGATTGGCTCAAGATACGGCAGGATTCAGAGCTATTGTACATGGGGTCGCCATGGGTTACAGGTGACTGGATGGCACATAACAATAACAGTGCTCCCTTGCTATGTTTGCCCAATAGCCTCTTTGTCTAGATATTGGTTTCACATGATTGCAATTAAGTGTTCTGGGATTCAGATTCTTCTCAACGTTAGCTATAATTTGTTATGATCCACACAGTCAAATGCCTTTGCATAGTAAATAAAGAAAGCATAAATAGACAATCTTAAGGTATTTTTTACTTTCAGCCAGGATCCATCTGACATCAGCAGTGGTATCCCTACTGCCACAGCCTCTTCTAAATCCTACTTGAACTGCTAGCAGTTCCCTGTATATGATACAGTTCTAGCCATTTTTTGAATTATCTTCAGCAAATTTTTGCTTACATGTGATATTAATGATAGTGTTCAATAATTTCCACATTCTGTTGAATCACTTTTCTTGGTGATGCAGACAAATATGGATCTCATCCAGTCAGTTTTTCAGGTAGCTGTCCTCCAAAATTGCTGGCATAGAATGGTGAGCACATCTGAGACTACATCTGTTAGTTGAAACATGTAAATCAGTATATTTTTTTGCCAATGCCTTCAATGCAGCTTCACCTTTTCCCTTCATCACCTTTGGGTCTTAGTCATATGGTATTTCCTGACATATTTCAGTGTCAGTCAGTTCTTTTTGGTACAGTTTATCTGTGTATTCCATCTTCTTTTGATATTTCCTGGATCATTCAACATACTGCTTACAGCATTCTTCTATATTGTGACTCAAGGCTTAAATTTGTCTTACAGTTCTCTTAGCTTGAGAAATGTCAAGGGAATCCTCCCCTTTTTTCTCTAATTCTAGCTCTCTGCCCATTCCATTATAATACTTTACTTTGTCTTCTTGAGCTCCCCTTTAAAATCTTCTATTCAGCTCTTTTACTTTAGCATCTTTTTCTTTTGTTTTGGTTTCTTGACTTTCTAGGGCCATTTTCAGAGTTCATTATGGTTTTTCCCTTCCTCCTTTTTCTTCCTGTCTTTAATGATCATTTGCTTTTTTCATGGATGATATCCTTGATGTCGTCCCATGACTTATTAGGTCTTCTTCAATCATTGATGTTCAATGTTTCAAAACTATTCTTAAGGTGATTTTTAAACCCCTCTTATTTGGGGCATATAATGACTTAGCTAGGCTATAATGAACTGTTATTTGGTCAAGGAATAGATAAATGTTTGTCATTGTATTCTGTAGATGTAGTGAATACAATCAACTGAGCCTAAGTAAAGGAGACAGCCCTTGTAATATAGATGAACCTAATCCAAGCAACTGAAGGTCTTAAGAGCAAAAATTGAAGGACAAGACTAATCTAGATATCCTACCTACCATCTGCCAATGGATTTTTAACTTTGCCAGTCCCCACAATGATGTGAGCTAATTCAGAAAAATAAATCAGTATATCTCACTGCTCCTACTCAGGTGTATGGCCTCAAGCAAAACAGTTATCTAAGTGACATACTTTTTTTCTGTGAAATAGGGATAATAATATCTGTGTTACAGAGTTATTGTAAAAATTATCAGTCATCAGTCATTCAACAAGTGCTTACTGAGCATTTAATATGAATCAGGTAAGTAAAGCAGAGACCATGATTTCTGTCCTTCAAGTGTTTACATTCTATCATGAATCAAGAGTGTTCCTCAAAATGTCTGGCCTATACCACAGAATGAATAGATTATGATTATTGCTTTCATTGTCTATTATGTGGTTATTATTTATTATTACCTCTAATTAATTCTGATTAGTCAGATATCATTCACTCACTCATTGCCACTGAGTTGGAATCAACGCATAGCTGATCCTCCAGTAGAATACCAGGATACTGTAAATCACAGGGGAGGAGACTGCACATCTTTCTCCATGGAGTTGCTGGTTGATGCAAATCAGCAGAGAAGAGTGGCCTTTAGGTTAATAATACAACTTTCTATGTACTATGCTGCCAGGGAAGGTCCATATTAACTCCTTAAATCCTTAGGGAGTCTGTAAGTAAGGCTCTGGTGCTTATTTTGCAGATAAAGGTTAGAATACAAAAACAATATTAACTTAAAGTTCTCCGAGATCTTACTGTTAGTAAACAAAAAGCCAGGATTTAAGCTTAGGCAGGGTAACTGTGATGCCTATACTTGTAACTTCCAGGACACAGTTAGTAATCTCTCAAATGTTCACATTGCTTTAGAACATAGATCCTTTCTCACTAGATACACTGTCCAGGCCATGCCTGCACTGTCTGTTGCTGGTAGTAGCCAAGGATTTGGCCAACAGGAAGAGCCATGTCAACTCTGATAACCTACAATGTAAATCACTATAGATCACAATGTAAATAACTATAGATCATGGAGAGGAAACTATGCCTTAAAGAGATTCCCATGATGCCTCAGTTTGGAGAGGCTGCCAATGAGCACACACCTTATCTTGGAAAATGCTGGTTCTACAATTTGACAATGGTGAGCATGCACTACATTTACAGTACATTCTTGTAGATCAAAACAATATGCACATTTCCAAGTATTCAGCCATCAGACAAATTCTGACCAGGCATTTGTTTCCACACTAAACCACCAATGTACCTTTAGAGCCACAGATGCTCTAAAGACAATGTTGATCAAAGAGAGGATGTTTGCATCAAAGCTGAACATAGAAATTCCATAGGACCCAGCTATTCCACTACTTGGAATATTACCTGAGAATATGAGAACCGAGGCACAAACTGAGATTTGTACACCACTGTTCATAGCAGCATTATTCACCATCAAAAGAACATGGAAAACAATCCAAATGTCCAACCACAAACAAATGGATTGAGAAATTATGGTACATTCACACAATGGAATACTAAACAGCACATACTTTGGACATTTTGAAAGAAGGGACCATTCCTTAGAGAGGGATGTTATGCTTGGGAGGGTGGAGGGACAGTGCAGGAGAGGACGACTCTCTATGAGGTGGATTGATTTAGTGACTGGGGTAATCGGAGTAGATATGTCAGAGACAGTGAGACTGACACAGAATAGAGCAGCGTTTAGGGCTGTTCTATATAGAGTCGCTATGAGTCTCAAGCAACTTGACAGCACATAACAACAAAATTACCTAATTTAGGAGGGACTAGAGAGCATTATGCTGAGTGAACTAACTCAGTCCCACAAGGATAAACATTGTATAAAACCATTATTTTAAAATTAATATAAGGATCCAATAGAGTTGGGAGAGGTGGAAGCAGAGGGAAGAGGATGTGCAGGGGGAGGGGGGATGAATCATGGAGTTGTACAATTTGATGGGGTGTGGTGAGGGAAATTGAATGAATTTGTTCTTGAAAACTATGTATTTGAATTATGTAAATAAGCTAGTAGAAATTTTTTAAAGTATATAGATAGAAAGTAGACAAGGAAGTATAATATCAATAGTTGCTAGACCTCATATCCTCCTGACCTAATTATCATACTCTGGGTTTATGCTCATTTGCAAAGTTGTTTCAAAATGGAAGTAGTAAAACTGTTATTTCATGGAGAAGTGGAGTACAGAGTTGTGAATTTCGAGCTGTTAATCTCATTCTGTGTTTCCGTTTTTTCATAATATATGTCCTGCTCATTTCCATAGATCACTGTAAAACTCCTTAAGTGTTTAGCTTCAGCTTTTTGCACATTTCATCATAATACTAAGCTTTGTCTTTACAAGCCAGCCTTTGAAATCTATTCAACTTTATTACCTCAATATTCCTTCCTCTTGTTTTGGCCTCTTTACATTCCAATGCAATTTTTATAGTTGCTTTTGACATCCATTTTGACCCTTTCTTTCTTGTCTTTGTAATGACCTTTTTCATTTTTAAAATTTGGTATTGGTTTGCAAACAATCATTCATATACATTGTGTTTAATTCATGCACAGGACAGAGCAGGGTTTAGGGCTGTTATACATAGGGTCTCTATGAGTCGTAAGTGACTCGACGGCACATAACAACAATAATTTTATATAATTAATTATTGTTGATCTATGCCTTTTTTAAAAAAAAGTAAAATTTTTATTTCATACTGGCTTACGTACAAAGTTCATACATTGTTTTGACACCAGATCTTTCCCATGTCCTTTACTCACCTCTCCCTATTCCCATCAAATTGTGTGACTTCATGATCAGCCCGCTGCCAATCTTTACCTCTCTGTTCCTACCTTCTTCCCCTTGGATCTTCATGCACATTTTACTAGTTATCTTTCCATTTCTACAATAAAGATTTTATGCAGATTTGTCCTTATAGGATTGAGTTAGTTCACTTAGCATAATGTACTCTAATCCTTCCCAAGTTACGTAGTAGTAGTGAAGAAGTAGTGTAGTGTTCCTATCTCTCCACATCCTCTCTAACATTTATTACTTGCAGTCCTGTTAAGTTTTTCCACTGCTACTGGAATGAGATAGTAGCACAATGTAGTTTTGATTTGTATCTCTCTTGTTGCCAGTGATTTTGAGCATTTCTTCATGTGCCTGTTGGCCATCAGAATATCTTCCTCTGTGAAAATTCTTTCCATGTCTTTTGCCCATTTTATAATTGTGTTAT
>NW_006399834.1:11978963-11982670 GCF_000299155.1 Elephantulus edwardii | reverse complement strand
GGGGTAATCGGGATGGGTGTGTCAGAGGCGGTGCGGTTGGCACAGGATAGAGCAGGGTTTAGAGCTGTTGTGCATAGGGTCGCTATGAGTCGAAAACGACTCGAAGGCACATAACAACAACAACAACAGTAATTTTTGAGATCAAGTAGTGCTAAATCTTCCACTTTATTCTTGTTTTTCAGAAGTGTTTTGCTTTGAGGTCTTTTTCCTCTCCAGATAAATTTACTAATTGCCTTTTCTATTTCTTTGAAAAATGAATTTGGTGTCTGTATTGGGATTGCATTAAACATGTAGGCTGCTTTTTGTAAGATTGTAATTTTTTTTGCTATCTTGAGTCTTCCTATACATAAACAGGGATTTTTTTTTCTTTTTCATTTTTTTAGGTCTTTTATTGTGTCTCAGAGAAATGTTCTATAGTGTTCTTTGTAAAGGTCTTTTGTGTCTCTAGTTAGGTTTATTCCTGAGAGAAGAAAATAAAAGGCGCCCAGCTCTGCAAAAAGATGGTTAAACTGTCTGTATATGGAGATGGCATGGTAGTGTACACAAAAAAAAAAAACAACCCAGGACTCAACAACAACAAAAAAAACTGTTAAAACTAGTAGAGTGGCAGGATACAGATCAGTATACAAAAATCAGTGGGATTCCTCTATAGTAACAAAGAGAACACAGATAAGAAAACTAAGAGAGCAATACTATTTACAACAGCCAATCACAAATTGTAATGACCATTTGAAGAATTTTGTTAGATACAGTGCCAGTAGATAACCTTCTCATATTAGAAGGCACTCAGAGCTGCACCCTCAAAAAAGTTTATCATGATGACATAAGTTTCAGTCGATCCAAGATATTCACTTGCTGATGTGTTAAGACTCAAAAGGAGGAGAAATAGCTATAAACATCTATAATTGGAATATGTAATATATAAAGTATGAATCTAGGAAAATTGGAAGTTATAAAAAATGAAATGCAACACAATGATCTACATCTTAGACATTAATAAGCAGAGATGGACTGGTTTGGGCCATTTTGAACTAAAAAGTCATGATCTACTATGCTGAAAATGACAAATTGAAGAGGAATGGTGTAGTATTCATTATCAAAAAAAGCATTTCAAGCTCTGATCTGAAGTACAAAGCTGTGAGTGATAGGTTAATATCCATACACCTACAAAAAGTCCAGGTAATATAGCTCTTATTCAAATACATGTACCAATCACTAAAGTCAAAGATGAACAAATGAGAATTATACCAACTTTTGCAATATGAAATTGATCAAACATGCAATCAAGATGCATAAATAATAGTTGGTGACTGGAATATAAAAGTTGGAAACAAATAAGAAGGACTGGTAGCTGGAAAGTATGGTCTAGGTGACAGAAATGAGGCTGAAGATTAAATGACAGAATGGTGTACAATAAATTCATTAAAATATTTTTTTAAAAACCACACACATAAAACCCATAAACAATGACTATACACATGGGCCTCACCTGATGGACTACTCAGGTACTGAATTAACTACATCTGTGGAAGGAGACATTCGAGATGCTCAGTGTCAGTGAAATCGGGCTGGGGACTGACTGGAGAACAGATCTTCAACTACTCATATGCAAGTTTAAGTTGAAGGTGAATAAAAAGAAAACAAGGCCAAGAGAACCAAAATATAACTGTGGGTATATCCCAATTGAATTTAAAAATCACTGTAAGAATAGATTTATCACAATGAGTACTAATGAAAGATTAGATGAGTTGTAGAATGACATCAAGGACATCTTCTATGACAAAAGCAAAAGGAAAATTCTGACAAATCTAAATTTAAATCCTAGCTCTGCCATTAACTAGCAGTATGATTATAGGCAAGTACTGTCAGAGACCTCTCCAAAGTACTGAGGAGCAACGATGTCAGTAGAGTGACTAAAGCGTGCCTAATCTAAGCCACGGTCTTCACAATTACTTGCTGAACAATAAACAAGGATGATAGAAGAAAAATCAGTACCTTTGATTTGTGCTGCTGGAGAAGAGTACTGAACATACCATGAACTGCCAAGAAAACAAATATCTGTCCTGGAGAGGATGAAACAGGCTGCTCTTTGGAGGCAAGGATTTTTTAAGCTCCATCTCTCTTACTTTGGGCACAAGGCCAGGAGGTACCAGTCCTCGGAGAAAGACATCATGCTTGGAAAGGTGGAGGAACACCACAAGAGAGGAAGACTTCAGGTGAGATCAATTGACATAGTAACTAAGGAAATAGGGGTAGGTGTGTCAGAGACAGTGAGATTGGCTCAGAACAGAGCAGAGTTCCAAGCAATTATACATAGGATAGCTATGAGTTGCAAACAACTAAATAGCACATAAAAACAACTTACCCTCTCTGAACCTAAAGGAGAATTGATGCCTTTGAGATGTGGTGTTGGAGAAGAATATTGAGGGTACCATGGACTGCTAAGAAAACAAACAGATTCATCCTGGATAGGGTCAAAACAGGCGCTCCTTAAAGGCAAGGATTCTGAGGTTCTGTCTAACATACTTTGGACACGTTATAAGGAGGGACCGGTCCTTGGAGAGGGACATCATGCTTGGTAGGGTGGAGGGACAGCACTCGAGGGGAAGGCCCTCTATGAGGTGGATTGATTCAGTGACTGAAATAATTGGGATGGGTGTATTGGAGACGGTGCGATTGGCACGGGACAGAGCAGAGTTTTGGGCTGTTGTACATAGGGTCACTGTGAGTCACAAGCGACTCGATGGCACATAACAACAACAACGTTGAAAAAATATAAAAATATCTGTCTTTTGCTATTATCAAAATAATTAAATGAGACATTCAACATGTAAAGCTTCTAAAACATAAGAGCAATTACTATCTTTGCTCACTGCTGTGTTTCTCAGTCAGTCACTTATATACTATAAATACTTAAAGGTTTAGACAGTATTTTTTAATTCTTATATAGGTCTGAGGAAGATCCCCAACCAGATGTATTGACATAGTGACTGCTGCAATGGGCTCAACTATGTCAGAAATTATGAGGATGATATAGGATAGGATAGGTTCCAGATTTGTTATTCATAGAGTGGCTATCACTCGTACTCAACTCAATAGCACCTAACAACACCATCACGACCACTATATAGAACTAAACAGGAAAATGATAACTAGTAACAGCAGCAAGAGAAGTTGTGCTTGTATCAGCTGAACTGGTCATAGCAGTATCAGTAATAATCAGTTAGAGACAGCCCTGAGACAGGAATTACATGGTGCCTACCCACCATTGCTGATAAGAGCACCACAACAGATCCTCAACAGAGTGGGTGAAAAAAGGTGGAATAAATTTTAAAAATAAAAATTGCCAGGCTTACTGGTTTGATGGAGATCAGTGGAATTCCCAAACCTCTGGTCTTTAGTCTCCCTTTGAACCTGAAACAAAACACCCCTTGGTTCAACTTTCAGCCAAACAATAGACAAGAAAACATAGATAAGGTAAACAATAGCACAAGGGAGGTGTTTCCTTCTTAGAACAAACAACCATACCAGATCAAAAGGGTAGCATTTTCCCAGGGATAAATTCAGAAAGCAGGGAAGGGGAAGACACAAGGTTTAGTGGAAACGAGAATCACAGGAAGAAAGCAGGAACAGTGTTGCTAGAACTGGTGTCATAAAGTAAAATGTATATGAATGATTGAATGGAAAACCAATTTGCTCTGTAAACT
>NW_006399834.1:11959515-11978856 GCF_000299155.1 Elephantulus edwardii | reverse complement strand
TGGTAAGGAGTTGCACTAGAAACCCAAAAATATGTGGTCCAAATCTATCAGCTTTTCTGTGGGAGAAAGATGGACAATCAACTCCTTTGCAATTAACTGCCTTTGAAAACTTGCAGGAGGTTATTTATGACTCAATGGTACACAATAACAACAACAATAGTATTTGCAGTAGTAATAACTACAGTAACAATTACATTAATTTCAACCCATTCTTCCTCTTACGATGAATTATCTTACTCTATACCCAAAAGATAAAGCCTCCTACACAAATGAGCACCGATAAATAAACTCTGACTCAAAAATAATTTAGCAAGCTCTGTATATGGAAGAATCTCAAATGCTAAAATATGTTAATTATAGGTTTTCCATACCTATATCACAAATTTAATACAGGGTGTGCTGGTGACTTACTGGTAAGTAACTATGATGCCAAAGCAAAGGTATGTGGTTTGAATACACCAGATGCTCCACAGGAAAAAGATGGGCAATTTCCTCCTGTGTGATATTCTGCCTCTGAAAATCCCCTAGAGAGTCAGCTATGGGTCAGTTCTAACTCAGTGGTACACAACAACAACAACAATATCTGATACAGAATTTCTATGTAATTTTTAAGTGTAAGAAATACTGATGAAAAAAATAAGTCTAGAAGCTGGTAGTATTTTGAATATAGGCCTGTGAGCCCAATTCATTCAACATTTCAATAGAAATCCTAGGCACTATACTTTTAAACTTTACCCTAAGTATATATTTTTCTTACCACTCAAACCTCCAATATCTCAAGAAACTATACTCTTTCAGGTTCAAAATAATTTTAAGGTTCCTGAGAAAAGGCAGAATGGTTGTAATAGCTGAAGGAAATACCCAGGCTGGTTTGGGTACTTTGGAAAAAATAACAGAGAGAATGGAAGGGTGAACAGAGGTGTAGCCATGAAACTAGACTTAAAACAATGAGCTAATTTCTCCATCCATCCTAAAAGAGAGTTTTCTTTCTATGGTGAATATTTTAATAGTTGTTTAAGAAAGTAACCAAGAACCTAGGTGTACTGGGATTTCCTCTTCTTTTGTATTTCTTTTATGCACCTTGCCTTCTTTGGAGGGCATGGAGGACAAGGTTTACTTAGCAACATATGCATGACTATATATGTAAAAAAAACATAATTACAAAGAGCCAAAAGTGGCAAAGGCTTGATCATTAACTGTAGTATATTTTTAAAAATTCTTCCTGTAGGCAATCTCAACAGGTAAATCACATTTTTCCAATATAAGTGATGCATACATGAAGATGCTAGGTCACATCCAAATATATGTATACAAAACTCAGCACAAATAAACATACCCACATCAAAACGACAATACAAATGAACAAAATTAACACCATTATAGAAGAACTCAAGAGAATTCAAAATATGTATCAGGAAGACTTCCACTTACCACTGCTGAATAGTTTTTTGGTTTTTTTTAATGTGCAGATGAGAACAACAGTCTACCCTTTGGGAGCAAACAAGTCTATTTTCTGTACAAGCCTGATGAGCTCTCCATAACCCAGCGCCTTCCTTTTTCCTCAGCAATAGGAAATCGGAGGTCACAAAGAATGCTTCGCCTGGCTAGACCCCAAAGGGAGGAGCAGTAATGTTCAGAGCTCTTTAAGCAGGTGACCAGCCAATGGATGGTGATCTCAGGTTCTCTCGAGCTCTGCAGGGGACACAGAATGAGCTATAATCCTGGGAACAGTGCTGGAAGAAAGTCTCCACAGCTCAAAATCTGACATCTCTCTCTATCCCATCATCATGTCCCTAAGGTCAGTCAGGACTCATTGATTTGAAACTTCCCTCGGCCCACCCAGGAACGGATTTCCTGATTCGAACTTCATAATCTTGCCAAGTTCAGTCCTCAGCAATAGTGGGCCTCGGCTGGATAATGGAAAAATACAGAATCCAGTGGCATCAAATGTATGTGTGCTGGCAAATATCCACCAACTAAATGATAATGACCCAGGATGAAAAGCAGCAATACATGGCTTCGGGTCAGAAGTTTTGTGTTTAACCTAGTAACATTATTACACAGAAAACTTTTTCCTTTATTAAAGGCGAAGGTCTCTTTATTCCTTTTTGGTCCAAGAAGCTCTAGAAATGCTATAGACCAGGAATAATGAGGCAGAAAGAATGGGGATTGGGAGAGGCAAACTCTGCTCTGTCATCATCACATATATCCCTAATTGCATGGTGTGGGGTTACAAGCTAAGCATCTCTGGTGGCATAGTATGGTACATGATGTGCTGCTAACTGAAAGATCAGTGGCTTAAATCCACCAGCTGCTCTTCAGGAAAACGATGAGCAATCTCCCAGCACAAACTCTACGTAAAGCACTGCCCATATAAAAAGATTTACAGCCTAAAAAACCTTATGGAAGATCATTTCATCATCTGAAGTCAGAATCAACTCAGTGTCAAGGGGTTTAGTTTACACTTGAGCTAAGTGTCTGTTCTATAGATAAAACTATAATACATAAAACATTTTACAAACACTAAAATGTTATATAAATGTTATTTGCTATTTTTACTATTATTATAAAAAATTTATAATCCAAAGTCAATTTGTTGAGATTTAGATTTCACTCCTGGTTTTAATTTTAACCCATTGATGGCCCCAAATAATTTCTTATTTTGAACTACGGAGCATTTATTAATCATGTCAAATATTCTCAAAATAATTTCTAGACCAATAAATCAATGAGAATGACAGTGGGAGAGGAGAAACACCTTTAAAGATATCTGTGTCTCTTCAAGAGATGTATTTTCCATTACTAGGGAAAGTATTTGCCACTCAGACTAGAATATTTGTATTTGAATGATTTCATCAGTATTCAAGTTTGTTCCACGCAATATTAGGAGCCAGCTCCTTAATCATAACTGTATAAGACTTAGAGGACTTTAAAACGAAGAAAAATATGGTTCTAACTACTGCTTCTGAGTCCAACCAGAATATACAGGGGAAAAAACACATTATTGGTGGCCTGACCATAGAGATTTTGCTTCTTCATTCTAGCTATTAGTTATATGAGACCAACTTCTAAAGATAAAATATCAAACATTCTGATTCCGTATCAGATCCAGGCAATACAAAGAAAAATGTGAGTTCTGAGTTTTCCAAACATTTCTTGAGCTTTTATTAGTAAAAGCTGAAGGGAGGGAGACACTGGAAAAGAGGTTATCATTTCTGTGCTAGAAACAATTTTATCTTCCCATATGAAAGGCTTTGAATTCCCTTTGGAATGGGCAGCCTATTTGTTTTGAGAAAGCCATCCAAATGAATCTTTGCTGCATCCATGATTTTTTTTCTTGGAGAAAAATGTGAAATAAATGAAATGCAGATGCTCCAACCTGGGGAAATAAATATTATGCTTTGTAGAGAAGATATTTTAAAAAAATTTTGGATTGTGTTTGCATTGTATTTAAAACATTTGTCACTATTGGGGGTGGAGAAAAAGGAGGAGAATATCCTGTGGATTTAGGCTGGGAGGAGAGGAACTTTATTCTCTACCTTGACCCTGAGGTAGCTATGCTTATAGTCTTATGAGTAGGCATAGTCATAATGGCCTAAGGCATAGTCAATTGGCAGGAAACCAGCTGGATCTCCTAGAGCTAGACACTCTGAAGGCAGCCATAACTAGTAACTATTTCAGATTACTTTCATATTTTGTTTTCCTTTCACTCTTCCTTACTTATTCAATTTGTAAATAATCCCACAAAGTGGATTATATGAAGAAAAGGGCTCATTAGCAATGTGTTTGGTGAAACCACTGTGGAAGGCGGTATGGCCCTTTCTCAAAAAGTTGTAAATACAGATACCATTTGACCCAGTAACTCCACTACTGGGAATATATCCTAAAGAGACCATAACTGCCACCCAAGCAGAGATATGCACACCCATATTTATCATGGCTTTGTTCACAATAGCAAGGAGCTGGAAACAACTTAAGTGCACATCAATAAACAAATGGTTAGAGAAACTGTGTTACAGTCACACAATGGAATACTACACTGCACTGAAAAATAAGGAACTCATGAAATATTATTCAAAATGGGTGACCCTGGAAGACATTATGCTGAGTGAAATATCTCAGTCATAAAAGGACAAATACTGCATAGTGCTACTGTTGTAAAACAGGACTGACATTGGGGTTCAGAGTAGACTGAGAAAGATGGGATAAATAATGTATACTGCATTAAAACAGATGAGGGAGAAAGCTGTTTAAAAGGGACATGTGATTGGGTATTACTGTCATGACAGGAGTCCAGAACAAGGCTGCATAGTGTAGTGGACCTGGGGTAGAGGGTTTGTGAAACAATGAAAGAATTTGTCCTTTACTTTTCAAAGAGAAGAGTGTACTAGAGGGAGGGGTGGGCAGGTGGAAAGGGCAACAATGAATGAATGGAAATCCAAAGTCTCTGTAAATTATCATTAAAATTGATAATAATAATAAAAACCCCCAATGTGTTATAGTCAAATGACACATCCTTGCTTATAGAATATAAGGAAGACTTGAAGCACTCACTTGTGAGGCTCAAAGTTATATATAACCTTCAATATAGATTACATTTCAACTTAACAAAGACAAAAATCTTCACAAATGGACCAATAAACAACATCATGATAAGTGGAGTAAGGATTAAAGTTGTCAAAGACCTTATCTTATTTGGATCAATGATCAATGTCATCAGCTGAGTCACCAAATAATGTATTACATTGGGTATATCCAGTGCAGAGGACCTCTTTAAAGTGATAAAGAGAAAGGCTGTCAGAATAAATACTAAGGTGTGCCTTATCCAAGCTTTGGAATTTATTTTTTTCTTTACTTTCCTTTTTATTGAAATAAAATTTGTAGTTTATACTGGTTTACTTACAAAATTCATATATATTGTTTTTCACACCAGATCTTTCCCATTTCCTTTACCCAACCCTTCTCTCTACTCATCAAATTGTGCAACCCTATGATTGTTTTTATTGCTTAACAGGCCTATGGAAGTTGGACAATGAATAATGAGGACCAAAGAAGAATTGCTTCCTTTGAATTGTGGTTTGCTTATGAATATTGAGAAATTTAATATACCATGGACTGCTAAAAGAATAAATCTGTTTTGGAAGAAGTGCAGCCAGAATGCTTCTTAAAGCAAAGATGATATGACTTTATCTCATATATCTTATACATGCAATTGGAAGGAGACAGTCCCTAGAGAAAGACATTAATCTTGGTAGAGAGTCCATGAAAAAGAGGAAGAACCTTCATTGGCACAGTAGCTGTAACAATGGGCTTAAAGCACAGCAGAGATTGTGAGAATGGCCTAGGATTGAACAATCTTTTGGTCAATGTGAGTCAGAGTTTGACTAAATTGAACCTAACAAAAACTAGTATTCTCTACCTTAAGGAAAGTAGGGGTATGAATCTGTTCATTCAGGTTAGACCCTTGTATTTCTACCCCAGATATATACTGAATCAGAATCTACATTTTAACAAAATTCCCAGCAAAATTTCAACAGAAGCTCAACTAGGATTAGACCATTGGAAGCCCTAAAGTAAATTTGTCATTTCTGAATATTTTGTATTCTCCAGGCACTGTACTAGACAGAACCCTAGTCATTATGATCAGTCTTGAGGGAAAGAGTAATAGTGAACAAACATGTATACAAATGACTCATGAAAAATGCTACCAAACTGATGACCACATATATGGAATACGAGATTTAAGGGCAGCATCTGCCGAAATGTGTAACCTTCAGAGAGGATTGTGCACACAACAAGCACAGTCTGAAGGTAAAAGAAGGGAAAGCCAGATGGATGAGAAGACTAGATCACTAGAATGAAAGTCCCTGAGGGCAATCACTTTCTCTTGTTCTTGGCTACTTCTCCAGAACCACACAGTGGACACTTGAGTTTTATTTGATGAATGGATGGGTAGAAACAACAATACCACGAGGGAATCTTAGAAATAATTAAAAGGTAATCAAGATCAATGGTGTCTCTTTGGAGATAAAGGTGCGCCTGACACTTGTTACGCATCAGAGAGCTGGACAATGACTAGGGAGGACAGAAGGAGAATTGACGCCTTTGAGCTGTGGTGCTGGAGAAGAGTATTGAATGTACCATGGACTGCCAAGAAAACAAACAGATTCATCCTAGAGAGGGTTAAGCCAGGCTACTCATTGGAGGCAAAGATACTGGGGCTTCGTCTGACATACTTTGGACATGTTGCAAGGAGAGACACGTCTTTGGAGAGGGACATCATGCTGGGTAGAGTAGAGGGACAGCGCAGGAGGGGAAGACCCTCTAGGAGGTGGATTGATTCAGTGACTGGCGTAATCGGGATGGGTGTGTCAGAGGCAATGCGATTGGCACAGGATAGAGCAGAGTTTAGGGCTGTTGTACATAGGGTCGCTATGAGTCGCAAACGACTCGACGGCACATAACAACAACCAAAAAAGTCACCCTCCATCACAGACAGAGTAGACAAGTCCATGATAAGACAAATTATGATTCTAATTGAGGACCAACTCGGCACTGAGTCCCATCATTAGAGTGAACTGGATCTAAGTTTGAGCTGAGGCCTGCGACAAGGAGACACAGCTCTGTTGTACATGTGAATAAGGGCTCCTCCTGGGCATCATTATCATTTTTCTAGAGGCTCTAAAGTTGAGAAGAGACTATGTTGACCTTGATGTTCATTCCAATATTTGGATGAAGTACTTTTGAGGGTAGACTATTATTCAGTTTGGATTTCATCTTTTAGAAAAGAAATTCCTGGCATACTCGTTCCATTATGATTCTCTTTGTTCTCTTTAAGAGGTAAAACCGCAAACTGACTAGCATGTCCTGCTTGACCTGTGAATCTCCTATTCTGAAAGTATTATAGACAAAAAATATTTTTCACTGATAATTCACCACTGCCATGAAAATATATTGTCAGAGTATTGTCAGCATCAGAGAGAGCGCCAAACAGGTTTCAATATAAGAAAACATATTATTACAATAAAGGTGGAACTCTGGTGGCCTAGTGGCCAAAGGTTGGTGGTTTGATTCAGCTGCTCTAAGAGAAAAAAAAGGCATCTTTTCCAGGTCATTTACAGCCTCTGAAAACTCACTGGATGGTCAGCTCTGAGTCAGTTCTGACTCTAGAGAATGAGCGATAATAAAGGTATGAAGGACAGATAAGTGATATCTTATTATATTCTAAAACACATTTTTCTAACATTAGAGTGAAGATTTGTTTGGAGGACTATTGCAGATTGAATTGTATCCCCCAAAAATGCAAAGCCTAACTTGTACGGTTGTGATTAGAGTATAGGTTGTCTTTGTTATGTTAATGAGGCAGAATTAGTATAGGATGAGTTTGAGTCAATGTCTTTCCAATAAAAAAAAAAGTAAAAAGGCAAATGAGGAAGAGAATGGAGGAAAAGAGATGCCATGCCACATCAAGATAGTGAATGAGTCAAAGAACAGATGCTGAAGAGATAAGTGCTTCCCCATCCCCAAGCCGACAAAAAGAAAAAGGCTTCCCCTAAGCCACCACCCTGAATTTACACTTCCACTCTCCAAACTATGAGAAACTAATCTTTGCTACAGCCACCTAGTTGTGGTATTTTTTGTTACAGCTAGATAACACAAGGATCATGTCAGATATGTTCCATAAAAAAACACCAATTTTTCTGTCCAACATCCATCTCCTTCTAATAACAGGATCCAACGTTTTCTTTTAAAAACACCTCTCCTTCATCTTCCAGCCATGTGGTTTACATGGAATGGGCTCCAACTCTAGCTACAGTAAGATCCCTGATTGGCTTAAAATAGTAGTATAGCCCATCCCTCTGCCACATGGATTAGTTGCAAAATAAATAACCCAATCAGAGCCAAGTAAATGTTTTCATTTTTTTCCTGGAATTGGTAGTGTGAGCAGATGAACCACAAAGCGAACTGAGAAAGCTGACATTTATACAAAGCCATCCAAGAGACATATCCCAGTGATAATATTCGAGCACTAGATCAAACTGCACTGGAAGCTTTACCTACGGTGGATTTTTATGTGAATCAATAAATCCTCAACATGCTTAAGACACTTTGGTTGGTTTTTCTAAGACTTAGAATCTAGAAAAGCTTAACTGGCACATGAACTGCTTTCCTTGAGTCTCACAGACTGGGTAACAGAAGCAGTAAGATCCCCATCTTGTCTTGAACAGTTATTTCTAACAGAACACTGTGGAGCAGTCATCCTACCATAGGTGAATGTCCTGAGCTGGCTCCCTGTGCACTTATGTTTGAGTATTCCTGCTTACAAACTGTTATCCCTACATCTGTTTCCTATGGCAGAAAGGCAAAATGCCCAATATGAGACAAATGGGAAAATCGCTTGCCTTGAAGTTCAAAATGATTGATATGATAACAGATTTCAGCTGTCTCTCTATCTCCACTTCGTCAGTATCATAGCCACCTAAAACCAAAAAAAAAGGAAAAACCTTAGGGCCCCAGTAGGATTACAGAGACAGAACACAGCTCCCGAGTGCAACCGGGGAATGGTTTTGTTGGTTTTGTTTTGGTTGTTGTTTTTACTTACATATATAAACATAACTTAGCACTTTCAATTTCAGCATTGTTCACATGTACAATCAAATCACATCGTGTTCATTATCATTGTGCACTCATCACCATTACTGAGGCAGTTTTGGCATCCTCCACACTGTCCTGCAGCCCCAGATTAATTGACCACAGCCCATCCTAGGTTCTAGTTACCTGAAAGCAAACAGGCAGAGACTGTGAGGTGAGGTTGTCCAAAAAGCTAATGCAATCTTAACCTGCCATTTTATGTCCTGTCAAGTCAGAATCAACTTATAGTTACCCATCTTGGGTTTTCAGAGGCAATTTAACTGCACAGGAAGAGGCTGCCCATCTTACTCCTGTGGAGCAGATGGTGAATTCAAATCACATGCTTTTGAGTTGGCAACACAATTCCTCACCAAGGCAATCTTAGCAATTGTGATCTGAATTGTGAAAAAATGTAAAGTCCCATTGATGAACAGTAATTGTCATGTTTTGCTTTGCTATATGTAAAAAGATACAGCCAAAGGGTTAACAAAAATGATGTCAGTACTGAGAGAAAACTGGAGCTGCTGGTAAATAGCTCTTTATCAAAGAGATAAAACACTGAAGTAGAAGTGAATGTTGGGTTATAGTTGTGATAATGTTGCGAGAGTAAAGAAATGTACTTTTTAAGTGGAACAAGTTGTGGGTATCTCAAAAATAGATCAACGGAGAAGGTAAAGGTGGTTGCAGCTTTATATTTGGAAGTCTTCATCCAGATTGGCCAACAATAAAAACAGCTATCCACTTCCTAAACAAGATGCCTTTCTTTGCTAAGTGACGATAGTTTATAGAAAAGCTTCAGGCCTTTTGTTCATAGGGCAATCAACAACAACATTGTTCTGAAGGGGACTCGGGTGGCTTAGTAGTAAAAAGTTGCACTGCCACCCCAAAGATACGTGGTTCAAGTACACCAGCTGTTCCACAGGAAAAAGATGGGCAATCTCTTTCCATGCAATTCACTGCCTCTGAAAACCCACTTGAGTCGGTTCTGACTTGACAGTATATATAACAACTACTTTGTTATTATTAAAAGTAGATAAGTAGAAGCTGAATAAACATTTTTTCCAGAAATATCAATGAAGTAATGAATCTATAAAAATAATAGCATAGAGATTTAAGAGTGAGACTGTCTAGGTTCAAGCACTAGTGTGAACTTAAGCAAATCTTAACATTTCTTCCATAAAACTGGGGCACAAAAAGCACCTTCTTCATTTTGTAATGGTTAAATGCATTCATCTATGTAAAGAACTTAGAACAATGTCTGTCTCATGGGAAATTCCTTAAAGCGTTGTTTGTTTTGATTGTGTACCATCAAGTCAGAACTAACTCATAGCTACATTCCAATGGGTTTTCAGAGGCAGTAAATATGCCAGGAGATTGTCCACCTTCCTTTGAACTGCACACCCTTAGATTGGCAGCATAACTCCTTACCACTGAGCCATTAGACTCCCTCATAAGTGTTGGTCATTGTTTTTAATTGTAAAATGATAACCATATGCTCATCTGCTTTCTAAGTAAATGAGACTCATTATCAGTGAGTAGATTTCAACTACAATATATAAATTGTTCTGGTCCATAGGATATTCATCACTCTTCTCCAACATCACAATTCAAAGGCAACAATTCTTCTTCTGTCATCCTATTTATTGTCCAGCTCTCAGATGCATACCAAGTGTGACTGAAAAGGCAATAGTCTGAATCAGGTACACCTTAGTCGTCAAACTGACAGCACCGCTCCTCAATAGACAACACTGCTCCTCAATAATTTGGAGAGGTCCCTGAATACAGAATTCACCAATGTAATATGGTTCCTAATCTCATAACTTCTGTTATCAAGTATATTGATTGTGGATCCAAGTAAGATGAAGTTGTTGACAGTTTCATATTTTCTCTATCTATTGTAGTGTTGCCATCAGTCCAAGGACTAGGATTTTGCTTGATATTGGGATGCAATCCATGTTAAAGGCTGCAATCTTTGATCTTCTGCAGGATTACCTAATTTTATTCTTACCAAACTTTATTAAATAAAGAGGTACTTTGGTGAGACAGTGAAGTGTATCGTCTCTAGATTTAGATGTTTCTGTGCCAAATCATAGCTCTGTAATATATAGCTGTATGACATTCAGAAAGAAACTCAACTCAGATCTCAGCTCTTTTATTATAAAATTAGAAAGTTAATAACAGTACCAGAATCAAAAGGATTTCTGGAGCAATAAATAAGCTTATATAGATAAAATACCTAGTACATAGATGCTATTAATACTATTACTATAATCTTCATCTACTATATTATAAAAATTGAGGTAAATTAGTGAAATAACCTAGACTATAAATCTGTTTGCTGATTTCCCAGACACTTTTCTACCAGCCATTCAGTTTTATTGATATGTTATTTAAGTATTTCTGTTCTAAAGTAAAAAGATTGTATATCCTAGTTCCACAAATTTGAATATTCTTAATACTGAGTGCTTAGTCAATTTTATTATATTTCTGCCACATCTGCAAATATATTTTAATGCTAATAACTTTATTTTTAATTGTAACAAATTGGGTTTCTAACTTGTTCCTCTTCTGTCCACTTCTTCAGCACCCACCATTAAGTAAAAGAAGGCATCTCTCTTTTGTCCTCATGTCTCAGCCAGTCACCACAGGCAAGGACTCTCCCAAACCTCAGCTGCATGTTTCCTGTCACTGCTACAAACCCAGTGTGTGAAGGGGCAAGAAATAAATTTACCTCACATCTGGATCCACTTTCTTTACCAAGCGGTCATGTTATCACTTTGTGACTCTTCTAATGACCCCTGGATTTCTGAACAAATTCACCATGGACAAACATTTCCTCTTGGTGAAACTCCTTGACAACTCAATAATGATTATTTTTTTCTCCCTTTATTATGGTCCCCAACGGTGGGAAAGTAACACTCATTTTTATCTACCATTGTGGTTTAAGACCAGAACCAACAGTGCCTTGGATTTAAACAGGGAAAGCGGTCCTCTCTCCTCTCTCCTCTCTCTCCTCCCCTTCTCTCTATCTCTCTTTTCCCCACCCTGCCCCCTTTCTCTGAAATAAGGCTTCTGACTATACTCTCACATGGATTAGAGGGTTTTTATTAGCCTGAAGACGTCAATTCCATGCCAAACCTGGTTCCCCCATATGGCAGAAAGGGCTGTGACAAGGCAGCTGCCGGACTGAGGCTAAATCCTGTTTGGAGCATTTACCACCCAGATAGTGTCACCTCCAAGATGTTCAAGGCTCCATCTCTCCCCCCACCCCCAGCTTGCCCATTAGGCTGGAAAACAGGCGAATAGCATAATCACTCCAGCCTCTCCCAGAGCCCTAAGGGAACCTCTTCCTTAGAGGGGAGCGTCTGTCATATGGTTACCAGGCATCTGGTTTTAAGCAGATTTTTGTTGAGGGCATAAAATGGTGCCAGGATTGTACTATTTTCCTTCTCCTTGGACATTTATCAGAGTAAATGACTAAGGTAGATTAGGCCATCAAGAATCTCGGTTCAGCTTGACTAAAATGCATTCTGGAGATCCAAAGCCTTGAACGTCAGGTGCCTTTCAGGGTTAATGCACAGAGTTGGGGCAGGGATTGTCCTTTGGAGTTTATATACTTGTCCATTTCACACACACATTACAAACAACAGTTGGCTTCATTTTTTCTTTATCATTTCTCTTGGTCCTTGTTGGTTATGTGGAAACATGTTGTACTCCAGAATTAAGGAACTGAATGCTAAGGCTCTTGGGCTAAATCATCAAAACTAAGCAACAAATAATAATGTTTAAAAGGCCATTTCTTCTCTCTGTATCAGAAAATGTCAGAACTAGAGATCTGGAAAGGCAGGCTGGCATGGGATAGACATAAAAGCAGCATCCAGTGAAATCTTCCAGTGATATAAAAAAAGAAAAGGTAGTAGAAGAACAGGATACAAGGGAGAGAAAGTGATGAAGAAAAGAGAGAAATTAGCATTATTAAGCTTACAATGGATAATGGATATTTTTAATATACATAATATATACCAATACTATATACATGTTAAGTTTCCACAAAGACCCTGTAAGAAAGATGATACCCCATTTTTACAGAGTAAACTTGGCTGTGATAGCCAAATAACATATAGGACCTAAATTCAATTGAGTCACAATAAAAAAAAAAAAACCCTCCTACTTTTAAATGCACATTCTGTCTTTCTCAAATTAAAATCACAGTGTTTATAACATGCAATTAAAAAGTGAATGTAACAATAAATATGTAAAATGTTAACATTAAGGATATAGAAATGGACTATACTCTCTTGGTAAATTTTCTGTAAGTCTAATTTTTTAAAAAATTAAGTAAATTATTTTAAATATAAATGTAATTTCATTTCATAGAATGAATGAAGCTGATGTTTAAGAGCCTAGTAACTCAAGGATCAATAATCAGGCTTCACATAGTTTAGTCACTGCCCTTTTGACCTTAGATGTTAATGAACCCAAACATTTCTTCTTACTAAAAAGAATAAATACTTGGAAAATTGCTATAAATTCTTAAGATATTTCTCCATTAAACCTGCTAACGCTGCTAATTAAGCACAGTACTTAATATTACAATTATAAAAAAATATACTTCAAATATGATAATACCTCACATTTTGGAGTATGTCTATTAAAGCAACTTTATTTGTATATGTTTATATTACAAGCAAATGAATATAGAAATGAGGAATTCTGGTGGCCTAATGCTTAGGGAGATGCTCTGCTAAATGCCTCTCTGGTAGTTCAAATCCACTAGATGCAACAATGAATTAATTAAAAAAAAAAAAAAGAACTGGGGGTGTCGAGGGGAAGGGGGTTGGAAGGAAAATGTGCATCAATGAATGAATGAATGAATGAATGAATGAATGAAAAATCCAACTTTTCTATAAACTTTCGTTAAAATAACAATAAAAATGAAGAAAGAAAAAAAAGAAGAAAGATGTGCAATCTCCTCCCGTATAATTTGCAGCCTTTGAAAACCCACTGGAAAGCCAGATATGAATCAGTTCTAACTTGATAACAATGAGAGAGAAAATGAGAGAAAGAAAAATCTAGTCATAAATTATAAGCTACTCCTACAACCATTTCAATTCTTGGTAACTATGTTCCTTAAGTTATAGACATCCTATGGGTGACCTACCATCTTCTTTTCAGGCATTTATTAGACGGATAAGGAAAACAGATCTTCATTGTTTTCTTTTCCAGCTACCATCTTCTGTGGTTTTTCTTTGGCAAGGTTTCCTTCTATTCTCTGTGGTATTCCTAGGTCTCACCCTTGACACCCTCTCCTGGTGAAAGCAATCTAGACATAATTCTCTTCTCCAGGAATCAGATCATTGAAGAGAGAGAAGCATAAATGGAATATTAGTGGAACTGAGTTATTCTAATGTCAGCTCAAGACACTTTTCATGCGTTCTTTTCGCTGATATCACTGATGCTACCATAGCTTCTATCCTCCTGAGATCTTAATTTCTGTTATTATCTGAGCTACACAGTGTGGCTAGCAATTTTTTACCAATTTTTATTTTAATAAAAGTTAGTGAGAGTCCATTTCTGTTACATACAAACTTAAAAAATCAGGAAAGCATCTTAGAAATTATCTAATAGCAATGTTCCTTTATCAAAATTTAATTTATGTTTACCTCATTTATGGAAAATCGATTTTTTTTAACCTGGAGACTAAAAGCAGCACGTTAGTGTAAATGGGCTCAGAAGGCTTGCCCATAAATATTCCACAGGATTACTGTTCAAATGAGAGTGAGAGAAGTGTTTGCCTTAAAGAGCTATTGATGCCATGAACTAGTTCTCTCTCTCTAAATGAAGACCTAACAGCATAGAACATTAACATGCCTTCAGCATTTTCTACCACTGGAATGAGGAAAGGAGACAGAAAACACCCTTGAACCTTTACCTAAAGCAACTCGTTTAATAAGATAGCTAAGAACCTTGTGGTCTCAGTTTCTCAACACTTTAAAAATTTAATATTTGAACACCAGATAGTCCAACATGGGTCATCAAAAGGATTCTGCTTCATAAATGGCTAAAAATACAATTTCCCCTATTCTTTTGCCAAATCTCTCCATTAAACTAAGAACTGGAGAAGTTGGCAAGCCCATCTGGAATGTCCATGACCCAAGCTGAAAGAGGCTCATGTAGGTCTTACATCTCATTTACCAGCTCAGTCCTAGGCCACACCTAGCTGCAAAGGAATCTGAGAAATGTCCAGTTGTGTGTCCCAGATGAAGAGAACACAGATATTAGTCAACTCCAGTGGGTTTTGTCACAAGCAGCATATTCTTTTACTCGAAGGATAAAATGTACATCCAAGTTGAACGCAGGAGTAACATCCACTTTCTAAACATGCTTCTGGAAACTCCTGGACTTTGATAAATGATGATAGTTACAGAAATAATTCAGGCCATTTTTTCATAGAGTTGCTATGAGTCGTGCTTAACTCAACAGCAGTCAATAACAACACAAGTTGTATAACTTATTCCTACTTAAATATAGAAAATGCTCTTCTAGAATTTATCCAGAGGCAGGGGAAAGGGTATTCCTTGGTTTTTCCAATAGCACAAGAAAAGCATTAAAAGTATCTAAGTAAAATTATTTTTGCTATTGTTGTGTGCTGTCGAATAGGAACCTACACCATAGGTGACCCCCGCGGGCTCCCACCAGCAGCATTTCAGAGGCAGTAAACCACATGGGAAGGGACAGCCTATCCTTCTCCCATGGAGCAGTAAGTGGATTCAAACTGTATGCCTGTGGGATTGCAGTGCAATCTCTTACCACTAGACCATCAAAATAATCAAGATTTATTTCTTTGTAAATAATGAAAGCAAAACCCCCACAAGTACTGGGATATTAAGAAAAGTGACTGATTAAGCCTTAAATGGAGAAAGAAACTGTTTTCACAAAACATCTACTTTATAGAAACTACATTTTTTAATTTATTTTAAGGAACATTTACAGAGATTTTGGATTTTCATTCATTCACTGTTGCGTTTTTCTCCCTGCCCACCCCTCCACTCCCCCAAGTTCACTCTTCTCTTTGAAAAGTAAAAGAAAAATTCCTTCATTGGTATACAATGCCCCTGCCCCCCGCCCCCAAGTGCACTCCACTATGCAACCTTCATTCTGGACTCGTCATAACCATAATACCCAATCATATATCGCTTTCAAACTCCTCTCTCCCTCATATGTTTCAATGCAGTATACATAATTCATCCAGGTGGGTTTTTTTTTTTAGTCTTACCCCAACCCTGATGTCAGTCCTGTTGTACAACAGTGGCACTATGCAGTATTTGTCTTTTTGTGACTGAGATATTTCACTCAGCATATAGAAACTACATTTTAGGGTTGGTATGAATTATGCTCTACTCAATGGCAATCAACAACAACAAAATTTTACAGTTAGGTTTTGTTTATGCCATCTTCTATCAGTTTAATCAAATCAATGAAAGAAGTAAGGGACAAGGAATCAAAACTATAGAATTTCTAGTGTAGCAGTCAGGAAATGAACAAGTTAAACTGTGGTTCTCTAAATGTAACATAACATGACCTGTGAAAGTACAGTTCTGAAGTCGAAGAGCAAAGAGGGACTCTCTAAGCAGAAGTTCTTGACTTCTGCTACCATCAACCACTTGATTTGAGTTAACAGCAGCCCTCCACTGATTTCCAAAGCTGTAAATCTTTATGGGAGAAGACTGACCATCTTTCTCCCAGGGAGTAGCTGGTGGGTTAGAACTGATGACCTTTTGAATAGTAATCTATTCCCCTTTCATTTCTAGTACCAGGTGGGTGGCCACCACCTTAGAGTCCAATCCAGGTGTTTAAGTGATTAAATGCTATGACTCTCCCTACCTTTTAATCTTCTAACAAATGAGATTATAATTTTCAGTCTTAAATTCCTTTGGCTTCTCATGGACTATAATGTGAGCCATCACCCACAATAGAGATCTCAAGTTCAAGGAGGAAAGTGAAAAAGAGACCACTTTTATAATCTAAATACTCCCAACATACAGAGCCGGTTGCCATGAGGACACAATGTCCTTCACTCAAATAAGGTGACTGGCTCTGGTCATCACTATCTCTGATCTCAGATCACTCTTAGTGAGGCTCCAGGGTTTGGGTGCTCCTCTTGACACACCCTAACCCAGAAGAATAAACCCCTCAGTTCTTGGTGTTTGTCCAAGCACAACGGTTTGGAGAGGGAGGGATGGAGGCCCAGCCAGTCAGCCTGCTCACAAGACAGCTAGTGGGCTGGCAGGACACACAGAGCCTGCTGCTTTCCACCAGGGGTTTGCTGCGGAGATCAGAGTGACACTCGAGAAGGCAGCAGCTGTGGCAGGAGCTAACTCCCCTAACGCCTTCTTAGCTAATGAACTGGAAAGATCCAGAGGGAACCAGTGAAGAATGGGTCTCTTGGGACAGGCAGGGAGGCCTACCCTTCCATGAATTTTCCATTTTTAATTAGGCTTGATGGTTTGGTCAGGATAAAGCTTTTTAGATGAAATATCATACTGAGCAGGGATGCCCAAGGCCTAATTCATCACATCCCTCTGGATCTCAGACTCAATACTTTTCTCCTTTACTGGGTCTTCTGACTTATTTTGAAGGAACCAAGAGGAAAAGAATAGAGGCTTAATGGGATTTTTAAAAACTAATTGTTAGAAATTAGAACATTTAAAAAAATGTATAACAGAGAAAGAAAATGTGTC
Source organism: Elephantulus edwardii (assembly GCF_000299155.1). NCBI lineage: Eukaryota > Metazoa > Chordata > Mammalia > Macroscelidea > Macroscelididae > Elephantulus > Elephantulus edwardii. The sequence continues at coordinate 11,961,484 of NW_006399834.1, read as the reverse complement.
CCATAAATCCACCTCTTTAGCCGATAACAAATTCAGTGTCTTACTCAGCTTTTTTAAATGGATATACAAACAGAATTGCATGTATAATTCACATTCATGTGTAGATATTTAAAATAAAAAGGTGGTATTATACACATTCTTTTGCAACTTGTTTTCACCCAGGTAAAACAAATAGTTTTTGTAGATCTATTTAATTTGTTTTAACAGTTAAACAGTGTTCTAGTCAAGGAATATGCCTTTATTTAATCATTATTTTATTGATGAATATTACTGTACATTTCAAAGAGCAGTTTCGTAAGATAAATTCCTATAAGGGAACTGTTAGATCAAAGGATGCATATATTAGAATACAGGGAAAGAGAAGTATCAAACATAGGACCATTTGAATTGTGAAAAAAACACACATAAGACTATTTTATTGTTGGTTCATTTACCCCCTCCAAGTATGTTGTACATCTCATGGTTAATAAACTGTACTACAGACAATGTTCTAGCTCCTAATTTGCTGATTTTATCTTTCACAGATAAAAGATAATAAAAAATTGAATTTATAAAAAGATTGATAATGTAAGGCAATAATAATTAAAACTAAAAAGAGTATGTGTACAACTTACATTAGAAACAATGCATAATGGAGTCATTAGAATGGAATACTGTCATAAACTTGGAAATACTTCTATACTATTTCAAAGACCCTCTCAATTTGTAGTATTTTTATATTTCTTGGGTTTTCTAAATATGCACCTTGAACAAATATAAAGCAAGTTAGTTGAATAGGTTGGCTAGATAAAGTAACTATTTTTAAAAATACAGGCATATGGTAATGAAATACGACATGTCTATAGGTGAAGAAGCTATTCATAAAGGCTGGGAATAAAAAGTGAAATGATAAGTCATTTGCATGGTTTTACATTTAATTTCTGATCCTGGCAATTTTTCGTATTTGTACAACATTCACTTCTTTAAAGCAAAATGCTATAAAAAATTAAGTTCTATGTGGTCTAAACACTAGAAGTGGAGTATTATTGCTGTCAAGTATCCTTGAGTCAGAACCAACCTGTGGCTGATGCTCCAGTGGTTTTCAGAGGCAGTAAACTATAAAGAATTTAATTGCTCATCTTTCTTTTGCAGAGCAACTGGAAGATTCAAAACATGTACTTTTTGAGTTGGAAGCACAACTCCTTATCACTGTGCCACCAGAGCGCTCCCTAGAAATGGAGTGGAAACTACAAAGAAAGGATAGCCAATACCACACGACGGGCATGGAGATAGGTCTCAGACTGTCAATTTTTTCTCTTATTCAGATGTTCGATTCTTCCACTTCACTCCTGACACTAGATATGGCCACCAGTGGCATCTCTGTCCTTGATCTACGAGAGATGAAAAGGGGAAACTGCTATTTCCTGGAGCGGTGTCTTTGCAACTTATAGAAACCAGTTTACTTACTTCGCCAACTACTCTCACTTCACAGACAACAATGTAGGTCTATGTCCTCACTTTCCTAAATCCACTGCTGAACTCCACACCCCAATGCATGTTAGCTAGGATCCAATCCCAAATCCAGTGCTCCACAGGGGGTGTGTATAACTAGTAGAGATCAGCAGGGGAGTTTTCAACACTGCAAAAGCCAAAGATCCTTATGGAGATCCTTAGGGAGAAAGAGAGGGTGATGAACATATACCCATTGTCATCTAGGCAACTAGGCATCTGTTGTTGTTGTTATGTGCCGTTGAGTCATTTGTGACTCATAGTGACCCTATGCACAACAGCCCTAAACCCTGCTCTATCCTGCGCCAACTGCACTGCCTCTGACACACCCATCCCAATTACCCAAGTCACCGAATCAATCCATCTCGTAGAGGGTCTTCCTCTTCTGTGCTGTCCCTCCACCCTCCCAAGCATGATGTCCCTCTCCAAGGACCCGTCCCTCCTGGCAACATGTCCAAAGTATGTCAGACGAAGCCCCAGA
>NW_006399834.1:11932052-11958075 GCF_000299155.1 Elephantulus edwardii | reverse complement strand
GAGTTCAGTCCTTTTGATTTTCTGACTCTAGCTCCTCGCACATTTCATTGTAGTATTTTGCTTTGTCATTCCGAGCTGCCTTTTGGAATCTTCTGTTCAGCTCTTTAGTATATGAAGCCAAAAAAAAGTGGTAGCTAAGGTTTGAATATGAAGGAAATGGAGTGAGATAATATGCTTCATTGACTTGTTTAGAACACTATAATATACATTTATATAACCTGAAATATTTACTGTGTCTATCATCATACTAATTATTTAAATGTGGTCCAAAATTAATGACTACTGATTATATTTGCATTAAGGAGTCTCTGGATAGGGAATTTTTAATGTGTTCAGTTGTCAAGCAAAAAACTGAAAGTTCAAATCGACTCAGAAGCACCTTAGAAGACAGGCCTGGCAGGCAACTTCTGAAAAATTGGCCCTTAAAACATTATCAAGCACAGTTCTACTCTGACACATACAGCATCACAACAAGAATCAGCAGCAATGGGTTATTGTGTTCAGACTCTTTAAATTGAAGATAACAGAATAAAAGTTAAAGAGAAGAGGAAAAGGAAATTTCTGAGAGTGGATGCTATTGTTGCTGTGTACCATCAAGTCAGAACAGCTGGCTCTCCAGTGGGTTTTCAGAGGCAGATAATCTCACAAGAGAAGACTGCTCATTTTTCTCCCACAGGGCAGCTGATGGATTCAAATTATATGCTTCTGAGATTGCAGTGCAGCTTCTTATCATGGGTTTTAAACAAGATTATTTGGGTAAGTTATACTTTTTCCTCTTTCAAATTAGAAATAAAATACAAAGAATTGATTAGTTCTTGTAATAGGTATTGAAATTATGCGAATGCTGATAGTTATGATTTATTGAAATGTTGTTGTTATTAGGTGCCATTGCGTTATCTACTACTCATAGCCACCCTGTGAACACTGGATCTGAACTGTGCCTTGCCTTGTGCCATCCTAATCATCTTTCATATAGTTGAGCCCATTGCTACAGTCACTGTCAATCCATCTCATTGAGGGTCTTGTATTTGTAATATGGGGATTGAGGACAAGAAGGGTATTTTTAAATGCTGCCATGTTGTTGTTAGGCACCATCAAGTCTAGTACAACTCACAGCAACCCTATGAACAAAAAGATCTAATCCCTGTTCTATCCTGTGCCACCCTCACACTTCCTGACACACAGGAGCCCACTGCAGCAGTCACGATGTCAATACACTTTGAGTTGAGGGTCTGCCTCTCCTTTGCCGACTCTCCACCCTTGCCAGCATCATGTTCTTCACCAAAGGAGTGTCTCCTAGCAACATGCCCAAAGTCCGCGAGGTGAAGCCTCATCATTCTTGCCTCCAAAGGGCACTCTGGTTGCACATTTTCCAAGATATATTTGTTTGTTCTCTTGGCTGCCTGTGCTATAAATTTTTAGTTTCAGGTCTTTTGTTCATAGGGTCGCTATGAGTCATGCTCTACTTGACAGCAATCAACAACACATAAACACACACCAATATTCCCTAACTCTCCTAATTTTTAAATCATTACCCTTGGTATGGTGTACAATTAAGCAATCCACAATTAACCAAAAGGTTATCAGTTAAAACTTATGCAGAGGCACCTCAGAAGACAGGCTTGTCAGTTTGCTTCCAGAAGGGTGGCTTTGATAACCCCACAAAGTTCAGTTCAGCTCTGACACTCATGGGTTCTCTTTGAGTTAGAATCACTTCCTCCTCTCATTGCTAGCAAATTGGTTCTGATTCACAGCTGACCCTCAGTTGGGTTTCCAAGGCTGTAAATCACACAGGTGGAAACTGCTCATCTTTCTCCCTTACAGCACAGAATATCTTAGACTCTGATAGCTTAGAATTGTTCGAGAAGCACGGAGTTTGAGTTCACAGCAAAACTCTCCATTGACTACAGAACCAGAGATCCCTCAGAATCATTAGACAGTAACTAACAAGTCTACTAAGTTGAATTTTCAAAAACAAAAATGGTAAAATAAAGGATGAGTATTTTTAATATAATATTCTTTTTAAAGCTAAATTCTGGTGGCCTAGTGAAAAGGTGTTGTGCTACCAACCCAAAGGGAGCAGTTCAAATGCACTAGCTGCTCCATGGGACAAAGATAGACAATCTCCTCTCAGACAGTTTGTTGTCTCTGAAAACTCACTAGAAAGTCAGCTACGAGTCAGTTCCAACTTCATAGTACATAACAACAACAACAACAACAACATCATTTTAAATGTAGAACCAGACTGAATAATCTTTTTTCTTATAAAGTGGGTGAGCACAGCATGCACACACATAAACACACACTTCCTGTGTTGATTTTTCATAAAATTAAAAGCCATTGCTCTGTTAGGAATGAAAACAAAGAGTATAGTAGGGAACAGAGCAGTTCAAAATAAGCAGCGCAAAGTGAAAACTACAAAGTGCTCAATATGCTAGAGAAGAAGGACAGCTTTTACACATGAAAGTGGGGTCACATGGCAAGATTAAATCATAGTCAGCACGACTACAAAATAACCTGTTTTTCATACAGTTCCCATACATCAGTTTACATGCATATTTCCTGGAATCTGCTTGTGAAAACATTTTGCAAATAGTTCTACAAATGAGACAATCTGCATAAGAGCATCTTTTCATGTTGGCATGAAAGCATTCTGGTTGCAAGCTCTCATGAATAAGCCTGCACCAATGGTCCCAGAACAATTGCATCTCTCCCTTTTTCCTCCCCTTAGTTTCTCAGTCGTACCCCAGATAAACACATTAGGCTTATTAATACATTTCTCCCTTTTGATCCAGTATCTACCTGAAGCAGCAATTACTTACAATTGTCTCTTGGCAACAATTTTGTTTTGTTTGGGGCTTCTGTAAGCACTGGTGTTGCAAGTCTTTAGCCGTTTTATAAGTATCAGTCTTTTTTCACATTGATAGGTGAATGGGGTCCTGTCTTCAGAATGTGTAGATAAAATAGGGCTTCTAGTACAGCACTTTCCTTCCTTTTAAACCATGCAGTATTCCCTTGATTTGTTCACACAATAGTTTCTTGGTTTAAGTACAGTTTTCACATGAGCTCAAGTAAGTGTTCTCGAATTGCCATTCTTCTCAATTAGTCATAGTTTATTATGATCCACACATTCAAACGCTTTTGCAGTCAATAAAACACAAATAGACATTCTTCTGGTATTCTTTGTTTTCAGCCAAGATATCCATCTGACCCTGTGCCATGGTTTTTCTAAATCCAGCTTGAACTTCTGGCAGAACTATATGTACTATCTAGCTGTTTGTTGTTTTGGTTTCTTTTTTTTCATTTTCTTCAGCTGTATTTTGCTTACATGTGATAGCAATGATGTTGCTTAATAATTTACACATTCTGCAACAATGAATGAATGTGAACCCAAAATCTCTGTAAATGTTCATTAAAACTAATAAAATTTAATAATAATTTAAAAAAATAATTTACACATTCTGTTTGATTTACCGTTCTTCAGGATGGGAACAAATATGAATCTCTTCCAGTCAGTCATCCAGGGAAGCTGTCCTCCAAATTTCCTGGCATAGACTAATGAGCACATCCAAGGCTGCATCTTCCATTTGAAACACATCACTTGATATGCCATCAATTCATGTGGCCTTTTTTTTTTTTTTGTCAATTCCCTCAATGAAGTTTTTACTTATTCCTTATTACTTATAATGCTACTGATCCATATGGTACTATTTATGGCTCTTACTGGATCACATGGTACTTCCTGAAATATTTCAGAGTCAGCCAAATCTTTGTGGTACAGCGATTCTGTGTATTTCCTCCATCTTCTTTTGATGCTTCCTAGATTAGTCATATTTTGCACATAGTATTTCTAAGTACTACAATTCAAGGCCTGAATTTGTTTTTCAGTTCTTTCAGCTTGAGAAATGTCAAGCAAGTTCTTTCTTTTTTATTCTCCAAATCCAGCTCTCTGCATATTCCATCATAATTCTTTGCTTTGTCTTCTCAAGCAGCCATTTGAAGTCTTCTGTTCTGTCTAAAATTAAGACAAGTGTGTGTGTGAGGATTATATCCTCTCTTCAATATCCTGAATATCTTTTTAAATATCCTATTTAATCTTTATGCTGAGCAAATTATTCAAGAAGTTGGACTCTATGAAGAGGAATGTGGTGCCAAGATATGAGGAAGATTCATCAACAATCTATTTTGTGCAAATAACACAATCTTGCTTACTGAAAGTGAAGAGGACTTGAAACTCTTGCTGCAGAAGATCAAAGAATGCAATCTCCAATATGGACTGTATTTCAACTCCAAGAAAACAAAAATTCTCAAGACCGGTTCTGGAGACAAATGGCCGCAGGCCGGAACGGGACAGACCGGGCGAAGGAGGGAGCAAAGCAGCGCCAGCAGCCAGCGAGATGCAGCACCGAGCCTTCCTCCTCGCCCTCCTGGCCCTCCTGGCCCTCCTCGCCCTACTGGTGCTCACTTCCGCCGCAGCCAAATAGAAAGATCAAGTAAAGAAGGGCGGTTCGGGGAGCGAATGTGCGGAGTGGGCCTGGGGGCCCTGTACCCCCAGCAGCAAGGACTGCGGAGTGGGTTTCTGTGAGGGCACCTGCGGAACCCAGACCCAGCACATCCCGGTGCCGGGTGTCATGCAACTGGGAGAAGGAGTTTGGAGCCGGCTTAAAGTACAAGTTTGAGAGCTGGGGGGCGTGTGACGGAGGCACTGGCACCAAAGCCCGCCAGGGCACACTGAAGAAGGTGCGGCACAACGCCCAGTGCCAGGAGAACATCCTCGTGATGAAACCCTGCAACCCCAAGACCAAAACCAAGACCAAAGCCAAGAAAGGGAAGGGAAAGGACTAGAGGCCTGAATGCCAAGGAGCCTGGCTTCACCCTCCTGCAGGCCCAAGATATAACCCACCAGTGCCTTTTTTCTACACTAGCTTTATCAGTCACGCTCTGCCTCTCCTCCTCACTCCCCCACATATATCCCCTCACCCCAAGCACCCAGAGTGGGGAGGGTCCCTGGATTCTGGGAAGTTTGGGCCTCGTCCCAAAAATATTTGACTCCCACTTGCCCTCCCCACTCTGTTCTTTCCCACAATGACACCATGACTAAGAAACAAAATAAACCACCTTTCCCCCTTCCCCCCCAAAAAAAATTCTCACCACTGGACCAACATGCAACATCATGATATATGGAAAAAAAGAGTGAAACTGTAAATTACTTCATCGTACTTGTATTCACAATCAACACCCTTGGTACCAGCAGTCAGGAGATCAGGAGATGGATTGCATTAGGAAAGTCTGCAGTCAGAGACCTTTCCAAATCATTAAGGAATAATGATGTCAGTTTGAGAACTAAGGTACACTTGAGTCAGGCCATGGTTTTTTCAGTCATTTGCTATCCTTCTGACAGTTAGACAATGAAAAACAATGACAGAAGAAAAACTGATGTCTTTTAAACGTAGGGTTGGAGTACTGAATATTCTATAGATTGCCAAAAGAACAAACAAATATGTCTTTATTAAAGTGCAGCCAGAGTACTTCTTGAAGGCAAAGATAACAAAGCTTTGTCTCACATACTTTTGGTATGTTACTAGGAGAAGCTAATCCTTGGAGAGGGACATACTGCTCAGAAAGGTGAAGGGTTGATGAAAAGAATGACTTTCAACCAGATGGATTGACACAGTGACTACAGCAATGGGTCCAAGTACAACATATATGATGAGGACGGCACAGGATAGGACAGGATTCAGAAGTGTTGTTCACGAGGTCACTATGAGTAGTGCTCAAAGAGATCTAAGGATGACAGTACAGCACAGTATGTTAGGTCAAATGGGAAGAACGACTTCATAACAGGCTCAAGCAATAAAGGATAAATCTAAACCCTCAGGAAGAACTAAAGAGCAAACAAAAAATTTTAATTCCCTTATACTCATTGTTGTCAAATCATAACAGATCTATGGCTGACCCTTCAGTGAATTTCCACAGCTGTAAATCACACTTCAGGAGATTGTTCATCTTTCTCCTATGGAATACAGATGGATTTAACTATCACAGAAGCACAGCCTTTAGGTTAACAGTGCAACTCTCTATGGGTTAGAACTAAGAACTCAATTAATTCAAGATTCATAATTCTTTGCATGACTAATGGTGTTCCAGCTTTAATACGAACATCAAACAGGCATTTCATAATACATTTAATCAGTCCTAAAGTAATTACTTCTTTAATTAAAATAACTAATGCAGTTTATGATATTGAACGTAACCAAGAACCAATGCTATTAGGCAATCCGTTAAAAATGTCTAAGATGAAAGCAAGCACACTTGCTATTGCATATAGCTGTGTAGATTATTGGTAAATTTTTCTTAGTGTTTTGTTCTACTTCTCTTGAGGTTTTTATTCAAGTGCAACAAGAAGTGTTAGCATAACACTAAGCCCACTTTGTTAAACCAAAATGAAAACAAGAGTTATCATGTTACTAATACAACTTTAGCAAGGGAGTCTAAAGATTTCACTTGAGCAGTTATTCAATCTGCACTATCAGCAATTTAAGCCATCAAGGCAAATACATTACAGGTAGATTTTTTTCAAATTGAATGACCCTCTGTTAGGGTAGAAAGGTTGAGAAATATTTATCCTTGTCCAGGCTATTCAGCTATGTTATTATTCATGGCCATGAAATCAGAATGCATAGCTTGCCCTTCACTGGGTTTTCAGAGGCTGTAAATAACATGAAAGGAGATTGTTCATCTTTCTCCCACAGAGCAGCTGGATTTTAACTACTTGCCTTTGGGTTGGCAGTGCAACTCCTTATCCATTAAATTTAATCCTTTCCACAGATTCTCAATGGAATCTTTTAATTTTTGCTTCCCTCCACCCAATATAAACAACTATTTTGCTTAATAAAATGTTTTGAAATTGTGAATTTTAGCTATCAAAAGTTTTCTTAATCTGGGAGAAATATTCTTTAAGAATTCTACACAGCACACAGGAGCAATGATCTTATAAATCACTACCTAACTTGGGAGAGACTGGAGAACATTATGCTAAGTGAACAAACTCAGTCCCATAAGAAAAATACTGTTTAAGACCATGATTGTAGAAATAGATAACTAGTAAACTGTATGTGAGGATCTCAAGGGGGGTAGCAGAGGGGTGAGGATGTGGGATGTGATTGGTAATCATAGGGTCGCACAATATGATAAGTGGAGGGAGGGATGGGTTAAGGAAATAGGAAAGATCCAGTGTGAAAAACAATGTATATAAACATTGTAAGTAGAACAATATAATTTTCTTTAATTTTTTAAAAAATATAGAATTAAATACTGACATTATTGGAATCATGGAGCCAAAACCAACTCAGAACTGGCCCTTCATCAGGTTTCAGAGGCTGTAAATCACACGAGAATAGATTAGTCAACTTTCTCTCTCAAAGCAGCTGGTAGATTAAAAGTGCCTACCTTAGGGTTGGCAGTGCAACTCTCTATTGTCTAAGTTACTAGTTTAATGAAATAATGAGCTTTTATATTAACGAAACAATAATTAGAGAGGCCATCTGTTTGTCTGCTCAGTGTAAGAAGAGTAGGGGCAGCATAGTGACAGGCACTTTTGACTTCTATTAACAGAAAAGTATCTCCATCAACAACACCTCAATTACCAAATTTATTCTTATGAGGTCAGAATTGGCCTCCCCCTTCTGTATCTACTTCTATTAATTTTACCAACTAGCCTTCCCATCATGTTCCTCTACTGTTCACAGAGATTTCAGAGACCTCCAAATAAAAAAAGTGAATAATAGCCAATCCTGCTTCCTATTCTCTCTTAATCTTGGAGCTCTACTAAAATCTGTCCACTATGAGTGACCTTTGCTGTCTTTGACACACTAATGGCATCATAGCGACCTACAAGTTACCTCAGTACAGCAAACTACCAAATAAGTGTTGTACTAAGGACGTATAATTTCCCCAATACACAAATTAACGAATTAGTGTTGTATCTCTCTCTAATAGTAAATCAAGCATACAAAAATGTTGTTACTAGATACAATTGAAACTTGCACAGATGTGGCAGGATGTGCTTTGCTTCTAGAAGAGTGTCAAAAAGTTCCAGCTGAGACTCATACCTGGAACACTGGGTTAAAATCCCAGATGTGGATATTAACGTCAATTGGAAGTCCCTGCTGAATTCTTGAGGCAAAGCAAAATATTACAATGATATGTACAAGGAGTTGGAGTCAGAAAATCAAAAGGATGGAACTCGCTCAGCATTTCTTAAGCTCAAGGAACTGAAGAACAAATCCAAACCTTGAGTTGCTATAATCAAAGATGCTTTCACCAGAATGTTAAATGATCCAGGAAGTATTAAAAGAAGATGGAAAGAATATACTGAGTCATTGTATCGAAAGGAATTGGCAGACACAAAAGAATTTCATGAAATAACATATGAGCAAGATTCTATGGTGATGAAAGAAGTTCAAACTGCTTTGAAGGAAATAAAAAATAAGGCTCGAGGAATAGATGGTATAGCAATTGACATATTTCAGCTAACAGATGCTGCCCTGGACGTGCTCACCAACTTGTGCCAAGAAATCTGGAGAACAACCACTTGGCCAACTGACTGGAAGAGATATATATTTGTTCCTATCCCAAAGAAAGGTGACCCAACAGAGTGTGGAAACTATAGAACAATCTCACTCATTTCACATGCAAGCAAGATTTTACTGAAGATTATCCAAAAACGACTGGAACAGTGCATCAGCAGAGAACTGCCAGAAGTCCAGGCTGGGTTTAGAAAGGGCCATGGTACTAGGGATATTGTAGCTGATGTTAGATGGATCTTAGCTGAAAACAGAGAATACCAGAGGAATGTCTATCTGTGTTTCATTGACTATGCAAAGGCATTTGACTGTGTGGATCATAACAAACTGTGGCTGACTCTGAGAAGAATGGGAATACCAGAACACTTGATCGTGCTAATGTGAAACCTATACTTGGACCAGGAGGCAGTCGCCAGAACAGAGCAAGGGAACACTGCATGGTTCAAAATTGGGAAGGGCGTATGCCAGGATGCATCCTATCTCCATACCTTTTCAACCTATATGCAGAACAGATTATCCGGGAGGCTGGGCTCTATGAGGAGAAATGTGGGGTCAAGATTGGAGGATGATTTATCAACAATCTGTGTTATGCGGATGACACAACCCTGTTTGCTAAAACTGAAGAGGACCTGAAGCACCTGCTGCAGAGGGTCAAGGACTGCAGCCTCCAATACAGATTGAGACTCACATCAAGAAGACAAAGATTCTCACCACTGGGCCAATTGGCAGCATCAGGATGGATGGTGAAGAGATTGAGATTGTACACAGCTTTAGTTTGCTTGGCTCCACAGTCAACACTCTTGGCACCAGTAGCCAGGAAATTAAAAGGCACATTGCCATGGGAAAGTCTGCTGTTAGGGACCTCTCCAAAGTACTGAAGAGCAACAGTATCTCTCTGGAGACTAAGGTGTGTTTGATACAGGCCATGGTCTTCATAATCACTTGTTATGCATCAGAGAGTTGGACAATGACCAAGGAGGATAGAAGGAGAATTGATGCCTTTGAGCTGTGGTGCTAGAGAAGAGTATTGAGGGTACCGTGGACTGCTAGGAAAACAAACAGATTCATCCTGGAAAGGGTTAAACTGGGTGGCTCCTTAGAGGCAAGGATTCTGAGGCTCCATCTAACATACTTTGGACATGTTGTGAGGAGAGACCGGTCCTTGGAGAAGGACATCATGCTTGGTAGGGTGGAGGGACGGTGCAGGAAGGGAAGGCCCTCTATGAGGTGGATCAATTCAGTGACTGGGATAATCGGGATGGGAGTGTCAGAGACAGTGCGATTGGCACAGGACAGAGCAGAGCTTAGGGCTGTTGTACATAGGGTCGCTATGAGTCATAAATGACTTGACGGCACATAACAACAACAACTGTGTCTCACAAAAGGCCCAAGGGCCCAAATGACTGTTTTAACAAAAAAAGCTTAACTTCTGGGTCTTACTGACCCAAATATGAGGGCCAAGCCAGGAAATGGCTTGTTAATCAAAAAAAGCTTGACTTCTGGGTCTCACCAGTCCACATAGGCCTATGCCAGAGAATGACCTGCAAATCAAGAGAAGTATGGAATATCATGAAATTTATATTTGTGCTTTATTGACTATGCAAAGGCATTTGACTGTATCATAACAAATTATGGCTAATCTTGATAAGAATGGGAATCCCAAAACACTTAATAGTGCTTTATGCAAAAACTATACCTAGGCCAAGAGGCAGTCATATAAGCAAAGGAAGCTTACGTGGTTTAAAATTTAAAAAAGAATTGTCAGGGTTGTATCCTCTCTCCATACCTACTCAATCTGTATGCTAAATTGTTCGAGAAGTAGGACTCTATGAAAAGGAATGTGGCAGAAAGAGGGATATCATGCTTGGAAAGGTAGAGAGTCAGTGAAAGAGAGGGAGACTCTCAACCAGATAAACTGACACAGTGACTGCTGCAATGGGCTCTAGTGTGTGAGAAATTGTGAGGATTTCACAGGATAGGACAGGATTCATATCTGTTCTTCATGCTACCACTATGGTCATACTCAACACATCTAACAGCAATAGCCTTACCAAGGTTCTCACTGCTCTACTACTGGCTCCAAAATCCATTGCTATGGCCAAACAGATCTGGTAAAACCATACTTAAAGTTATGAGGTTTATTAGAAAAGTTAACAGGTTACAATGTAGGTTGATAACAGAACACAATTCTTTAGTTGGGACAGCTTATCTAGCATATACTCAAGTCCTTTGACCTTTAGCCTCACAACTTAGTTGTGAGTCAATGTTACAGAGCTCTCTCAAGTCTTGCCAATTATGACATCAACTCTCAGTCTTTGCAAGCTTTAGCTAAGGCCCTTGGCACCAGCTCCATGACACCAGTCCCAAGTTCATTGTCTCATGGTGGTGTCTGGTTCTCTGTAGATCTGGTTGAACAGCCTGTGAATCTCTGGCACTGAGGTAAGCATGCTGTTTTTTCTGCTTTACTTCCTTCCTGGTAAGAAAAGTTCCATCTTCTGTCGCTACACCAGGTCAATTTAAACAGGTGGAATGGTAAAATTGACCAATGAAATATTGAGTCATTGTTGTTTTTAAGTGCCATTTATTCGATGATGACTCAGTAAACCTATTATAAATGAATCTGAAGCTTGCTCTATCCTGTGCTACCCTGAACATCTTTGACACACTGCAGACCACCATTACAGTCACTTTATCAATCCATCTCATTGAGAGTCTTCTCCTCCTTCACTAACCCTCTACCTTTCCAAGCATGATATACTTTAATAAGAGCTAGCACCTTCTAATATTCCCAAAGTATGAAACAAAGTTTAATTATCCTTGCCTCCAAGGAGCACCATCCTATTTTATGTTTCTACTTGAGCCATGATTGTTGTTGTTGTTATTAGGTGCCAGCAAGTTGAGTATGACTCACAGTGACCCTATGAAGAAAAGATCTGAACCTAGTTCTGCCTTGTGCCCTCCTCACACTTCCTGACACACAAGAGCCCATTGCAGCAGTCACCATGTCAATTCACTAGTTGAGGGTCTTCCTCTCCTTTGCCGACCCTCCACCCTTCCCAGCATCATGTCCCTCTCCAAGGAATAGCCCCTCCGAGCAACATGCCCAAAGTATGTGAAACAAAGTCTCACTATTCTTGACCCCAAAGAGCACCATGACTGCACCCTCTCCAGGACATATCTGTTCTCTTGCCCGTCCATGGGATGTTCAGTGCTCTTCTCCAATACCACAGCTCAAAGGCATCAATTTTTTTCTGTCATCCTTATTCATTGTCTATCTTTCAAATGCATAGCTAGTAATTGCGAAGACCATGGCCTGGTTTAGGTGCACTTTAGTCTCTAGACTGACATTGTTACTTTTCATCACTTTGGAGAGGTCCCTGAGAGCATAAGGGAATAAAATAAATATCTATAAGGTCTGTCACCAAAGATCAATTTTTTGATGGGACTGCTAGAGAAAAGAACAGTTCAAAATCATTGACATCTCCAAGACAATATCTGAAATCCACACAACCATTTATGGATATTTCTGATGCTGATTTATGAACTCTGGTAAAAGCAATTAATTCAGCTTGTTGATCATAGGTAAGCTGGGGAAAGACCTGGATTTTAAGAATCTCATTAGAAATTGTTATAGCATGTGTAGCTGATAATTAAAGCTAGTAGGATAATGATTTTTTTAATTTTTTTTTCCAAATTTATTTTATTTCATTATTTTTTGTGTGTACCGTCAAATCAGATCTGACTGGTACAGGAGGAGATTGTTCCTCCTTCTCCAGCAGAGCATCTGAGGATAATGATTTAAGTTGAAGTCATCCACAAACAAAAATAAATCGAGTTAAGGATATCTCTTTTAAATCCCTTTGGGGAGTCAAAATTTGTCCAAGTAGGTCCAGAAAATTGTGTATACAATGATTTTACTAATTTAAAGAAGAAGGGTGACAAGATTTAAATAAGCCACAGAGTGAAGTTTCATATTGGTGTGGCCAGAATAAGAATTTCATAGGAAGTGATGTAATTCACAGAGAGGTTTTGAACCAAGCAAATTATGTACAGCAGATAATAGGTGGAGCACATAAACAGCTTAAAATAAATTCCCAGTATTATGCCAGCAGAGTTTTCTCTTAACTTGGCACTTGCACATACTCCTCAAAGACAATAAGCTGCAGGGTCAGATGAAAACTATAGTAGTCTACAAGTCTTTTTATATACCCAATGTCTCTGCCTACAGTGTTTCAGACACTTTGTATATGAGCAAGGGGAAATCTAGATAATAGGAAAATCCAGGGCAAGTATATTTGCCAGAGCTTCTTTCAGTTTAACATTTCTTTGATCCTCTGGAGCTTAGTGGTAAGGAGTTGTATTACTAACTCAAAGGCTGATGGTTTGAACCCACCAGCTGTTCCAAGGGAGAAAGATGGGCAATATCCTCCCTTTTAAAACCTTTTAAAACCTACTGATGGGTCAGTTATGAGTCAATTCCAACTCAATGGCACATAACAATATCAACAACAGTGCACATAGAAGAGAATATGGTGTGAAGACTTTCAAATATTTATATATGTGTTGTACCAAAATGAGGTTGGAGACATAACACTCCCTGACCTCAAAACCTACTACACAGCAGTGGTAGACAAAACAGCATAGTGCTGGTACAATGACAGGCATATCAACCAATGGAACAGAATTGAGAACCCAGAAATAGACCCAGCTATCTATGATCAACTGATATTCAACAAGGAAAGCAAAGCTATCAAATGGGGAAATGACAACCTCTTCAACAAATGGTGCTGGCAAAACTGGACTTCTACCTGTAGAAAGCTGAAACAGGATCCACATCTCACACCATACACAAAAATCAACTCAAGGTGGATCAGAGACCTGGGCATAAGGCCCCAAACCAAAACGTTCTTAATAGACAAACTGGGATCAAGCATAGAAGCACTAGTCCAAGGTATAAAGAGACTGCCAAATACAACCAGAAATGCACAATCTAAAGAGGATAAAATTGATGCATGGGACCTTCTAAAGATTAAATTTCTATGGACATCAAAACCATTTTCCAACAGAGTGAAAAGAAAACCTACAGACTGAAAACAAACATTTGGTAATACCATCTCAGACAAAAGTCTTATAAGAAAAATTTACAGAATACTCCAAGGCCTCCACAAGAAAAAGACTGATAACCCAATTACAAAACGGGCAAAAGACATGGAAAGAATTTTCACAGAGGACGATATTCTAATGGCAAACAGACACATGAAGAAATGCTCCAAATCACTGGCAACAAAAGAGATGCAAATCACAACCACAATGAGGTACCATCTCCCTCCACTAAGAGTGGCAAAGTTTAACAGGGCAGAAAGTAATAGATGTTGTAGAGGATGTGACAAGAAAGGAACTCTTATACATTGTTGGTGGGATTGGAAAACGGTACAACTATTCTGGAAGGCAATTTGGTGTTTCCTTAAAAAGCTGAACATAGAAATTCCATATGACCCAGCAATTCCACTACTTGGAATACACCCTGAGAATGTGACAACTGAGGCACAAACTGAGATTTGTACACCAATGTTCACAGCAGCATTATTCACCATCACAAGAACATGGAAACAGCCCAAATGTCCAACCACAAATGAATGAATTAAGAAATTATGGTACATTCACGCAGTGGAATACTATGCAGCATGCAAGAGCAATAGCTTTGTAAACTATTACCAAACTTGGTAGGGACTGGAGAGCATTATGCTGAGTGAACTAACTCAGTCACATAAGGATAAATATTGTATAAAATCATTGTTGTAGAATGAGTATAAGAATCCAGGAGGGATGGGAGAGGCTGGAAGCAGAGAGAAGTGGATGCACAGAGGGAACAGGGGATTAATCGTTGGGTTGTACAATTTGATGAGTGGGGAGGTGATGGGAATTGAAAGAATTTGTTCAAATTTGTATTAGAATTTTGTAAATAAACTAATAAAAAGGAAAAAAGTCAACTTGGGGAGGGGGAAAGGACAGAGGTGTTAAAATGTGCAATAATGAATGAATGAAAATCTAACTTTTCTGTAAACGTTTGTTAAAATGACAATTAAAATAAAAAATTTTTATTTAAAAAAAGGACAAATTAGGAATCCAAATTCTATCAAGACCACAAAAAAAAAAAACCCAAACAACCAAAAACCAAGACCACAAAACCCTAGAAGCCATTTTTAGTTCTAGAGATTTGAGCCTTCTCCTGTCCCATACCATCCCTACAATCTCTGCCACGCTCGAGTCCATTGTTACACTGTCAATGCATCTCATTGACAGTCTTCCTTTCTTTCTTTCACTGCATCCTCTACTTTTCCCAGTATAATGGTTTGGGGGATTTTTCCCCAAAAAATTAGCTCCTCTTGACAACATGCCCAAGAAATGAGAGACAAACTTTCACTACCTTAGCATGTTGGTTGCATATCCTTCAAGCCAATTTATTTTTCCTTTTGGCAGCCCATGGGATACTCTTCACCAACACAATTCAAAGGCATCAATTCTTCTTCAGTCCTCCTTATTCCCAGTCCAACTTTCAGATGCACAGGAAGCAACAGAAAATAACATAGCTGAGATTAGTACAAATTTGTCTTTTATCTGATATCTTCTGTTCCTTAAAAATTTAAAGTGGTCCTTCACAGACTTCCCCAAGTCAGCACGCCTTTTGATTTCTTGACTGCTATTACTGTTGTGTTGTTTGTGGATGCAAGTAAACGGAAATGGTTGACTATTTCAACCTTTTCACCATCTTCAGTGACTAGGGATGATAGAAGGAGAAGTGATGCCTTTGAGCTGTGGTGCTGGAGAAGACTATTGAATATACCATGGACTGCTAGAAGAACAAACAGGTTTGTCCTAGAGAGGGTGAGATCAGACTGCTTCTTGGAGGCAAGGACTCTAAAGCTTCATCTGACATACTTTGGACATGTCCTTGAAGAGGAATGTCACGCTTGAGAGGGTTGAAAAACAGTACAAGAGAGGAAGACTCTCAATGAAATGGATTGATTCAATGACTAGGGTAAGGGGGTAGGTGTGTCAGATATAATAAGATTGGCAAAGTATAGAGCAGGGTTTAGGGATGTTTAACATAGGGTAGCTATGAATCACAGGTGATTAGAACATAACAACAACAACAATCATGGTGTTATCTATCCGTGGAGAGGATTTTTGTCTTCTGATGTTGAAATGTAACATAATGAAATCCATAATCTTTGATTTTATTCATTAAGTATTTGGGGTTTTCTTCTGTTTCTGCAAGCAATGTTTTATCATCTGCATGGCACAGGTTGTTGATGAGTTTTTCTTGTAAACCTGATGCCATATTTTTCTTCCTATAATCCAACCCCTTAGATTACTTGCTTAGTATGTATATTAGATAGGTATAGATAAAGGATGCAAACCAATCATACACATTCCCTAATTTTAAATGATGCACTGTTCCCTTGTTTTGTTTGGATAGCTGCTTCTTGGTCTATGTATAGTTTTCACAGGAGCTTGATTAAGTGTTCCAGAATTCCCATTTTTCTCAATGTTATCCATAATTTGTTAGGATTCACACAATCAAACAGAAAAAGAAAAAATGCTTCCTGTTATTCAGAGTCAATAGAAATTCTGTCATCAATATATTTGCTGAAAATCTAAGGATATTAGTAAATCGTCGACATAATGCAGCAATTTAGATTCATTTTCTAAATTTTACATATTGTAAAGGGAGCTCTGGTGGCCCACTGGCAAGAAGCTGTGCTGCAATCCTGAAGGTGCATGGTTTGAATACACCAGATGCTCTGCTGGAGAAAGATGGGAAAATCTCTTCCTGTGTCAGTCGGATCTGAATCAATGGCACAAAACAACAACAAAATTAGAGTTCTGTAAATACTCAGAGAGTATCAAGTGAAATAGGTAGACATCTCTGAATATTACTACTAAGTAAATTGTTGATTTTCCCAAGTAAAAGTAAATATTGACTCTTTAGGTAAATTGGTACACTAAAGAAGATGAAACAAAGATCAATTAACTGTGTAGCATCCAGAAGAACACTGAAAATGAAGGAATAACAATGTAGTTAATAACTCAAATGTTCTGAGAAAATCTCTGGGCTCTACGACTTGAGTTTATAAACAGGAAGCACAGGGGTACCATAAGGACTAGAACAATGAACAATCAATATTTTAGCAAGAAAGTTTTGAATAGAAACTAGTCCTATAGCTTCTTGTCTAAGGGGGAAATAACCTCATAGAGGAATCTTTTGCAGAAGTTTAGAAGTCTTGGAATTTAAAAAAAAAAAAAAGACATCTTGGATTTCGCGTTCTGTTGATAAAGACATATCCCATATCATTATGTGTGGTGGCCCATAAGGTTTCAGGAATTAAAAGTCAAAGGGAAGTACATTGGGAGAAGTGGTTATCTCTGTGTATGACAAACAACAAGCAGTTTCTTCCCTTTGAGCTAATTCTAGTTCAATTTCTTCATTAAGAGTTTTTAGAACATCAGGCAAGTTTATCATTTCTAGATTTTCTATGATTTATAAATGGCAACTCCATTGGATAAAAGATCTTGGTCTAATAAATTTACAAAAGTGTCAAGAATAAGCAAAAGCCGTTCAACAAGGCTAAAAGGTATTGGAGGCTCAGAGTTAATCAAGATTTTTTTCCCCCTCATCTTTGTTGCCTCCTCCATTATTTCAAAAGTTGTAAATTATCTCAAATTCTTTTCCAAGAGAATGTTCCATGGATTTCATCTAAAAGTAATATGGCTGCTAATACTTTTTAAAAAATCTAATATTTCGGTGACAGAGGCATTGGCTTTTACAGTTAAAAATGTATCTAGATGCCTTCTATTAGTCTCCAATAATCTGCTAGGAATGAAAGCAAGGATTATGTTGAGGAACAGAAGGGTTCCAGCTAGATAGTGAAATGCAAAAATGTAAAAATGCTGGAGGAAAGGGGCAGATTTTACAGATGAAAGTCTGTTAGGTTTATGTAACTTCTCTGTTGTTGTTGTTGTTGTTGTTATGTGCCGTCGAGTTGCTTGCGACTCATAGCAACCCTGTGTACAAGAGTCCTAAACTCTGCTCTATCTTGTGCCAACCTCATCATCTCCAACACACTCACTCCCACCACTCCAATCACAGAATCAAGCCATCTCATCAAGGGTCTTCCTCTCCTGTGTCATCCCTCCACTCTCTCAAACATAATGTCCTTCTCCAAAGGCCAGTCCCTCCTTGCAATATCCCCACAGTATGTCAGCCGAAGCCTCAGAATACTTGACTCCAAGGAGTATTTCGTCTTCACTCTCTCCAGGACAAACCTATTTGTTCTCCTAGCAGTCCATTGTATGTATATTCAACACTCTTCTCCAGCACTACAGCTCAAAGGCATTAATTCTCCTTCTATCATCCCTAGTCACTGTCCAGATTTCTGATGCATAGCATGTAATTGCGATACTATAGCCCAGATCAGGTGCACCTTAGTCTCCAGCCTGCTATCATTCCTCTTCAGTACTCTGGAGAAGTTCCTGACAGCTGACTTTCTCAAAGCAATTTGTCTCTTGTTTTCCTGGCTGCTGTTACCAAGAGTGTTGACTGTGGAGCCAAGTAAACTAAAACTGTCAACTATATCAATCTCTTCACCACTCATACTGATGCTGTCAATTTGCCCAGTCGTGAGAATCTTTGTTTTCTTGAGGTTGAGCCTCAATACATATTGAAGACTGCAGTCCTTGACCTTCTGCAGCAAGCGCTTCAGGTCCTCCTCAGTTTCAGCCAGCAGGGTTGTATCATCTGCATAACGCAGGTTGTTGATGACTCTTCCACCAGTCCTGATGCCGCATTCCTCCTCATACAGCCCAGAGTCCCAGATGATCTGTTCTGCATACAGATTGAAAAGATATGGAGACAGAACATATCCCTGGCAGACCCCCTTCTTGATTTTGAACCTCGATCAGTTTACTAAAGATTTGCTGGAGCCTCCCTGCACACTTTGAAAGAAAGAACAAGAAGTTGTTTCACAAATTATGCAACAAGGAATGAATTTTTTTCTTAAAAAAAGTGAACTTGGAGGTGGGTAGGGAGGGAAATGTGCAACAATGAATAAATGGAAACCCAAGTTTTCTATAAACATTCGTTAAAATCACAATAAGAAATTGTTAACAAAAATAGTTGTCTTCTGAGAATGAAGTTGTTTGTATGAAAGTTTTTTGCTCACAAACTTCCTGGTGCAAGTGTGGAGCAACCTTTCTGAAAATACTTGCAAAGGCAAGTGGTTCAAGTCCACCAGCTGCTCTGCAAGAGAAGGATGGGTAATCTCCTCCCATGTGATTAAATGCCTCTGAAAAACTGCTGGAAGGTCAACTATGAATTGGTTCCAAGTTGATGATACGATACACAAGAACAACCACCATCACCACCTTTGTTCTTCTTCATTCTAGTTTCTCATAAATCCCCAGAACTTGTAATTTGGAGGCCATTCAAATGCCTCTATAGATTTTGAGTGCACTAACCCATTTTATTTCATTTAGAATCAATGTTATCAAAGTATATTATGTTTTAGTATACCTAGTATATCACAAAGAAAACACAAGGTTACTACAATCAGTCCCAATTTTTGTTAATTAAACACCAACCACCCAAATAACAAAAATGGGCTTTGGAGTCATATAGAATCTTGTAGAAATGCTGGCTTCACCAATAACCCTTTAGGAGAAAGGAGATAAATCAATGACCATTGTAAGACATGATAAACTGGACAGTTTCCTTCTTCTCATGATTTATGGTGTGTGTTAGTAAAATAAGGACAAACAGCATGTGTCAGATTCATAATTCAGGTTCCCTGTGCTTTAAAATAAAAGCAATATATAGAAAAATTTAATTTTTAGGAAAAGACATGATGCTTGGAAAAATAAAGGATCAGTGAAGAAAAGGAAGATTCTCAAATGAGATGCATTGACATAGTGATTGTGAAGACTGCAAGATTGTGAGGATGGCACACGATTGGGTTGGTTGAGGTCTGTTGTGTGTAAAAAGCATTCCTAGCACTTAGGGTTGACTTTTCAGCACCTAATAACAACATAGTT
This sequence comes from Elephantulus edwardii, assembly GCF_000299155.1. Lineage (NCBI taxonomy): Eukaryota > Metazoa > Chordata > Mammalia > Macroscelidea > Macroscelididae > Elephantulus > Elephantulus edwardii. The sequence goes on along the minus strand of NW_006399834.1, from coordinate 11,938,399 downwards.
ATAAAGGTTAATACCATTTTATTGTTAATAATAAATTCCTACTACTGACATTAATAAAATTTTAATTACTTTTAGTAAAATTTAAATATATAATCACTTACCCTGATTGTGATTATGTTGGGTAGTGATTTCAAGCTAGAAAAATTTACAGAAGAGTTCTCATTTGCACCTATAACTTTTCAATCCAGTAATCAAAATACCAAACCCAAAATGGATTCTAAAGATCTCATTCATTGAAGAGAAACAAACATCTCACCAACTTTACTTGTTTAATAGAATATTTGTTTGAATCATTCATAACCCTTAGATAGCACAGCAAAGGAAATGTCAACAAATAAAAACCTGACAAAATTCTTTAAAAATGTATGTTGTGGTTCTTATTAGGAGTCATTGGGTCATTCTGACCAATAGCAGTTTTGTGAACAACAGAATGAAACATTGCTTGATTCTCACAATCTGTGCTGTGTTGTGTTGTGTTGTGTTGTGTCATGTTGTCTCATGTTGTGTTGTGTTGAAGTCCATTGTAAAAGTTACTGGCCTAGTCCATCCATATACTTGAAGGTTTTCCTCTTTTCCAAGGATCATCCATTTTTCTAAATATGTCTTTCTCTGTGGACTTGTCCTACTGAGAACATGCCCAAAGTATGTTACTCAAAGTCTCATCACCCTTGCCTCTATTGAGTATACTGGCTGCCCTTTTTCCAAGACAGACAAAAGGAGTTTTTGTTTTGTTTTTCTTTGCCTTTTCTGGTTTTGGGGGGAAGGCTATAGTATATTCAATATACTTCACAAACAATATAATCCTAAGGCTTTGATTTTTCTTCTGTCCTCCTTCATCGTTCAACACCCATGTGCATACAAGGCAATATGACTTGCATCAAGGGCACCTTAATCTTCAAAGTGACATCTGGTATTTATCACTTTAAAAAGGTCCTTTGCAGCAGATTTGCCCAGAGCAGTATGTAATTTTGATATTCTAACTGCTGTTTCCATGGGTGCTGATTGCAGGTCCAAGTAAAATTAAATTCTTGACAATATCAAACTTTTCTTCTTTTATCATAATGTTATTTATTGGTCTAGTTGTGAGGATTTTCTTTCTTTACATTGAAGTATATCCATACTGAACTCTAGAGTTTTTTAACATCTTCACTAAGTGCTTCAAGTTTTCTTCATTCTCTACAAGCAAGGTTCTGTCATCGCCATCAAAGTCGTTGATGAGCTCCTTCTAATCCTAATACTAATGTCGTATTCTTTCTCATATAGTCCAGTTTCTCAGATTATTTGGTCAGAATATAGATTGAATAGGTATAGAGAAAAAATACAACCCTCCTGCGCACTCTTCCTGATATCAAACCATACAGCATCCTCTCGTTCTGATCTATCAACTGTTTCTCCGTCTATTTGCAGGTTCTTCATCAGAGCAATTTGGTGTTCTGAAATTCCATTATTCACAATATTATTCATAAATTGTTATGGTCCAGATGGTCAATAAAACACATGTCAACATCTTTCCAGTTTTCTCTGCTTTCAGTGAGCATCTATTGAACATCAGCAAGACATCTCTCATTTTGGTAGCCTATCTTGAATTTGGCTTGAATTTCTGGTAGAAATTGTTGATGTACAGTTCCAAACATTTTAAAATTATCTTCAGCAAGATTTTCTTTCATATGATTAGGTATACTGTTCTATAATTTGTGTATTATATCACTTTTCTCTGAAATGTGCACAATTATTAATCTTTTCTAGACAGCTGACAAGCTGTCTTCCAAGTTTCTTTGCATAAACCAGTGACCATGCCCAGCATTTCATCTGTTTGTTGAAATACCTCAATTATGACTCATTCAATTCCTGGAAGCTTGTTTTTCAATGGTAACTTCAGTGTTTCTAGTACTTCTCCCTTCAGTACTATCACTTCGCCAACATATGTTACCTTCTGAAATGACTGGGCATTAACCAATTACTTTTGGTATAATCACTCTCTATTCCTTCCATCTTTTTTCGATATTTCCAGCATAATTTGATGTTGATTTCTTGCCCCTAGAATTATAGCTCCAGTATTATAACTTTAGCTTGAATTTGTTCTTTATTCTTTAAACCTAAGAGATGCCAAACATGTTCTTTTTATTTCTTTTCTAACTCTATGTTGTGTACCCACATTTCATTATAAAGTTTTCTTTGTCTTTTTAAGCCACCCTTTTAAAATCTTCTGCTCAGTTTTCTTAATTCATCATTTCTTTCATTTACTTTAGCTTCTCTACATTCTAGAACAAGTTTTGGAATCTGTACTAACACCTATGTGGTCTTTTCTTTTTTCTTTTACTGTCTTATCAATGATCTTTTGCTTTCATCATGAATGCAGTCCTGGATGTAATCCCATAACTCATCTTGTCTTCTTCAGTCATTTATTTGTGTTTGATACAACAAATCTATCTTTTATATTATCTCTAAATTTAAGTTGATACACTTACATTCACAATTTGACACTCTTGGATTTTTTTTCATTTTCTTCAGTTTCAGCTGGACTTTGCATATGAGCATTTCAAGGTCTGTTCCATAGTTGGTTCCTGACTCTTCTGACTTAGGATATTAAGGTTTTCCACAGTCTCTTTCTTGATTCAGTCAGTTCTATTTCTGTGTATTGCACCTAGAAAGGTACACATATATTTAAAAACTAAAACAGAAATCCCACTGCCATCAAGTTGTTTCTGACTCATGACAAACCTCTAATGGTTTTCTTAGGTAAATAGAAATATTTCCGGAAGAATGTTCATCATTCTCCTACAGAGTGGCCAATCTATTCAAACCACTTTTCTTTCCATTAGCCATCCAATAATTTATGCACTACAACACCAGAGCACCTTAGAGTTAGCCTGCATGCTTTTTAAAAGTTTTTATAAGGGAGCTCTGGTGGCCTAGTGGCAAGAAGCTGCACTGCAATCTTAAAGGCGTGCAGTTCAAATCTACCAGATGCTCTGCTGAAGAAGGAGGGACAAACTCCTCCTTGTGCCAGTTGGATCCAATTCAATGGTACACCATATTAAAAATAAATATTTTTTTGAAAAAAAGGCTTTATAATTAATGAGTTGAGAATTATATAAAATTCTAATATGTAATCTCCAATCTTGTTTCTATCACCAAGGACCTAATTCCAAAGCACTAACCCTTCTTTGTGTCTAACTTTTGCATTCAAATCAGTACTTATTATTTGCGAGCTCTGGCAGCTTTATGCATCTTAATGGCATGTTTAATCAATTTCAGACTGTAGAAGTTAGTATACATTCTCAACTTCTGCATCTTTGCCTTAGTGCTTTGTGAATACACTTGAAAAAGAATTGTACCAACAGGCTGTTCTCGCATACAAATAGATTATCATCCTGTCACTGACAGTATTATACTTCAGGAAAGATCTTGAAATGTTCTTTCTGAAAATATATGTGATGTCATGCCTCTTAAATCTGCCATTCCTAGCATATCCTAGTCGATGATATGATGCGCTGATTCAAATTGGCCAATACCAGTCCATTTCTGCTCACTCACGTCCAAGATCTTAATCTTTATGCCTTTCATTTCATTTACAACTCCCTATTTTCCTAGATTCATACTTCATACATCCTTCATTTCTATTAAAAGATGTCTGCCACTGTTTCTCTTCATTTTGAGATTTGCTACATCAGCAAATGAATGTCCTTCATTTGTTGAAAGCTTTACTCCATGCACACCTCTAGGGTAGACTGTACTTTGTGGAGGCAGCTTTTCCCTGGTCGTATTCTGAGCGCCTTCCTACCTGAGAACCACATCTTCTATAACTATATTGGAAAATTCTTTTGTAATTCATAAGGTTTTAAATCTCCTGCTATTGAAAAAGTGAATGGCCAGGCCTGCTTCCTAGTCTGTCTTAGTGTGGAAGCACCGCTGAAACTTGTATACTACTGACAAACCTGACAAATTTGTAATATTGGTGCCACCACAGTACTGCAAACTGACAACGGAGTGGTCAGAAATACATATATTTATATAAAACTAATCTTTTCCCTCTCCTCCATTCTACTACAGCCAGGTATTGTCCTACAAAAATACCAGGTATAACATCCGCTACATTTCATAAAATGTAAAAACAGTCACAGACATCTAGACAAGGTACTGCAATGATCTGGATTACAGGGAAAACAAAGAAGGTTTTAAATTATGTAATAAACAAAAGATTTGTTCTTGCAGGTATATAGGGAAGACAGGGAAAACAAGGTAAAAGTTAAAAATGGTTTTATTATTAAACAACAAGTTTAGTCATTTTGTTAACATCAGTAAGCATATTTATTTCATCCTGAGGATGCTACATCCTTTTAATTTGACAAAGGGCTAATATACTGTTCCATCTACAAACTGCCTCCTTAACTAGTTTAGTTACAAAGTTGCAAAGAGCTAGCAGAAACAAAGCACAAAATCCAAATAAGTGAAAATTTAACCTGAGAGCTGGGATATTGAAAGCAAGTCTTGATATTTATCTAGTCGTATTTATAGAGTTGTGAGATATTTTACAGACTTCTTTTTAATATTATTGTTTCTTAATATTATCAATTTTAACCCTGCCTCCTAACTTCTTGGAGTCACTACTTAGGCAAAGGAATTCATCAAGTATAAGCTGCATAAACATTCTAAAAACAGTACTTAAAACAATTATTTATCTAAGCCAGAAATCCTGCTTCTTTCCCTCTTTGTTTAATATTTTAAACAGTTAAACTTGGACCAAAATACTGAATTTTCTTTTCAGCAAAATGGTAAGTTTATAGGTTAGGCTGTAGCTTGATCAAGTGAAATTTCAATTTAGACCTACAGTCACCCTCTTTCAGTTATGTCAGTTACTCAGTTTTTAAAATTTACATATTATGGAGGCCTCAAAGTACATAGTTTCTAACAAAAGCCTGTTTAAATTTGTCAGTATTCCTAAAAAGAAAATGTTAAAATACGAGAGGGAAAATAAGAAGTAGTAAGATCATTAAGTACATTAAGTAAATCAGTAAGTACATTAAATAAATATTCAAATTAATTTAAGAGTCAACCAACATTAAACATCAGAGACAAGAGGAACTGATATGGATTTATGATTATCCTCACAAGCTCCCACATCTGCTTATGGATTCAGCTTGTTCCTATTGATCTTCACTTTTTTTCTCCCTTTACTTAAAATTGCTATTGAGTATATGTTTGGAGAACAAATTACTTTTTCATTAAACAACCATTCATACACATTTTGTTCTATGGCCCTTGTCTCCACTTTGGAAACTGGGTGGAGAGATTTATTGCTCGAGACAGAGAAGATTCTTTTGAAAAGACCACAAGTTGTTTCATACTTCAAGGATAATAAGATTAAAGAATTTTTTGATAGAGGACAATATAGGCCAATTTTCAGAAACAAAAAGTATATTCAGGTAAATCCTAAATATAGATTCACCTAGAAGAAAGAAAAGGTAAAGAGCCTAAGAAAAAGGACTGTGTATACCTACTGGTATTATTTTTATTAGTAATTTGATGCATAAGCATTATGTTGAATCAAAACTTATACTCTCAATAACCTCTTTTTTAGTTAAATAATTGGGAGCTCTGGTGGCCTTGTGGTTAGGATGTGCACTGCAATCCCGAAGGCACACAGGTTCAAAATCACCAGGTGCTCTGCAGGAGGATGGGCAATCTCCTCTATTGCAAATAAATGCCTCTGAAAACCTGCTGCAGGGTCCGCTATGGGTCAGTTCTGACTTAATAGTACTCAACAACAGCAACAACAGTGTTAGAATGAGCAACTAACACTGAATAAAACCAAGAAAAAAGATACTAGACAGATAATAGATATAAAGAGAGATGGACAGCATTTTTGTTTTTAAATAATTCTATTGAAGTTGAAATTGAGATGTCTGAGATTGAACTAATCAATTACAAAAAAATCACTGCCAAAGCCTCAACTTTGCTAGAAAAGAAATTCCAAAAATTATAATGTAATAATATCTTGGTGTGCTTTAAAACAAATAAAAAACTAGGAAAACTACTTGAAAGGAATTCTCAAATATATAGGGATATTCTAAAAGATTTAATTTAACTGAAAGAAGATCAATTGTCTAATTCCAATTAACATCCCCAAACCATTTCTTTTTGACATTTGTATTTGGTACTTTAAGCAATACTTGCTTCTGTGAGAGTATGGAGTAAGTCATACAATGATTTACTTTCTCCAAAAGAAGAAGTGGCTGTTTCCTGGCCTAGTGGTAAGAAGCTATGCTGACAACCTGAAAGCACACAGTTCAAATTCACCAGGTGCTTCCAGAAAGAAAGTTGGGCAAATATGCTCCTGTGTGATT
>NW_006399834.1:11917967-11923376 GCF_000299155.1 Elephantulus edwardii | reverse complement strand
TTTTCACAAATTCCTTAAGTTTCTGCTTTTCTGCTCTGCAAATGACCTAATTTCTCCTTCATATTTGATGAGCAGCTTTGCTGAGTCTGGGATCATTGTCAGGCAATTGTTTTGCTTTTGCCTTTTGTGTGTGCCATCCTCTTATCTTATTCCTGGCATAGTTTCCTCTGAGAAATCAGATGTTAAAAGGTTCTCCTTTGCAGATAACTCTGCTTTTCTTGCTTTGCTTTTAGTATTGTATCATCTTTTATTTTGGAGAATTTGAATATATCTTGATGTTTTACTTTTGGGGTCTAGTCTATTTGGACTTTGCTGAGCTTCTTGAATGTGATCTCTTTGTTTTTCATGCCTAGGAAGTTTCTTCTAGTACCTCATACACAATATCCTCAGTGCTTTCCCTTTCCCATCCCTATTTTGGAATTCCAATCACACATATGTTGTTCCATTTGATATTATCTCATGTGATTCTGTTGTTTTCTTCATTTTCTTTCCATCTGCTCTGTTTTCCTTTCTAGTAAGTTCACAGTGAATGGTACAGTGAGTCTGCTTTTTTTTTCCATCTTCTGTTAATAATTCCTAGATAATTTAATATCCTGTCCATAACATCCTTAATTATTGCAACTTGAGGCTTGAATTTGTTCTTTAGTTCTTTCAGCTTAAGGAATACCAAGTGAGTTTGGCCCTTTTGGATTTCTGAGGCTGCACTTTATACGGAGGAATGTGACATAAGGATTTGAAAAAGACTCATCAACAATCTACATCATGCTGATAAAACAATCTTCTACATAAAAAATGAGGAGAGCCTAAAGCATTTACTGCAGAAGGTCATGGACTATAGTAGTCTTCAATATATACTGAAGCTCAACACCAAGAAACAAAGTTTCTCACCACTGGGCCAATTGGTAGCACCATGATAGATGCAGAAGAGATTGAGGTTGTTAACAATTTCTGCTTGCTCAGGTTCACAATCAACACTTTTGGAACCAATAGTGAAGAAATTAAAAGAGTAATTGCACTGGGGAAACATGCTGTTAGGGACCTCTCCAAAGTGCTAAGGAACAATGATGTCAGTCTGGAGACAAAGAGGTACCTCATTTAAAGCATGGTCTTTACAATTACCTGTCTGCTATGCATCAGAGAGCTGGACAATGACTAGGGATAACAGAAGAAGAACTGATGCCTTTGAGTTGTGGTGCTGGACAAGAGTTTGTTGTATTTTTTCATAGTGTTTAAAGTGACCTGCTCCTTTCTTTTTACTTTTTAATTTTGTTCCTCTAATTTATTTCCCCTTTTTTATTGTTTTGCATACAATATTTCACATATACTGTGTTTCATTTATGTAGATTGTTTTATGCAATCTTTCATTTACATTGTACTTTATACAGTCATATACATTGTATTATATAGAATAAATTACTATTAATCTATGCCTATTTTTTTGAACTAACATTTTTATTTTCACTGGTTTATTTCCAAAGTTCATATATATTGTTATTCCTCTTGATATTTGTGAAGCAGCTTCCATTGTGTCTAAGTAGATTGTTGAAAGTTCCTTTTCTTTATGATGATGCTATTGATATGTTGCAGGCTTTAAGTGTTGCCTCAGGTTAAGTTTCCCAGTGGCAGTCTCCCCTTCTGGTCATCTACAGGTGGCTCTGTTCCTTGTTTTTGAGGTAAGCTTCTCATCCAGTTGTTCTTTAAGGGGCAATGAGGTGGGTTCTCTCCCTCTGCCCAACTTTTGTGAGCCCACCCTCTGTTCTGCCCTGTAGTTTGATGGGAGAGGAAAGGGTGGGGGCAGTTTCCTCTATGAGTAGGCAAAGTCCCAGGAGTGCTGCCCAGGATATATTACTCTGGGAAAAGGCCCAGGAATGTGGCAGAGTCCCAACAGTGCAGCTTCTAAGTCTTGGTAATTGCTTACGATGATGTACTTGTCCCCTCTCCCAGAATTGGCTAAGGGAAAGCTATTTTCACCTGAGCAGACAAAGGCCCAAGGAGTTTCCTAACAGTGAAGTTCCCATTTTTGGGTAGTTTTAGTGTCCAAGCTGTGTACTTGTGTTTCCTCCCCTTGAAGTGGTTGGTTGGGAAGGAAGCTATTCTACATAATCAGACAAAGGCCTAGGGAAGGGACAAGTTCTCAACAATACAATTTCCAATTCTAAGTAGTTGCTAATTTTCATGCTAAGCTGTGTACCTGTGTCTTCTCTCCTAAAGCAACTGATTAGGAGGTGTTTAGAGAGCAGAAAATGGGACAGAGGGGCACAGGGCCATAAGTATCTCTCTGAAATGGCCAGAAGGAGTGAAAATAGCACAGCCTTTCACTGCCCCAGAGAATGCAGATAGATAAAGAGCCCATAGCCCAACCCCATGGTGCCTCTAAAGCCACAGCAGCAGCAAGAGGTCTGTTTATGTACTGTTGATTCACAGACTCACAATTGTAGTAGTACCAAGAATGTGTTATATTAGGGAAGTAAGTTGGAAAGTGGGAAGGCAAAGAATATCACCCAATGCAAATCCTGGTCATAGCCCTGACGTCCTAAGGCACAAAATCTCAATTAGTCCAGTCTCTGATTTCAGAAAGATAAATTCAAGAAGCCTCTGGTTTCTTCAGTCACTCAGTAAGATTTGCCTCAGAAGAGTTAGAAGTCAGTTTCTCCTTCAAGCATCCAGCCAGAACAGCAAAAACCTTTAACTGTTGCCATTATCTGAGGATTGCTCTGGTTACACCTTGCCAGATGAAGTGCCATTTTTCCACAGCATTGCCACAGTCTCTCCATCAGCATCACCAGGGTCTTGCTCCAGTCTCCCTCAAGCCTTGTCACTCAGTGTGGGAAGCACACTCTCTCTCTTATCCTAATCTCACAGCTGTTGATGATTTTCAAGACCATGTGTCTGCAGTTAAGGTAGTTGGAGACCAGAGTGGGCTAAGGTAATGGCTGAAAAATCCAACTTCAGTCTAATACTGCAGGAGGGAAAAATGAATCTATCTTAAAGTCAGGAAGCAAGAGATATGTAAAGAAAAACTCTCTAGAATAAGAGGACAAATCTCTGACACTCTCTCTTGGAATCATTCCCTCAAAACCAAAAATAATTCAGAAAGAGTAAGAAGACCAAAAAAATGTTAAAGCAAACAAGATAGAAATTAAATAAACTCAGAAAAATTCAAAAGAAGAAAGTTCCCAAAGTAAAAAACATCTTCTTTTTTAGGAACACAACATGAACAGCTCCTTCCCTGGTACACAATCCCCCCACACCCCTCCCTCTGCTCCAAGTACATTCCACTATGCAACCTTAATTATGGACTCTTGTGATAACCATAAGACCCTATCATACATCGCTTTTAAATTATTCACTCCCTCATCTGTTTCAGTGTAGTATATACAATTTATCCAGTTTTTCTCAGTCTTTAAGGTGCTCCTGATCCAAGCCATGGTATTTTTGCTTCCAATGCATCTGAAACATGGACAATGAAAAAGGATGACCAAAGGACTGATGCTTTTGACTTGTGGTGTTGGCATTCATTTGGACTACCAAATGAATAAACAAGTCTGTATTGGAGGAAATGCAAACAGGGCGCTCCTTAGGGAAAAGGATGGCAAAACTCCATCTCATATACTTTGGGCACATTGTCAGGAGGAATCAGTTCTTGGGAAAGATATCATGCTGAGAAAGATAAAGAGTCAGAGAATGAGAGGAAGATGCTCAACAAAGATTGACCCAGTGACTGTAAAAATGGGCTTGAGAATGTCAGAGATCATGAGGAAGGTAAAGGATATGGTTAGGTTCAGATCTGTGGTTTCTAGGGTCACTATGAGTCATTGACATAGCATAACAACAGCAACAATAATCAGTACAAGAAACGATCACTAGGTCTTTTCTTCCACAGAACAAGTGGTAGATTTGAACCAATGACTTTTTGGTTAGAAGCTGAGCCACCAGGTTTATAGATTGTCATTGACCTAGTTCTCTCGAGAAATAAAACAAGTGTAGTTTCCTTTTATATATAGTTAGAGATAGCTATATAGATAGAGGGTGAGAGTGAGAAAGAGAGAAAGTTATCTCAAGGAAATAGCTAACACATTTGTAAACACTAACAAGTTTAAGATTGCTAGGTCAGAAATCAGGCTAGAGCTGTCTCCTGACTCACACACTTACATAGCTAAAGGAGCTGATGAACCCAAGTTAAACAGATAAGATGGCACACTGCTGGCTTCAGAAGCTGAAGAATCCAATATTGACAAGCAATATAGCAGACCATTGTCTCAAACAAGTTTCAAAAATGAGAGGTGATGAGCAGATACAAGATTCAGATCAAGCAAAAAGTACAGAATGATTTCTGTATCTATCTTATGTTTAGGTGCCATCAGGTCAACTATGACTCAGAGCAACCTTATGAGCAACAGATCTATACTCTATCCTGTGGCACTCTCCCATTTAGGAAGTCACTCTGTCTATTAATATTGTTGAAGGTCTTCCTTTCTTTCTCTAACTCTCCACTTTCCCACCAAGATCTATCTATACACCTACTCTCTATCCATCTAGATATAGATGTAGATATATAGAGATAGAGAAAGATACACGTAAGGCGTTCTGGTGGGATAGTTCTCAGTGAGTTGTTCTGCTCATGCAAAGGTTATCTCTCTCTCTGGCCATTTGAATCCACCAGTGGTTCCTCAGGAGAAAAATGAGCAATCTGCTTTCGTTATATTGATAGCCTCCAAAAACCTACTGGAGGGTCAGCTAGAATTGAATGAGGTGTAGTCGACTTTACAGCATATAACAACAACAACGTACTTTGATAAATTTGAAAACTTAGAGGAAATAGACAAATTCCTAGAAATCCACAACCTACCCAAATTGAAATAGACAAAAGTGGACAAACCTATCACAAAAGAAGAAACTGAGCAGGTCATAAAAAGATTTCTCCACGCACCCCCAGAAATAGTCCTGACCCAGACAGCTTCATGAATGGATTCTACTAAATATCCAGAGAAGAAATACCAACAATTCTACCTAAATTACTAAAAAGAAAAAAAGAAAAACAAAGAACACTTTCAAAATCATTCTATGAAGTAACCATAACTTTAACAATAAAGCCAGCCAAAGACATTCTCAAAAGAGGAAAACTATAGACCAATACCTCGCATGGCCATAGACATAAAAATATTTAACAAAATTCTGGCCAATACAATCCACAGTTGTTCTTGGTGCTATATGCCATCAAGTTGCTTGCAACTCATAGCAACCCTATGCACCCTCTGTACTCTGCTCTATCCTGAGCCAGTCTCACTATATCCAACGCACCTACCCTCATTACCCTAGTTACTGTGTCAATCCATCTCTTCTGGGGTCTTACACTCCTGAGCTGTCCCTCCACCCTTCCGAGCATGATGTCCTTCTCTAAGGATGAGT
>NW_006399834.1:11875693-11917842 GCF_000299155.1 Elephantulus edwardii | reverse complement strand
ACAACTCAAAGGCTTCAATTCCTCTTCTGTCATCCTTGGTCATTGCCCAGATCTCTGATGCATAGCAAGTAATTATGAAGACCATGATCTGGATTAGGTGCACCTTAGTCTCTAGACTAACACCTCTCTGGAGAGGTCCCTGACAGCAAATTTTCCTGATGCAATCTGTCTTTAGATTTCTTGACTGCTGATATAAAGAGTATTGATTATGGAGCCGATCAAGCTATAATTGTTAACAACCTTAAGCTCTTCTCCTTCTATAAGGAGCTGTCAATTGGCCCACTGGTAAGAATCTGTCTTCTTTTTTTTTAATTAATTTTAATGAAAGTTTATAGAGACTTAGTGTTTCTGGTCATTCAGTGTTATACTTTTCTCCGTGCCCACCCCCTCCTCCTTAATTTACTCTTCTCTTTGTAAAGTAAAAGAAAAATTCTTTCATTGTTATACAAACCTTCCTCCCCTAGTCTACTCCATTGTGCAGTCTTCATTCTGGATTCCTATCATGACAATAATACCTAATGATATATCCCTTCTAAACAATTCTCTCCCTCATCTGTTTCAATGTAGTATATATTATTTATGCCTTCTTTCTCAGTCTTCCCTCAACCCTGGTGTCAGTCCCATTTTATAACAGTGGCCCTATGAAATATTTGTCCTTTTGTGACTGGGATATTTCACTCAGTATAATGTCCTCCAGGATCACCCATTTTGTATATTGCATGAGTTCCTTGTTTTTCAATGCTACATAGTATTCCGTTGTGTGAATATATCAGAGCTTCTCTATCTGTTTGTTGATTAGCACTTGGGTTGTTTCCAACTCTTTGCTATTGTGAACAAAGCTGCAATAAACATGAGTGTGCATATATCTGCCTGGGTGCTGGTTATGATTTTTTTAGAGTATATTCCCAGTAGTGGAATTGTTGGATCAAATGGTATCTCTATTTGCAACTTTTTGAGAAAGCGCCATACATCCCTCAAGAGTGGTTGCACCATTTTACCTTTCCACTAACAGTGAATAAGGGTTCCAGTTTTTTCACAACCTCGCCAGTGTTTGTTGTTTGCTGTTCTGTTAAATTTTGCTATTCTTACTAGGGTGAGATAATATCTCATACTTGTTTTGATTTGCATCTCTCTTAGAGCTAGGGATCTTGAACATTTCTTCATGTGCTTGTTAGCCATCTGAATGTCTTCTATGGTGAAGTGTCTGTTCATATCCTGTGCCCATGTTTCAGTTGGGTTATTTACCTTTATCTTGTGGTTGTGGTGGCGAATCTATCTTCTTGATGTTGAGCTTCAATCCTTCAGGTCCTTTTCAGTTTCAGCAAGCAAGGTTGTGTCATCTACATAAAGTAGGTTGTTGATGAGTCTTCCTTCAATTCTAATGCCACATTCCTCCTCATAAAGTCCTGCTTCCCAAATTATCTGTCTGCATCTTCTGCTCATAGAATTCCTAAATATTGAAACTCAAGGTTTGAATTTGTAATTCAGTTCTTTCAGCCTAAGAAATGTCAAGCAAGTTTGGCAGTCCAACAGTATAACATACGTTGTTGTGTACCAGTGATTCAGAACCAACCCATAGCTGACCCTTCAGCATGTTTTCAGAAGCAGTTAATCACACAGGAGGAGACTGCGCCATCTTCCTCCTGAGGAGCAGCTGGTGGAATACGAACTGCAGGTTTTTGCAATTGCACTGCAACTTCTTGCCACTAGGCCACCAGAGTTCCCATATATCATATTAAAAAAAAATTCATCATAACCAAATGGGATTCAGAACATGTATGCAAGGATGATTCAATATAAGAAAAATAATTAATGTACTTCATCACATTAAAAGAACAAAAACCACATAATCCTATCAGTTGATGCAGGAAAGGACTTTCACAAAATCCAACATACTTTTCTGATTACAATACTCAACAAAATAGGAATAGAAAGGAATTTCCTGAACATAAAGAAAACTAAATATGCAAAACTAAGAGCTAACATCATTTGCAATGAAGAGGGACAAAAGGCACTTTCCCTATGATTAGGTACCAGGCAAGGCTCTCCACTATTATCACTATTCAATTTTATTTTACATTCCACCTAGGTCAATAAAGCAAGAGAAACAAATAAGAAGCATCCAAATTGGCAAAGAGGTGGTGAAACGTTAATGTATGCAGACGACATGAGAGTATAAACAGAAAACCCCAAAGACTCAACAAAAAAATCTGTTAGACCTGGTAGACCAACTTAGTAGAGGGGCAGGATATAAGATCAACTTTAAAACATCACATTAAGAGTGGCCACGTGCCCGGAGTGGCCAGCCTGGCCACCAATGGCCCAGTGCTCACGTACCTGGTGGCCTGAGGGTCCGAGGAGAGCAGGGTCAGGAATGTGCAGTCTGACCTACCAGCAACATGGCAACCAGCGCTGTCTCCAGTGACAACCTCCCCATGTACAAGCTGGTGGTGGTGGGCGATTGGGGTGTAGGCAAGAATGCCCTCATCATTCAGTTTTTCCAGAAGGTCTTTGTGCCTGACTATGACCTCACCATTAAGGACTCTTACCTGAAACATACAGAGATTGACAACCAATGGGCCATCTTGGATGTTCTGGACACTGCAGGGTAGGAGGAATTCAGCGCCATGCGGAGCAGTACATGCAGACAGGTGACGCCTTCCTCATTGTCTACTCTGTCACTAACAAGGCCAGCTTTGAGCACACGGACCGCTTCCACCAGCTCATCCTGTGTGTCAAAGACAGGGAGTCATTCCTGATGATCCTGGTGACCAACAAAGTGGACTTGATGCACTTGAGGAAAACCACCAGGGAGCAAGGAAAAGAAATGGCGACCAAACACAGTATTCCATACATAGAGACCAGTGCCAAGGAACACTATCTCAATGTAGACAAAGACTCCCAAGACCTCATTGGAGTAATTAGGCAACAGAGTCCTGAAAAAAAAAGCCAGAAGAGGAAGAAAACCAAATGGTGGGGAGACCAGGCCACGGGTACCCACAAACTGCAGTGCATGATACTGTGATGGGCCTGGGGCACACTGACAGTGAACTGGCTAGCCCTTGGACCAGTGGTGAGAATCTTTGTCTTCTTGACATTGAACCTCAATCCATATTGGAGGCTGCAGTCCTTGACACTCTGCAGCAAGCACTTCAGGTCCTCAGTTTCAGCAAGCAGGGTTGTATCATCTGCATATCGCAGATTGTTGATAGATCTTCCACCAATCTTGACCCCACATTTCTCCTCATAGAGCCCAGCCTCCTGGATAATCTGTTCTGCATAATCTCAATACAGATACCAAATTCATTCTTAAAGGAAACAGAAAAGGCAATATGCAGTTTGATTTGGAAAGAGACTCCAAATAAACAAAAAATGAGACCCCAGAAGAAGATTGTTGTTGTTGTTGTTGTTGTTGTTATGTGTCATCGAGTCGTTTGCGACTCATAGTGACCATATGTACAAGAGCCCTAAACACCGTTCTATCCCGTGCCAACCTCGTTGTCTCAAACACATTCATTTCCACCACTCCACTCACAGAATCGATCCATCTCATCGAGGGTCTTCCTATCCTGAGCCATCCCTCCACCCTCCCAAACATGATGTCCCTCTCCAAAGACCAGTCCCTCCTTGCAACATGCCCAAATTATGTCAGATGAAGCTTCAGAATCCTTGACTCCAGGGAACATTCTGGCTTCACCCTCTCCAGGACAAACCTGTTTGTTCTCCTATCAATCCATGGTATATTCAACATTCTTCTCCAGCACCACAACTCAAAGGCATCAATTCTCTTTCTATCATCCCTATTCACTGTCCAACTCTTCAATACATAGTATGTAACTGCAAAGACTATAGCCTGGATCAGGCACACCTTAGTCTCCAGCCTGATGTTGTTGCACTTCAGTACTCTTGAGAGGTCCCTCACAGCTGACTTTCCCAATGCAATTCGTCCCCTGATTTTCTGGCTGCTGTTACCAAGAGTGTTGACTGTGGAGCCAAGCAAACTAAAACTGTTAACTATCTCAGAGACCAAAAAAAAGAAAGAGACTCCAAAAGAAAAATAAGTGGGAGACACCACATTTCCTAATCTTAAAACCTGCTACACAACTTTAGTGACCAAAACAGCATGGTATTGGTACAATGGAATGAAATCAAGCCCCCTATGGTCAATTAATATTAGATAAGGAAAACTGAATTAATGGAGAAACGACAACTTCTTCAACAAATAGTGCTGGCAAAACTGAATATCTACTTGCAGAAAACTGAAACTGGATCCACATCTCATACTATATGCAAAAAAAACACTCAAGGTGGATCAGAGACCAAGAGATAAAGTTTAAAACAATAAAGATCATAAGAGACAAAATGGCAACAAACTGAGAAGCCCTGTTGTTACATTGCTGGGTGTCATCAAGTCAAATACAACTCAGTGATCCTATGAACAACAAATCTGAACCCTATCCTATTAAGTACCCTCCTCACCATCTCTGGTATACTTCAGCCCATTGCTACAGTTACTATGTCCATCTATCTGGTTGAGGGTCTTCCTCTCTTTTGCTGACCCTCCACATTTCTATGTCCCTTTCAAAGAAACAATACCTCCTAGCAACATGCCCAAAGTATGTGAAATTAAGTTTTATCATCTTTGCCTCAAAGGAGCACTCTGTCTGTACTTTCTCCAAGATTTATTTGTTCTTTGGACAACCCATGAGACAAGAAGGGATTCAGTATTCTTCTCCAACCCATAATATCTCAAAGCCATCAATACTTCTTCTGTCATCTTTATTCATTGTCCAGCTCTTAGTTGCATAGTAAGTGACTGAAAAGATGATGACACGTATCTAACACACATTAGTCCTCAAAATGACATCATTACTCTGCAAGAATTTAGACAGGTCCCTGCCTGCAGATTTTCGCATTGCAACACAGCTCTTGATTTCCTGACTGCTGGTACCAAATAGACAGCTAGGATTTTAAAAATAACAACCAAAAAAGACCCATCTTTTAGAATTAATTTAACACCAAAATAGAATTTCACTTATACAGGCCTGGGATCTGAAAGAGAGGAGCTACATTTCTATAGAAAAAAACAAAACAGAAAACCTGAAGGGCAACCCCTAATTTATTATTTATTTGACCTGAAGGACATTGTTGTTGTTAAGACTGTAGTGCAAAGGAGATAGTCGCTGATTTTAAGCCCTTCAGCTGAGTGTGAATTTCCTGGAATGCCTGTGGAGAAATGTTTTGGCCAACCCAGCCCATCTCCTCTGAGAGACTGCCAAACTCTAGTGACTATCTGATTTGGGCAGCCAAGAAATCTTAGCTTTGATCTTTAGTAAGGAAAAATTAAGACTCGGCCCAAGTCAACAGAAAAGGGAAGACGCCAGGGTGGGGGGGAAGCCTTTGAGATGACGTTTGTCTACACACTGCGCAGGCGTGTCCAGTTTGAGGGTCTCCTGTTTGTCTTCTTAAGCCCTGGGCAATTATAAAGCTGCTGTTGTTCACAGAACCTTTACAATGAACAGAATATATTCACATAGTGTGTCTTGTTTTAAATATCTTACCTATTTATCTGTTTTAAATATCTTAGCAGTGACAGATATCACAAGTTAGAAAGCAAGATCTGTCAACTCCTCCTGGGAGGACTAAATCAACTCCTTGCTTCTCTGGATCCTGGACAAGGAGGTTGGTAATAGGATAACCAGGATGTGAACCTAGTAATAGACAGCTGGGTTCAATTGACCTTTGGAAGCTGCTTTTTACTACAGCAGAGTGTAATGGTTTCAAACATGAGCCATGAAGTCAGAACTGGGTCAGTTCCCAGTTTTGCCACTTATTAGCCATTTAAACTCCAAGTTTTTCAATCTCTGTAAGTCACTACTTCCTTATCTGGAAAAAATTAAATAAATAAATAGGACTAGATTTACCCTATAAGAAAGGAAAAGAGTACTGAACATCACATTGATTACCAAAATAACAAATTAATATATCTTGGAGAAAGTGCAGCCAGAGTGCTCCTTGGATCAAAGATGATAAAGCTTTGTTTCATATACTTCAGGCATGTTGGCTAGGAGAAGTTATTCCTTTAGAGAGACATCATGTTCATAAATGTGGAGGATTGTCCAAAGAGAGGAAGACCCTCAACCAGGTGACTGTTGCAATGGGATTTAGTGTTTTAAAAAGTGTAAGAATGACACAGACTAGGACAGGGTTCAGATCTATTACTCTTGGGGTCACTATGGGCTGTACTCAATTGAAAAGCACCTAACAAAAGAAAAAGGGTAATACATGTAAGGTGCTTGACAGACAGTAAATTAGCATTTGCATTGTCCTTATTGCCAATAGAACAATGGCTTGAGAAAAAAGGAAACAGGAAACTGATTCTTTATCTGTAACTCTGTTCCTCAAATTTCCCTATTAACTAGGGAAATGATAATTATACCCATTTACTTTAAAGAGATATTTGAAAGGCAAAGATGGTAACAGATGTGAACCTACTGGGAAAGAAATACAGGTGTTTTAATGAACAGCAGAGGTTATGACCTGAGGAAACCAGGACATGAACTCAACATTTGAGTATTTCCCTTTTGGGAGTATTATTCCTGACTTTTCTGTTTTTTAATTCTCCTACAAAATAGGCAAATGTTCAAGGTGAATTGCTGCTGAGTTAGAGACTAAGATTGTAAAATGTAGTTGGATGTCAAAATTACGTCAGTTTTCTAAAGCAAGAAAATGAAAAGAAAAATGAAGGTGATAAAAAATGAATCGTTTAAGATGACTTTGTAGAGCTGACAAATCACAGCAAACTTCTATCTTCAATGAAAGATAATTAAAATTAACCCAATTCTGTCAGAAATAAGAATTTGGGATGTTTTGGGTTTTTTCCTTCCTGGAAAAATCTCTCATTTCTGGACCGAAATCCAGATTCAAAAGTTAACAATCCTACAGTGTTTTGTTTTTACTGAAGGGAAAAAAAGTTTCTACAGTTTATTGCCTTTCCTTGAAAATAATATACACAAAGTCCTACATATTTACCAGATGATACAAATCTGCCAGAGTTTTCAGCCAATTTTCAAAGTTTGATGAAATCACTTCTTGGACATATTTCCAACAATCTGGCCCTGACAATTTAACTGGGAAGAATTTCTCCAACTTCTTCACATGGCCTTTAGGTCACAGCCTCTGTGTGTGTCCATAAGAAACTCCTACTCTACAATCCTAAATGTCCTTGCTCACACTGAAGCGATTGTTAGCAATAGATAAATCTGCAAAACATTTATTCTTTGAGAACATCTACTTCCAATGAAGACATCATGTATTCGGACTTCAGTACAAATTTATTTTCTTAGCCTCCATGTACCATACAGATTTCAGGTGATCTAGTAGTAAGAACCTCCCCTACAATCCCAAAGACATAGTTTGAATCCACCAGCTGCTCAACAGGAGAAGGATGAACAATCTCCTCCCACGCTTTTTAATCACCTCTGAAAACCCACTGGAGGGTCAATTATAAGTTGATTCTGACTCAATGGCAACAACAAAAACCACCACCACCTACTATTAATATCAGGCCTCTATAGCTAAATATTTTCTCAAGAATAGCTTTTAATTCAAATTATCTATACCATTTTTAAGTTCCATAGAGTCAATCACCAAACTTGTCTCAGTTAGAGGAACTCCATTTTTTTTACCCCTTTTATCTTTATAATTTGGTCTGAGTTGAGACTTTAAATCATCAGAAGGAAAATCAAATTCTTCTATAATTATCACCTTTAATAAAGATAAAGCCAGTTTTGTTGCTTCAGTTGCTAGAATTTTTTCACTATCATAGTTATTAAAACAACATGTTGCTAGACCAATGGAACAGAGTCAAGAACCCAGAAATCTATCTATCTATGGCCAACTGATATTCAGCAAAAAAAAAATAAAACTTATCAAGTAGGCAAATGGCATCCTCTTCAACAAATAGTGCTGGCAAAACTGGACTGCTATCTGCAGAAAGCTACAACAGGATCCACATCTCACACCATACACAAAAATCTAGGAGAATCAGAAACCTGGGACTAAAGCCCAAAACCATAAAGTTTGAAAGAGATCAACTGGGATCGAGCTTAAAAAGCATGGTCTATGGTATAAAGAGATTGTCAAATATAGCCAGAATTGTACAATCTACAGAGGATATAACTGATGCATGGGACCTTCTAAAGATGAAATCTCTGTGCTCATCAAAAACTTTTCTCAACAAGGTGAAAAGAAAACCTACCAACTGGGAACAAACATTTGGCAATACCGTTTCAGACAAATGTCTCATAACAAAAGTTTACAGAATACTCCTGGACCTACAGAAGAAAAAGACTGACAACTCAATTACAAAATGGGCAAAAGACATAGAAAGATTTCACAGAGGAAGACATTCAGATGGCCAACAGACACGTGAAGAAATGTTCCAAATCACTGGCAAAAAGAGAGATGCAAATCAAAACCACATAAGATACCATCTCACCCCAGTAACAGTAGCAAAGTTTAGCAGGTCAGCAGGAAATAAATGTAAGAGGTAGGAACTCTCAAACACTGTTGGTGATATTGTAAAATGGTACAACCACTCTGGTAGGCAGTTTGGTGTTTCCTCAAAAAGTTGAACATAGAAACTCCGTATGACCCAGCTATTGCACTACTAAGAATGTACCACAAGGGCATTGGAACTGAGACACAAATAGAGATCTGCACACCAATGTTCATAGTAGCGTTATTGACCATCACAAGATTGGAAACAGCCCAAGTGTCCAACTACAACAGAATAGATTGAGAAATTGTGGTACATCCACACAATAGAATACCAGGCAACAGCACTTAGGAGCAATGGTTTTAAAAAATACTACATAACTTGGGAGAGACTGGAGAGATCATGCTGAGTGAATTAACTCAATCTCAATAAGGTCAAATACTGCATAAGGCCATTATTGTAAAACCAGAAGGATAACTAGTAAAACATTTATGGGGACCAAAAGGGGAAGGGGTGGGAGCAAAGGAGTGAAGATGTTTTGTTGTTGTTACATGCCGTCAAGTCATCTGCGACTCATAGCAACCCTATGTACAACAGCCCTAAACCCTGCTCTATCCTGTGCCAATAGCATTGCCTCTGACACACCTATCACAATTACCCCAGTCACTGAATCAATCCATGTCATAGAGGGTCTTCCCCTCTTGCACCATCCGAAGCCCCAGAATCCTTGCCTCCCAGGAGCAGCCTGGTTTAACCCTCTCTAGGATGAATCCGTTTGTTTTCTTGGCAGTCCATGGTATATTCAATACTCTTCTCCAGCACCACAGCTCAAAGGCATCAATTTTCCTTCTATCCTCCCTAGTTTGTCCAACTCTCTGATGCATAACAAGTGATTGCAAAGACCATGGCCTGTATCAGGTGCACCTTAGTCTCCAGAGGGTAAAATCACAGGGTTGCATAGTTTGGTGGGTCAAAGGAGAGGTGAAGGAAATGGGTAGGATATGGTGGTGACCTGAAAATATTGGTTAATGATGGGCAAGGTCCAATGATGATTGATTTTATGAAACATAATGCATGGGAATGATCATATGAAACACAATATAAATGAAGAATAGTGTGAAACACAATGCATATGGACTTTGTGAGTAAACCAGTATAAAAATTTTTTAAAGTTTCATTAAAAAATAAAATGCCATATTTCCGCTTTAAATCTTTCCCTCCCTAAAAAAAGTGTCTTTAAGAAATTTAAGGAAGAAAGAGGGAAGCTGGGCCTTCATATCCTGTCCCAGTGGCTGTGAGGGTCTTGCTGCCAAAACATAAATATTTCCCATGAGAATCCCACACACATATAGAGCCAGAAAGGTCTCGTCCATAAAGAACTCCCTAGAAAGAAAAAGATCCAACAGGGTGAGGAAACCAGGCCAACCATTTACTACAGACAAAAATTCATCTGTAACACAGCGACCCAGTTAGTGAAGACACATTATCCTCATTCTATCACACTATTATATTTGTGTTTCTATGTAGGTCACAGCACAGAAAAACCCACGGAGAATTTGCCAGGGAAAATGTAGAAGTACCACTGAGGATTGGTGACCCCAGTTCTCCACTCAAATTGACACATGCAGGCAAGGTGAGAGCACAGGGAAATGCAAATAGTATTCGCCCAGATTTTGAAATTTTACTAGCAGGGAATTTTTTAAAAGAATCAGGTAGCTGACCTTTGGTCGCTAACTTTGTCAAGAAAAGACATATTTAAATTGATGACTGTCATCTAGAACCACTATTTTGTAAAAGAATATTTTAACACAAAGAAGTAGTATGATCTTAGGATGGGAAAGAGGTGAATACATTCTTGTCCATAAAGGTCAGCTGGCCACATAATTGTAACACAACAACAAAAGCAGCCATCCTGCCCCTACTTTTGGAATTAATTCTTAGGGTGGGTTTTTTTTTTAAAATTTTGCTTTGTTGTTATGTGCCATCATGTTGGACCCCTGTCATAGTGGACCCTCCAGTGGGCTTTAAAAGGCTGTAAATCATACAGGAGGAGACTGCCCGTCTTTCTTTCAAGAAGCTGCTGATAGATTCGAACGAAATGTCTTGGTTAATAGTGCAATTTCATACCCATTAGGCCACCAGAACTTCAAAGCATTGGAAATTATTAGGGACATTCTAGGCAGCATACTGGGGCACTCAGAGGAATGAAGATAGATTACTATGTATGTAATGATGTTCCCCAAGCAGATTAAGGTGGGGGGGCAGGTGATAATGAGCTCAGTGGGCTGGAAATGTAGTCTTTGTAGTGTAAGTGAGTCAGAGTTAAGGTGATCCAATAGGAAACTGACAAGTGCTGCATTCATAAGAGCAAACTATGAACAAACAAGGATATAAATACTTTGGCATGTCCCTAGAAAGAACCAGTCTTTATGAAAGGACATCATAAAAAGTAGAGTGTCAGCAAAGGATAGGAAAATCCTCAATAAGAAGAACTGACACAATGGGCTTAATTAAGGGTGGCAGAGATGAGGAGGATGGCACAGGATAGGGCAGGGGTTAGCTCTGTCATTCATAAGGGTCACGATGAGTTGTAGTCAACTTGACAGCACCTAACAAAAACAGAAAATTAAGCCCACAGTAGCACTGTGTGAGTTTTGCCATATCCTGTCCCTGCTCTGGGAGTAGGGTAGAGGGGTCAGAAGTGTGCAGCCTCCTCCTCCACTTTCTTAGATCAAGCTTGGAGATCCTTTTCCAGCAGGTGGCAGAACACACACATAGAAAACTCCAAAGCCACCCAAGTTTTCCACTGTTCTGTTAGCTTTTTAAGTTTGTGTTATTTCTTTAAAAAGCAATTCTCTGTAGGAAGAAACAAGAAACCTTACCCTCATCCCAGGGAACTCTGGAGGTACAGTCAGTGTGGAGTTGCACTGCTCACCCCAAGCCAGCATCTCTGGTGGTTAAAATCCATCACCTCTTCTGTAGGAAAAAGACAATCTCCTCCTTTATGACTTACAGCCCCTAAAAGTCCATTGGAGGGTCAGCAATGAGTTCATTCCAATTCAACAGCAATGAGAGAGAGTGAGACTCTCGTTCCATCCCAATATTCTGTTTGCACCATACAGACATGGCCTAACACCAGTTCTGGTAACATTCCACCACAAATACATCCGTTAGCCAAGGCATTTATATGTCTGAGCTGCAGGACAACAGTTCTTCATCCTGAAGTTGGAGCTCTACTTCTACCCAGCTGCTATATGACCTTGAAGCCACCTAATAATATATATGGAGATGGAAGCCATCTTGTCTTCCAACTGAGTTCTCCTACAGCTTCACATCTCAATAAGTCTAGTTCCCATGTTTTGTCTGCTGTGATCCTGAAAGGCACTGGTACAAAGGTAAATGCTTTGGGCACTCCAAGCTCAGCTGAGATAGCCTTGATCCCCTTGGCTTGTAATATCCTCTCCTGGGTAAGTTCTCACAGGTACAGTGTCTTTTCCTAGAGGTGGCTTAGCAAGGAAAGCAGGCAACAAGTGGGTAGAGTGCTCACCTGAAGAATCTGCAATAAGAACTACCCAATGCCCACTGAGCAGGATGAGGCCTGGTGCTGCTCTCATATGTCTGTACCAGGAGCACAGTAGCACTGGTCCAGTGCACCCAGGAGCCCTGCACCCTGCAGACACAAGTGGCCACATAATGTCTAAATCATGCCATATCCTGGTTCACAGAATGTACAGTAGGCATTAAGCAATACATACTTGTACTTTGGTCTTCACAGGAAGGTGAAAACTATTTGCAAAGGGAAGGATAACAAATTAAAGAAAGCCTAGCCAATAAACAACTGGCTCTTCTCTGATTTATAATGACCAGGTCAATATCATCTAGGTGTTAAAAAGCCTAATGAAAAAACACTGGCGCTTTTTCCCCCACTTTCTAAACCTTACCAAAGCGTATACTGATCTTCACATATACTTATACAAAGGTACAATTATGAATTATCTTTTCTAAAGAGGCTCACAAATTTTGCATTGCCTTTTTTCAAGAAGAGTACCCAAAATCACACAACAGGTTAGGGGGCAGCCAAGAAAACAAGTCAGATCTCTCACTCCTGGAGTAAAGTTTCACAAAACCACACTCTTATTTCAAGTTGAAACAATATTTCCTAAAATACACTTCAGTTGAGTATTTCAAGCACTGTGGTAAGTAGGTCACTTGCTCTCTAGGATTCAAAGAACAGTGTCCCGCTGAATTCCATTCTCTGAACAGGAGCATTAAAGAGGAAATGGTGCACACCAAAAGAACGTCTGTACCACATAGTTCTTTACAAGCTGTAGTTGCAGCTAGAAAGATCAGACCATGAACTTGGTGTATAATTTTCAAAACACATTTGACCTGCAACAGTATAACTATTTGAACCTTGAAAAAAAAAATCAACAACTATCCACACTATCAATCTCCCTTCAAGGCAATTTCTAGTTAGAAATTGAACCCAGGAATAAATGCCCTAGATACATTCTTAAAATAGCCTAGACTCGACTGTTAAATTTTCTACCCATCTCCATATTCCCTTTGTTTCCCCAGTCTGATCTTGCTCCCATTCCCAAGCAATTACCCAGGATTCCCAGGAGTATTGTGTGTTCCATACCTTCTCTGATCCTATATGCCATGCAAAGTAGAATATTAGAGCTGGAGAAGGCCTGATGGAGGTACTGCTTCTAAAGATAAGGAAACCTTGGCCTGGAGAAATATTTTAAGGACACAGCCTGCTAGTCAGTGCTAGAGCTCTACTTCTCTGTATTCCCCAGGCCTCTATAAGCTTTGCCTAGTCACTCATTTTCACCAGGCAATGATTGGAAGGCAAAGTAATTGGACATCCAATTAATTTCTTCATAAATTAATGACATACTTAATAAACAAGAGGTTTCCGTTTTGAGACTTCAGGAAATTTACTCCTCTACCTAGTTCTAAAACACAGTGTTTTAAATAGTAGTGTTTTCCCATGTTCTCAAATCACATTTTGTCTATAAGTAAATAAAATATTGAATTCTGAGCTCTGGGTAATCTGACCCTTGCCAACTATAGAAAATATAAGCTCCACGAATGCAGGAATTTTGTGTTAGTCATGCCTATAACTAGAACAAAGCCTGGTACTGGATAATAGCTGAACCATAAATATTATTTGGATGAATGAAATGAGAAAAAGAAGAACCTTTCTTCTCTTACCTTTGTAATTCATCTCCATTGCCTTTGTGCTCTAACATTCTAAGGTCTCTTTTCTTTAATCAAGACTCTGTGAAGGATCACTTATACTAGATACTTACACTAATATCTATACTATATACTATATATTATACTTATATACCTTATACTAGCATACATTTCTTTATACTAGAGCAGCCTTTAAGTCCGGAATGTCTGGTGGACTGAAGTAAGGTACTGTGCTGCAATCCATCAGCTACTCTACAAAAGAAAGATGGATGGACAATGTCTTCCCGTGTGGTTAAACTGCTTCTGAAAACCTACTGGAGGGTCAGCTATGCATCGGTTCCTGTATACTACAACAACAGTAGCCTGTAATTCACATCTCAAAGTTTCAAATTTCAGTTTCACTCTAAACTTTGCAGGAATTTGTACTCTGTCAGAAATGGATGGCCAGGATCTAGCCATCCTCTCTGTGTACATGGCCCAACACTGAATTATTGTGAAAAATGGAAAAATGTTCACAGGAATAGCTCTCTTACCTGGTGACTTCTGTTTCTCTCTCAAGGTTCCTCTTAGCTTTCACACTTTTTTTATAAGGCCATTTAAAACCTGTTGTTTTTATCCGCCTTACTCACCTGTCAAAATCTAGAAGCCACCCTGTTATTGCCTATTTAGGCTCAGCTATACTGTATTATAAATGTCAAGCCTTGTGCTTTCAGTGGATACATAATCCATTGACTTAATCAGGAGACCATTCCCACACTCTGGCACACTAGGGGGCGCTCTTGCTATAGCAGACCCAAGGAGCTTGGCACTATTGGAAAAAAAGGAAGTGACATGCTTTACAGGGTCCTGGGAGATATTTCGGATTCTTTGCAAAGCGCTCCACAACAGTCCTTCAGTATCATCGACTATTAAACCTAGCTGAGTCACATAATTCCAGAGCAAACTGTGTAATAAAAATGTATCATTAAAAGAGAAGGCCAAAGATATCCGAACTAATGCTTTTATTGCCAGGCTTGTTTAGTATCTAGGCTCACAAAATCATATTTATGGTGACTGCCGGATGTGAGGAATTAATCTTTGCTCTCCAGTTGCCACAGGAGAACAAGAAAATTCTGTTTAGACAGTCAAATGGCTAACACTGTCAGGCAGAACTAGATCTACGAAAGGCAACCAGACAGAACAGCCGGGAAGCACTTCTGTTTGTCCCTGCTTTTCATAAACATCTTTCCTGGTATGTGATGTCTAAGACTTTGGGAATGAAAGCTTCATACACGAACAAATATCAGCCCCCAGCTTGGATATTGCACAAAGCTTGCAGACTGCCAGAGAAGCCTTGCTGGCCTCAGTTAACTCTTCACCTGAATGGCTGAGAGGACCTTCTTGACAAGGAGTGCTTGCTTTTATGTTAGAAGGCCTTTTCAAATTTCTGAACAAATCATTATGCCAGATAAATCATTTTCTTACATATATAGATTTTTTTAAGCAAGTAGAGAGAAATATGTATTTAAAATAATTTCTCTGAATAAGACTCTCATTTAACAAACAGTATGAATGTTAAACATTCCCACACAGAGGAGAATGGATCTGCACCCAGGGAAATAACTCTGGTATTAATCCAAGAACAATCCCACAAGTCCTCCCCCACCACAAGCTAGTGTTTCTCACCCTTTGTTGGTGTGATTTGGGTACTTCTCACAAATGCTAATGAGCAACAACCCACCAATGCTAATGATTAGACCTCTCTTTTAGCTCCAAAAAGCAGTCCAGCCAAGCTAGAAACGTGAAGAATCCCAAAGTGGCTGAAGAGGGACTCAGCTGGAGGTGCCATTTTAGAGCAAATCTTACAAAGAATAGCTTTCTTTTTTCTCAGAACTCCACCCCTAAAAGAGACAGACTCTCAGCCACAGCTGCATCAAACTTTCAAACAAACTGCAAGTAATTTCCACTTTCAAGTGGAAAAGACATTTACACATACAGAGTTAAAGAAAAGGATAAAATATATCTATATATTCACTTTAGAGTGTGGGACTAACTTTTAAGAAAGTAGTTCCCAATATAATTTCTGCCTTTATACACCTAAGGAAACATACTTCTTGTCTACCATACTTTTATTTAACTGAAACCCACACTAGTTAAGGAAGCCTGCTGACACAAAAACATTGCGAAAAACCAAGAAGCAACCTGGTTTCACTTCTCCAGGGCAGACTTATTTGTTCTCTTGGCAGTCTATGATATGTATAATAATACTCTTCTTTGACACCACAATTCAAAGGCATCAATTCCTCTGTCATCCTTAGTCATTGTCCAGCTTTCAGATGTACAGCAAGCAATTGAGGAGATCATGGCCTGGATTAGATGCACCTTAGTCTTCAGACTGACATCTCTGCTCTTAAGTACTCTAGAGAGGTCTTTGACAGATTTTCCTAAGTAACTCATTTTTTGATTTCCTGACTGTTGGTGCCAACAGTGTTGACTATGGATCTAAGTAAGATGATGTCATTAACAATATCAATCTTTTTTCCTTCTATCCTGATGCTACCTATCAGCCCATTGGTGAGGATTTTTGTCTTCTTGATGTTGAGATGTAATCCATATTGAAGGCTCTAATCATTGTTTTTCTATAGCAAGATTGTTTTGGTTGTTGTGAGCAAATTAGAAATTGGCAAACAAATGAGAAAAAGTAGCTGTTTTCACTCTGTGAGAATGGATATTTCCCTGGCCCAGAATGTCTCTATTTTCAATAAGTTTGGGGTTTTGTTTGGGTATTTTTGGGTTTTGATTTGTTTGGGGCGTGTGTGCGTGTGTGTGTGTATGTGTGTATGTGTGTGTGTGTGGTTTGTTGTTTTTTGGTTTGTTTTTTTAGGCAGACTCTATGGTGTTGATTTACAACATTTCTTGGTGTCAGGAGTGGAGTTAAATAAAGATATACTGCCTTTAGCAGTTCTCAAGGACTCTAGATAGTACTTCTTTGAGGCTGAGCAGAACTGTTTTGGTTCACTTTTCCTTGAATTTCTCAGGTGCCACCACGAGGTAAACTCTCCGTTTGGGTTCCATCATTTTTTATAGAAGTTCTTCATAGGTTACCGAAGAATTGTCATTTCCCTGTCTGTTTCATTTCTCTGTTTGTCATTCTGGCCTTGCAAAAGCAACAAGCTAGCTTTGTATTTTTGCTGTCTGAGAATTTATCAGAATTCTGGAATCCTTTCTTTTTCTTTTTTTTCTGTTTGTTTTACTTGCTGAGCCTTAGTAAAGGGCTGTCTCTGTGCTAATTAAGGGAAAGCATAGGTTGTTGTGTGTTAAGAAACACATGTTGATGGCTTGGCAAAATGAAGAGTGTCACGTCAGGATCCCTCTAGTAATCTGGTGGGTTCTGTCGCTGTTTTCATATGGTAGATGTTGGCATGTGATACCAACAGACTAGAAAGTCAGTGCCCCTTTGGGGCAAAACTTATTTGTCCAGACTTGGGAAAGGGTCCTCAAACTCAGTCTGAGGGGGATTTCAGATCATTTTAAGATAATTTGCTGAAACATTCAGAAATTACGCAGTTATTTTCTCTCTCTCTCTCTCTCTCTCTCTCTCTCTGTGTGTGTGTGTGTATTCATCTGCTATTGCCGATTGTCATAAAATAGAAAATCACAAAGGAAAAATATGAGAGGAGTATCAGTCTATTACTTAAAAGATACAGTGAATACGTGTCTCATACAACATGGTGTCCAACTGATGAGATCTGTGGATGGTTACATAGAAAAGTACATGTGATTCTGTCTTAAAGAAGTGCTTTGGTTTTAATCTGGAGAGAGCATTCTATCTCCGTTTACAAACTTATCCTGTCTGCCATATTTGGACTACCCTGTAACAAACTGAATGGCATCTATCTTTGACAAATCATGCACTTGTCTGTATGTATCATGGACCTATTGTCCAAATTTCACTTCTTGATAATCTGTCTATAACTCTCCTGAGACTCTTTCAGTCAATTATGGATTTTATAATCTTTAATTACAACTTAAACAATATAAAAATGTATCCTGTTTTACATTACAGTGGAGAGGCCATTTTCACTCTGTAAGAAGGGATGCTTCCTTGATCCAAACTATTGCTATTCCTCAAAAACTTCATTTGCATTTATTTTACAAATACAACAGGAGAGATAAAGGTATGAAGTGACTAGCTTATACACTTTAATCAGGAGAGGGGGAGTTAAGCCTTCAATAGCTATCAAAATAGGAGAAAATGGGATATTGGAGCACAGGATCAAGAGTGTTTCTCTGAAATGGCAAAAGGGACTAATAGTAGCACAGCCTCTCACTGCCCCAGAGCAGAAATCAGATAAAGAGCCCTTAGCTCAGCTCCATGGTGCTTCTTAAGCCACACCAACAGCATAAGGTTCTTTTATTTGTTGCTCACTCACAGTTATGGTACCAACAATGGGATTGATTAGGAAAGAAAGTTGAAGAGTTGAAGAGGCAAAGAATGTTACAATATCACCCAAAATAAGTCCAGGTTTTAGCTCAACAGTTGCAAGGCACAATTCCTCAGTTAGTCCAGATTCTGGATTCCATTCAGCAAGCAGCTTTTCCTTTCATCATCAAAGGCAAGAACAATAAAGTCCAACTGTGGGATGGCTCATTTTAAGCCTAATGGAATGGCAAATCTGACCAACTCCCTTGTTCTTAAACTCATTGCTAACTCAGGTGACCCTCCATTGGGTTTCCAAGACTAAATCACATGGAGGATATTATCCATCTTTCTTCTGTGGAGCCATTGGTAGATTTAAACTAATAGAGAGGTATGGCTCTTGGGTTAGCAGAACAATTACAACTTTCTACAAATTATCAGAGCTGCCTGACCCCTCAGTAGGGTTCCATGTACCTTATTTTTGTGATGTTATCTCACAAGGCTGTCATGTTCCTTATTTATATTGTTAGCAAGCTTTGTAACACCTCACATTTTCATAATATCATCTTTAAAGATTGTGCTGCTAACCTAAAGGCTGTGCTTTTTCTTGCAGTTCATCTCTATCAGTGGGAAATATCCTTCTGTGACATTTATTGTTTCAGAAGAAAGTTAGTGGGTTGGGTGCTGACATGACAGCAGGGAGTGAGTGACTGAGTCACTTAGTGGGAGTAGTCATTGGCTTTTGTGGTATTAGACTATAAGATGGCTTTTCTTAGCCACTTAGCCTCTGTCTCCAGCTACATTAACTACAGACACACGTTGTTGAAAATTATTGTGGTCTTGCAAATCAGCATCAGCTGTGGGAAGAGAAACAGTGCTTCCCACACTGTGCAACAAATACTTGAGATGAGAAAGACCTGAAGCAAGAGTTGAGGTGAGCAAGGCTTGTGGTGGCAAGACCCTGGTGAGAATGAGACCCTGTTTGATGGAGAGACTATGGCATTGCTGTAGACAAATGGTGGCAAGATGTGACCTGAAGCTTCTTGATTTTGTGCTGGCCACAGCTGGATTTTACTATTCTTTAATGATGGAAGGAAAAGCTGCTTGCTGAATTGAAATCAGAGTCTGGACTAACTGAGGAATTGTGCCTTGCAAATGTTGAGCTAAAATCTGGACCTATTTTGAGTGTTATTTTAATATTCTTTGCCTCCCCCACTCTCTAACTTTTCTAATAAACCCCATTGGTGGTACCATAACTGTGAGTCAGCAGCAAAGAGAAGAACCTCATGCTGCTGGTGTGGCTTTAGAATCACCATGGGCTGGGCTAAGGGCTCTTTATCTGCTTTCTGCTCTGGAGCAGTAAGGCATAAGCAGTAAGCAATACTGTTACTAAACATAAGGGGTTCTTTCTGTAGTCAATTGCTAGTAAGACAGATGGACTGAAATATCCAAAGCACTTTATTTCAGATCTGGAAAAGCAGTGAGATTCTTCTCAAAAACTGCCTCCCTGTCTGGGTGTGGTCATTAGGTTTTTATACTTGGGTTAGACTTTTGTTAAAGTTACAGGATTTTTACATTTAAAAGAACAGTTTACATATAGTTACTAGTAAACAGTTTATGAAATAGTTAACATATGACTGAGCAAATAAATGTTGAAAAAGTAAATGCTAATCTAGGAAAGATGCATTTCCCTTCCTGGTAAACAGGCAGTTTAAAGTACAATTTACATATGACTGAGAAAAACCATTTCAAAGAGGTAAATGCTAATCTAGGATAGTTGCATTTCCTCTCTTGGTAAATAGGCAGTTTAAAGTACTTTACATGACTAAAGAAAATAAAAGAAAAATTCTAAGACAAAGTAACTAGTTTTTCATGCTGGAGAAAACAGATGTCCGTTTTCTAACTATACTGATATGTTTGAATAATTCTGAATTTATTAATACCACCCCATCAGTACTCTTAGTCCCTCTGGCCCTTTCAGAGACACATTCCTGGCCCTGTGCCTTTAAGACCCCTCTTTACACATTTGGTATTAGACAGAGTGGGATTCATTGGTTCAGACTCACAGAGCCATGGTTTGTTTTTGTGAATGTGGGGCTTGGGAACATGTACAGTTAAAATGGTTATTATTCCTTACTATAAAGAGGAGAGAAAACCTAAAATTTTCTTTGCTGTTACTAGGATAGAATAGTTCAGAACATGCTCTTTGGCCTGAGACAAAATTATATGAAATGAATCTGAGAATTTCTGTAAGTGTATGTATGATAGTTTTCTGGTTTCCCCTCCTTTATATGTTGAGCTATATTTTAAAATTATTAAGATTCTTGATGACTTAATGCTAAGATATAGTGGAGAAATGGTTAAGATTTTGTAATGTTAAGATAAATTGCATCCTTGATTATAGCAACTTGAGGTTTGAATTTGTTCTTCAGTTCCATGAGCTTAAGAAATACTGAGCGAGTTCAGTCCTTTTGATTTTCTGACTCCAACTCCTTGCACATTTCATTGTAATATTTTACTTTGTCATCCTGTGCAGCCTTTTGAAATCTTCTATTCTACTCTTTAGTATCTTGAATTATTCCTTGTGCTTTGGCTTCTCTGCGCGCCAGTGCAATTTTCAGAGTCTCTTCTGACATCCATTTTGGTCTTCTCTTCCTCTTCCGTCTTTGCAATGACCGTTTGCACTCTTCCTAGATGATACCCTTGATATCCTCCCACAACTCATCTGGTGTTTGCTCGTTAGTATTCAAGGCCTCAAACCTGTTCCTGAGATGGTTCTGAAATTCAGGTGGGATAGACTCAAAGTTATATTTTTTAAATTTAATTTTAGTAGTTTTAATGAACATTTAGAGATTTTGGGTTTTCATTCATTCATTGTTGCACTGTTTTCTCCACCCTCATCCCCAGTTTCTTCTTCCCCCCCCAATGTCTGTTTTAATTGTCCAATTGCCACAGTGCTTGTCAAAGCCAGTTCTGATTAATCTTCTTTGTCAGTGTGTCCCTTGCCATTCCCTATCACTCCTCCCTGAGAGAGACTTCACCCTGATTCATAAGGAAACGGGGATGGCATATTCTCTTAGCTACTTCCTGCTGAAAAGGGACGCTGTGGGTTTCAGGGTGAAGGTCTTCTCTCACTACTCTAAAGGGCCCCTTTGGCAGTAGGAAACACATAGACTATTATGGAGATCGATTTTGGAATTTAGATGCACTGTTATCAATTGTGCTTAGCCATACATATTCATATCCTTGAAGATGTATCATGGAAGTGTTGCAGCCTAGAAGATGATTCCCGTGGACTTGGTTTAATTTCCCTCAGCTTCAGCTTGAACTTGCAAATGAGTAGCTGGTGGTCTGTTCCACAATCAGCTCCTGACCTAGTTTTCACAGCTGATATTGAGCCTCTCCAGCAGTTCTTTCCACAGATGTAATCAATGTGATTCCTATGCATACCATCAGATGAAATCCATGTATATAACTTGCATTTATGTCTCTTAAAAAACATATTTGCAATGAATAAATCATTGATTGTGCAAAATTCAATCATCGTCTCTCCAGCTCCATTTCTGTTACCGAGTCCACGTTTTCCAACTACTGAATCTTCTCTGCTCAACTTTTGCATTCCAGTCACCCATTATTATCAATGCATCTTGATTGCATGTTCGATCGATCTCCGACTGTTAAAGTTGGTAAAAATCTTCTATTTCCTCTTCCTTGGCTCTGGTTGTTGGTCTTTGCAATCACTTGTCATGCATCAGAGAGTTGGACAATGACTAAGGAGGATAGAAGGAGAATTGATGCCTTTGAGCTGTAGTGCTGGAGAAGAGTATTGAGGGACTGCTAGGAAAACAAACAGATTCATTCTGGAAAGGGTCAAACTGGGCTGCTCCTTGGAGGCAAGGATTCTGAGGCTCCGTCTAACATACTTTGGACATGTTGTAAGAAGGGACCAGTCCTTGGAGAGGGACATCATACTTGGGAGGGTGGAAGGACAGTGCAGGAGGGGAAGGCCCTCTATGGGGTGAATTGATTCACTGACTGGGGTAATTGGGATGGGAGTGTCAGAGACAGTGCGATTGGCACAGGACCGAGCAGAGTTTAGGGCTGTTGTATATAGGGTCACTATGAGTTGCAAGCGACTCGACGACACATAATAACAACAACAACAAGATAAACTAAAAAAATTATTAAGATTTTGTTCATTTAATATTGAAAAGATGATAAAGGTTTTTGTTGATGGGACACATTGTAGTTAGAAGAAAGATGTAAGCCAGTTGGTTAGCAACCAGGTATTCAAAAAAGGAATTAATATCCCCCAAAAGAATGCTTAAAGTAGTGGAATTTGACACAGAGTATGGAGCATGCTTAACTTATGGTGACCACTGAGTCTATTTGATGAGAGGAAGGAGGAAGCATTAGAACTCCCTTTCCAGGACAAACACTACAAAACACCACTGTTCTAAAACGGGACTGACATGGGGGATAAGAGGGGATAAATAAAGAATACTGCATTGGAACAGATGGAAGAAATAGCTGTTTAAAATGAATATATGATTAGACATTATATATATGACAACAACCCAGAACAAGAGGTACATTGCAAAGAGGACTAGAGAGAGGGAGAGAGAGAATTCATTGTGCAGCAATGAGGGAAAATTTTTTTAAAAAGTGAACTGGGGAAGGGAAATGGAGGGGAGAGAGTATAAAATGTACAATAATAAATACTAAAAATCTAACTTTTCTGTAAACTTTCATTACAATCACAATTAAATTTTAAAAATTTCCTAAAAAAGAAGGAAAAAGAGCCAGGAATGAAGAGCATGTCTTTTGGATCTGAGATTTCTGCACTGATATTCTTCCACCATGAGATAAAGAGCTGAAATACTGGAGAGATGACAAGAAGCACTGACTGAAACAAAGACTGTTGTAAAGAGAGCTATTGGCTTCCTGGCCCATTGAGCAAGAAAGCTGAGTGCCTTCTGGCAGAAGGTTTGCTGGTGAAATAGGACATCTCTGCGAATTTGCTAGGGACGTTAGCTTTACCTACTTACCCACAACTGGAAGTTGAGACCTTTGGGACATGGCTTGCTGGAAGAGTGGGGTCCTTTGGGGTACTGAATTGGTAAAGCTAAAAGAGCTTTGTAATGCTTACCAGAGCAGGGGCCAAGACTACATGAGGCTAGTTGACCAAAGAGAGGTCTGCCTTCAGCCACAGCTAAAGAGAGAAGCCCCTTTCCTAATAAAAGAACTGTATTCTGACTTATTTCTGATTCTGAATTGTAACCTGTTTGCTATAAGTCATATTGTACTCTCCAACACTTAACAACAACTACTTCTATAATAAACCCCATAATCGTTGAGGGTGGAAATTAAAGTAAAGAAAGCCCTTTAAGGAAATTCTACTTTGTCATATGACATTGAAATGAGTAGAAAAAACTTGATGGCATGTAACAACAAATATATGTTGGGTGGGGTTAAGGAGGTGAGTGAACCCTACAGATGACTTTGAGTACTCCCCTGGGAGTACTCTCCTCAACTTTATCAAGAATCTTTAAAACAAAACAAACCAAAGGGATCCCAATATACCCCAAGACAGTCAAAGTTCTGATGTAAGCATTATTCTTTTATTTTTTTAAAAAAAGACAACACTACAACTGTACAAAACCCTACATATGCAACATGTCGGTTGACTCACAAAAGAAAAATAAAAAATAACAGCAGCAATTCCTAATGCAATGCAAAGTCTTACCTCCTTCTCAGCAGAAACTGTCAACTCTATTTATACATTAGATTCATCTGAAGAGATTTTTAAGCAGATCCTTTCCTGGACCCCACCACAAGAAAATGCCATTTTTAACTGGCTTGGGGCAGGCAAACCTGATCATTCCTCAGTTGTCCCACTGAACTTGGGGCTCAAGGCCCACCATCTGAATTTAGTTAGCTGCCCTCTTGGGATCTCCTCAAATTCTATTATGGAAAATAAATTAATCAAGGATCCTTCCTCCTACTAAATATAGAGAAAATAAAACTATAATGTAAAGAAATTTGAGGAAATAAAAAAGAGGAAGTGGTTACTATTATCTTGATACATGAAACCAATTCTTGGCACTGCTAACAATGAAGCCAAAACATTTTGATTGGATGGTGAGATCCAGTACATATGTAGCCAATCTATAATTCTAAGGTAGAAAATATCTCATTTCCTTACCAAAGAATTTACTACAATACAGAATTTAGCATTAAATCAAAACAAAGTAGCAGTGGAGAAGTATAGAGAATAAAGGAATTTAAGAAGCTTTGACCATGAAAATTCTAAAGTCAGATTCAAATCCAAAGTTGTTAAACATAACAAAGTCACGTGAGGAAGATGTTCTCTGTGTGAAGATCTGCCTCACCTTGTTTTCTCTTTGCTTTTGCTTCTCTTTGACGGGCTGATGGAACTAGTTGGGTTGCTGACTAAAGCTACTCCTCAGATGCACTCTTTTGCAGAATGGTAAAAAATGCTTAAAACCTTAGAGGGGCTTTAAGGCCTAAAACATCATCTAGCATGAAACAGTCTCAAAAGTGAGAATCATTGGATTGAACCGCAGAAATCAGGACTCTGCATCCCAAAATAGCTGGAGAAGAAATGTCCTCAGTAGTATTCTTCACATACACTAACTACATTGGCAAATGTTCCCTTCTTGAAGAAGGAGACCAGAAGATGGCCCATCTCCATGTACCCACACCTACATCATCACACTAAACTCGCTAAATAAAGACAAAGCAAGAGAAATACTTTATGTAATCAGAGATAGAAAAACGACATGTATGAACCTGTGCTGGAATTTCACACAGGCAAAAGTCTCCAACTCCTTCCAAATGTATTTTTAATGACCAAACTTGGTCAGGATTTTAGTGATACACCTTAGCCAACAGCACCAAGTGACTTCTCTATCCCTTCTTGTATACTCACAACTCCTGTTTCTACCCTCCTCTCAACTCTTGCCAGTTGGTAAGACTTGGGCTTTAGTTTCCTCAAGGAGACCTGCGCCACTTAAATGAGTCATCATAAAGTCAATATTTGTCAAACCCTTGTTTCTAGAAGACTGAAACAGGTTTCTAATAGCCATCAATTACCAAGGAAATTTCATCTTTATAACAATTCTTTTTGTTTGTTTTTAAATAAAATTTTAATTGTGATTTTAACAAAAGTTTACAGAGAAGTTAAATTTTCATTTATTCATTCACTGTTGCACATTTTACCCTCTGTACCTCCCTTTCTCCTCCTCCAGTTCACTTTATTTTTTTTAATATTCATTCATGGTTGCACAATTACCTACCCTTCCCCCCTCCCCCAGTCCTCTTTGTGATGATATACCTCTTATTTGGGGCTGGTGACGTACTTACAATGCCTAATTATATATTTCTTTTAAATAGTTCTTTCCTTCATCTATTCCAATGCAATGGTCATTATCTATCCATTGGATTTTTTTCCCTCTTTTTAAATTAACTTTAATGAAAATTTACAGAGACTTTGGATTTCCATTCATTCATTGTTGCACACTTTCCTCCCTGCCCACCCCGCTCCTCCCTAGTTGGCTTTTCTCTTTGAAAAGTAAGAAAGAATTCTTTCATTGTTCTATAATCCCCTGCAAGTCCACTCCACTATGCAGCTTTCATTCTGGACTCTTGTCATGACAATAATGCCTAATCATATATTCCTCCTAAACAGTTCTCTCTCTCTCTTCTGTCTCAATGCAGTATACATTATTTATCCCCTCTTTTCTTGGTTTTCCCCGGACCCCGATGTCAGTCCCACTTTACAATAGTGGCACTAGGCAGTATTTGTCCTTTTGTGACTGAGATTTCACTCCAGCATAATGTCCTCAGGGTCACCCATTTTGTACAATAATTCATGAGTTTCTTGTTTTTCAATGCAGCATAGTATTTCATTGTGTGACTATACCACAGCTTCTCTATCCATTCATTTGTTGATGGGCACTTGGGTTGTTTCCAACTCTTTGTTATTGTGAACAAAATCACAATAAACATGGGTGTGTATATACCTGCTTAGGTGGCAGTAATGATTTCTTTAGAGTATATTTCCAATAGTGGAATTGTTGGGTCAAATGGTATCTCTATTTGCAACTTTTTGAGAAAGCGCCATACCACCTTCCACAGAGGTTACACCATTTTATATTCCAACCAACAGTGAATAATGGTTCCAGTTTCTCCACAACCTCACCAGCATTTGTTGTTTGCTGTTCTGTTAAATTTTGCTATTCTGACTGGGGTGATATCTCATAGTTGTTTTGCACAACAATTCTTTAAGTCAAATAAATGACTTTATTTTACAGAGTAAAAATTTAATGCTCAAAGAAATTAAATAGCTTTGTTCAAGCTCACACAGTGAGGAAGCAGTAGAGTAGGACTTGAATCAGGTTTATCTAGTTCTAAGTCTGTTCTTCAAGGGTATTCTTTTTACTGCTGCCATTATACAATTCAGAAATAGAGACGTTCAGCAACTCTCCTTAAGTTGTAAAGCTCAATACTGGCAATACCAGGATTCAAAATCAAGGATATTACTTCTAGCATTTATGCCTACCCTTTGTACAAACAATCTACTCTTTCTTCCAAGCAATTTAGTTCTTTTACAGTCTGTAAATTTGACTTAGAGGAAATGCAATCAGGATTCTCTTTAGAGACAAGGACGATGAAATTTCATTTCACACACTTTGGTCATGTCATCAGGAGGGGCCAGTTCTTGGAAAAAGACATCATGTTGGAAAAGGTGGCGGGTCAGAGAAAGAGAGGAAGACCCTCCAGTAGAGAGACTGGCACAGTGACTATACCAATGGACTTGAGTAAATTAGAGATTGTGAGATGGCATAGGATAGGACAAAGTGCACATCTGTTGTTCATAGGGTAATTATGAGCCATAGTTAACTGGACAGCACTTAACAACACCACCACAACAATATAATCATGTTATGCTCCTGCTAGGTATCCTTACCAGATGTTGCATGTAAATAACCAGTTTTGACAGCTTCCTTCTCTCAGACAGCAGCAAACTAGATGGACAAAACTAGCAAAACACTGTAAGAA
This sequence comes from Elephantulus edwardii, assembly GCF_000299155.1. Taxonomy (NCBI): domain Eukaryota; kingdom Metazoa; phylum Chordata; class Mammalia; order Macroscelidea; family Macroscelididae; genus Elephantulus; species Elephantulus edwardii. Next base: position 11,890,654 of record NW_006399834.1, on the reverse strand, counting down.
AACAAGGCAGTTATCAGAATGTGAGACCAAACAATTAATGGGGACATAAGGAGAACTCCTACACTCGGACAATGTCCTGGTCATCTGGTACTACAATGAGAGAAATAACACAAGTTGCTGGCTTTAACAAGTACGGGATTTTAAGTCTGAATTTGGGATGCCAGCTCTACAGGAAGACTTTCTCTCCCTATTGGCTCTGGAAGGAGGTTCTTGTCTCTTCTGAGCTTCTGCTCCTGGGCATTCTCCATGTGGCCTGGCATCTCTCCTCCCTACCTGATTGCTCATTGCATTTAATCTCTTACATTTCAAAGTAGACTGACTCAAAACAGCCTATATTTATCCTGCTTCATTAAAATAACAAAGACAATTCATTACCAAACGGGATTATAACCACATGCACAGTGGTTAAGGACCTACATTAGGAATGATATCATTCAATCCACAACCAACAAATAGAATTCTGCTGAATGCTGAAAGGCAAGTTGAATTTGGGAAGGTGGATAAAATGGTCCTGATAGGGACTACTAGTGTTGTGGTGGTGTGGATAGGTTGAGCATGGAAGTGAAAAAAAGTGGAAATAAAGCAAATGACTGAGGATGGAAGAAGGTAGCTCTTCCCCTTGAAACACTCTGGACTGTTGCTTCACGTGTTCTCCACATTTAATTCTCACAAGGCCTAGGAATCATCCTTGCTTTAATAGATAAAGAAAACAAGAAGCAGAAAGTATAATGACTCAGTCACACAACCATCAAGGACACTGGTAGGTTTGTCTGCCTCCATCTCACCCTTCTCTAAACCTACAGCCTCTTTACACATGTAAACACAAACTAACGAGGCACAGGTGATCAAAGTACTGAGAGTTCCAGTCAGAATATAACCATTCTGGTTTCTAAACCCCTCAGAAGTAAGTAGAATTCTCTCTTCCTCCCATCCCCCAGAGGGGTACGTGCATTTTATACTTGGAAGTGTCTTCCTGTGCCTTTCCCATTCCCAGCAAGCTTGCTCTCTGCAGACTAACATATCATGACTTGCCTTATCCAAATATAGAGCAGGCCTCTCGAGTCAGCTAGCTCACCAGAGGAAGGCCAAGCTGTGCATGATACCTCTCTGTCCAGGCTGTACAGTAGGCTCAACTAGTGGGCTCAGGACTAGACTGGGGGGACATGAAGGATCTCCTAATCAAGACCCTTCTGTTGATTTAAAAACTAAGGCCCAGAAAGGGGAAAGTAAGTCACACAAAGCACCACTTTATAGAGGGGGGGGGGGGGAAGTCTGGGCTCCATAGAGTACTTTGGCACACCAAGGTCTGAAATTCCTGCAACAGCTTGGGGAGGAGGTAACTAAGGCTCTGACTTCCCACAAAGTCTGTCTTTAGACTTCAGTGCTGTGAAAACTAAAAAGAGCAAATGTTTTCTTAGCAAAATTTAAGTTTGACTCAAATTTTGTGTTGTTAGGAAGGCGACGATGGGGGCAGGGAGGAAGCATCTAAATGTGGCTCATCTCAGCGCTTATTCAGTAACCAAAAGAGGGGGGATTTTTTGCGGGGGAGGGGAAAGTGCTTGTTCTTGAGCTCTTGAATTCATATCTTTCTTCTGCCAGGGAAAGCCAATCCTCATACACCCTGTTAACAGCCATACTTCTTACAGCACCCATTGCCTATAATAGGAATACAGATGTCACAACACTTCTGTCATTGCACCCTTAGCTGGTCTACTAAATAGACTTGAAGTAGCAAGCCTACCCAAAGAAAAGAAGAATCTTTTGGTGGAGGTAAAAGCAGTACACACTACTTCATTGTCAGAATGTTTAAAATGTATATCAAGGCCATTACTTATCAAACTTTCCCTCTGGGAACAGATATAGCTCATTGCTCTTTCTAAGGCCAAAGGACTCTGTACTACCTTCCATTAATATTTCCTGTCACTCTTCAATTCCATTTTCACCAATCATCACATTAGACCATAGCCAAAAGACATAACATTTTAAAAATGTACTTACTTTAATATACTCAGAGTATTTATAGGTCAATTTCCCTGCAGGGTACTTTTAGTGTAGTTGTACAACATATAAAAAGGATTTCTTTTCATTCTCTTTAGTATTAAGCAAAATCCTCAGAGGGAGCAAAATGTATTTAGATCACTCTAAATCAAAACAGACCATGACCACGTCCTTACTTTAATGTTTTTTTAAAAATTTGTTTTTCCTAACCCAGGATTTAATTTAATCAACAGAAACTTTGAACTATATTGGAGCCTAAGGACTGGGTGACTGAAAAGTCAGTATTGAACCATTCTCTTTCTTCACATTTCTCTCTTCCTCTCTGTGTACCTTTTTCTGTTCCCTCTCTGATTACCAATGGCATCACTAGGCATGTGAGAGGGAATATGGACTGCATCAAGTGATAGTGTCAAAGAGGATAACACCAAATGTCTATAAAATTTTTGTGTAGTACTTCTGTACATTGTTGTTGTTATGTGCCAACTCCGATTCATACCGACCCTATATACAACAGCTCAGAACCCTGTTCTACCTAGAACCAATTTCATTGTCTCTGACACACCTACCCTCACCATCCCAGTCACTGAATCAATCATCTCATCCATCACCTTCCTCTCTTGCAGTCACTCTGCCCTCCCAAGTATGATGTCTCTCTCCAAGGATTGGTCCCTTCTTGCAACATTCCCAAAGTGTTTTGGACAGACCTTCAGAATCCTTACATCCAGGGAGCAGCCTGGTTTCACTCTCTCCAGGATGAACCTGTTTGTTCTCCTAGCCATCCATGTTCTATTCAGTACTCTTCTCTAGTACTACAACTCAGAGGCATCAATCCTTCTTCTATCACCCTTAGTCATTTTCCAGCTCTCTGATACATAGCAAGTAATTGTGAAGACTATAGCCTGAATCAAGTGCATAAGCTTCTAGACTGAAATTGTTGCTCTTCAGTACTCTGAAGAGGCCCCTGCCAGCAGATTTTCCCAATACAATTAATCTTTTGATTTCATGGTTGCTAATACCGAGAGTGTTGTTTGTGGAGACAAGCAAACTGAAACTATTAATAATCTCAACCTCTTCACCGTCTATCATGATTTTGCCAATTGGCCCACCAGTGAGAATCTTTGTTTTCTTGGTATTGAGCTTCAATACATACTTAAGGCTACAGTCCTTGACCTTCTGCAGCAAGTGTTTCAGGTTCTCCTCAGTTACAGCAAGCAGGGTTGTATCATCTGCATAACCCAGGTTGTTGATGAGTCTTCCTCCAATCCTGATGCCACATTCCTCCTCATAGAGCCCAGCCTCCAGGATAATCTGTTCTGCATATAGATTGAAAAGATATAGATATAGGATGCATCCTGGACATGGACATTTCCTGATTTTGAACCATGCCATGTTTCCTTGCTCTATTCTGACAACTGCCTCCTGGTCCAAGTATAGGTTTTGCATTAGCACAATCAGTGTTCTGGGATTCCCATTCTTCAAGATCCCTAAAGTTAGTTATAACAGTAAAAATATTTTTTTATAATCCCAGTTTTCAAGTTTCAATACATTTATAGAGCTAAAACTATGACAATTTATTTCTTGAACTTTATAATGTGCCCCTGTTAGAACTGTCATTATTACCCAGTTACAATAATGTCTCAAATCACATGATTTTGTCTGCAGAGCTACAAGCACATGGTTTAGTGTTGGTGATTTGGGGTTTTTTTCCCCCATTGTCACAGGGTTTTTTTACAGTTGCAGAGTTGGTTAAATATTCTGGTATTTTGGCTATAATACTGTAGTATTTGTGAATCTGTATTAATAATCTTCTTTATAGTTAATTAGTAAAGGAAAGGAAGCAGAAAAGTTAAAAATAATGTTGCACAAACATTGAGAAGAATGAGAATCTCAAATCACTTAATTGTGTTCATCCAAAACCTAGACCTAAACCAAGAAGCTCTGTCTGAACAGAGCAAGGAACTACTGTACGGCTTAAAATCCAGAAAGTTATGCATCAGAGCTATATCCTTTCTCCATACCTAGTCAATCTGTATGCTAAGCAAATCATTAGAGAGGCTTGACTTTATGAAGAAGTATGTGGCATAAGGACTGAAGGAAGACTCATTAACCACCTGTATTATACAATGACACAATCTTGCATGCTGAAAGTGACAAGGACTTAGAAAGCTTGCTATGCTTTTAAAAAGATCAAAGACTAAGCCTTCAATATGGATTACATCTCAACTCAAACAAGACAAAAATCTTCACCCCTGAGCCAATAGACAACTCTGCGATAGATGGAGGAAAGATTGACAACGTCAATGATTTCATCTTGCTTTGATCCACAATCAACAGCCTTGACACCAGTAGTCAAGAAATCAAAAGACATATTGCATTAGGGAAATCTTCTGCCAAGAATATATATCTACAAGATGTTAAGGAGCAATGGTGTTCATTTAAAGCCGTGTTGATATGTGCCTTTGAGTTGGAACTGACCCATAGCTGACCCTCCAGTGAGTTTTCAGAGACAGCAAAATACACAGGAGAAGATTGCCCATCCTTCTATAGAGTAGCTGGTGGATTCAAACCTTGTGCCATCATCTTTTCAATTACTTCCAATGCATCTGAATATTGGGCAATGATTAAGAATGACTGAAGCAGACTTGATGCCTTTGAGTTGTGGTGTTGGAGAAGTCAGAATAAATATGTCTTGAAGAAAGTATAATCAGGATGCTACTTGGAGGCAAGGATGAAGAAACTTCATCTCACATATTCTAGGCAGGTTGTTAATACAGGCAAGTCTAGGGAGGTCTGGTGGCCTAGTGACAAGAAGCTGCACTGCAATACCAGAGGTGCGCAGTTCGAATCCACCAGATGCTCTGCTGGAGAAGGAGGGCAATCTCCTCCTGTACCAATCAGATCTAATTTGACAGTACACACTCTAAAAATAATAATAGAAAAAGGAAAAAAGATACCATGTTTGGAAAGTAGAAGAAAGATCCTCAGTTAGACAAAATGACAGTTACTATAACAATGGGCTCAATTATTTTAGAGATGATGAGGATGGCACAGGAGAGGGCAAGGTTCAGATCTATTGTTTATCAGGTCACTATGAGTCATAGTTGACTTGATGGCACCTAAGAACAACAATAATGCTGTAATTCAATGCAGAAGGACTTACAAGTTTATTGTTGTTCTTGTTGCTGTCTTCCTTCAAGTTGTAACTGACTCATGACTGATCCTCCAGCAGCTTTACAGAGGAAGTAAATTTCACGAGAGAAGAATCTTCATCCTTCTCCTGCAGTGTAAGTGGTGGATTCAAACTGCATGTCTTTGGGATTGCAGTGCAGCATCTTACCACTAGGCCACCTATAATCCAAGAAGTTTTACATTTTAGGTAATTTACAATTATATTTATTTCATATTCTTGTGTAATTAAAATTGATCATAAACATTACTAAGGATTCTGTTTGGTCTGGTACAAGAGATCCATGGGGGCAGAAATGACATCATGAGTTACTAGTAGCACTGCATGACACCAAGGCTAAGTTAGATTTCTTTGTAAGCTTTCTCTCCTTTTTCTTTGTTTTCACTTGTTGTTGTTATGTACTGTCGAGTTACCTGAAACCAATAGTGACCCTATGTACAATAGCTCTGAACCCTGCTCTGTCCTAAGCCAGTCTAATTTTGACACACCAACCCTCATTGCCCTAGTTACTGTATCAATCCATCTCATCTGGGGTCTTCCTCTCCTGCTCTGTCTCTCCACCCTTCTGAGCATTATGTCCTTCTCCAAGGACCAATCTCTCCTGCCCACATGCTCAAAATATGTGAGACAGAGCTTCAAAATCCTAGCCTCCCAGGAGAGACTTGGTTTATCCCTCTCCAAGATAGACCTATTTGTTTTCTTGGCAGTCCATGACCCTTGGCCAGTTCAAGACCCTTCTCCAGCACCACAACTTGAAGGCATCAATTCTTCTCTGTCAACCTTAGTCATTGTCCAGCTCTCTGAAGCATAACAAATATTGTGAAGACCGTGGCCTAGATTAGGCACACTTTAGTCTCTAGACTGACATTGTTTTTCTGCACTCTGGAAAGCTCCCTGACCATAGATTTTCCCAATGCAATTTGCCTTTTGATTTCCTGACTGCTGGTGTTAAGAGTGTTAATTGGGGAGTCGAACAAGCTGTAATTGTTAACAACCTCAATCTTTTCTCCATCTATCATGATGCTGTCAGTTGACCCAGTGGTAAGAATCTTTGTCTTCTTGATGGTGAGCTTCAATCGAAGACTACAGTCCTCAACCTTCTGCAGCAAGCACTTCAAATCTTCTTCAGTTTCAGAAAGCAAGGTTGTGTCATCGGCACATCATAGATTGTTCATGAGTCTTCCTCCAGTCTTGATGTCACATTCCTCCTCCTAAAGTCCTGCTTCCTAAATGATCTGTTCTTCATATAGATTGAAAATGTATGTTGTTGCTAGGTGTCATCAAATCCATTCCAAGCCTTTAAATGTTGGTATTTCCCAAAACACACACCTATAGTCTCATGTCTACATCATATAAATCCATATCTGTACTTCAATTTATCTCTCTCTTCAGAACTTCAGACCCACACATCCAACTCCTACTACAGGATATCTTGGAAGCTCTTCATTCTCAGCATGCCGAACATTAAACTTGCTTTCCCTCTCTGCCATTGCCCCATATTCAATTCTCTTTATATTTTTCTTGTCTTGACAACTGACACACCTCTTATCATTGCCCAAATCAGAGCACCTTAGAATCATCCTTGACACTTTGCTTTTCCCAAAGTCCTTCAAAACCAACCAACCAAGTCAAGGACTATCAACTCTCTCATAGATCCATCTACTTTTATTCTTATTGCCAGTACTTAAATCCAAGTCAAAATCTTCATTTCCCTAAATTTCTATAACACTTCTCATCCTGTCCATCTGCCCCTACTTGGGCACTTCTAATTCATTAATTAGGAAGAAATAAAGACCAAGATTAATGTCAGGAGAGACTCTGAATTTTGCTCTAGAATGCTGAGAATCCAAAGCAAAGGGAAGAAATAAAGAAGTTAAGGAGCTAAACAGAAGATTTCCAAGGGCAACTTGGGAAAACAAAGTATTATGATGAAATATGCAAAGAGCTGGACTCAGAAAATAAAAAAGGCCAAACTCGCTTAGCATTTCTTAAGCTGATAAAACTGAAGAACAAATTCAAACTTCAAGTTGCAATACTTAAAGATGCTTTGGGCAGAAGAATATTAAATGATCCAGGAAACATTAAAAGATGGTAGGTGTATACAGAGTCACTGTACCAGAAAGAATTGCTGAAACAGAAGAATGTCATGAAACACGCATCATCAAGGGCCTTTGGTGATGAAGGAGGAAGCTCAAGCTGTTCTGAAGGCATTGGCAAAAAACAAGGCCCCAGGAATTGATTGCATACCAACTGACATAGTTCAACAAACAGATGCTGCCCTGGATGTGCTCACAAAGTTGTGCCAAGAAATTGGGAGGAAAACCACCTGGCAAACTGACTAGAAGGGATCTATATTTGTTCCCATTCCAAAAAGAGATGACCTGACAGAGTATCAAGTGATATCATTAACATCATATGCAAGCAAGATCTGGCTGAAAATTATCCAAAAACAACTGGTACAGCACATCAACAGAGAACTTCCAGATGTGCAGGCTGGATTTAGGAGAGACCATGGTACTAGGGATATTATAGCTAATGTCAGATGGATCGTGGCTGAAAGCAGAGAATACCAGAGGAATGTCAATCTGTGTTTCATTGACTATGTAAAAGCATGTGACTGTGTGGCCCACAACAAACTGTGGCTAAATCTGAGAAGAAATGGAATCCCAGAACACTTGATCGTGCTTCTGTGAAACCTATACATGGACCAGGAGACAGTCATCAGAACAGAGCAAGGAAACACTGCATGGTTCAAAATTAGAAAAGGTGTATGCCAAGGATACATCCTATCTCCAAACCTTTTCAATCTATATGCAGAATATCATTCAGGAGACTGGGCTCTGTGAGGAGTTTAAGTGCCATCAGGATTAGAGAAAGACTCATCAACAACCTGCATTATGCATATGTCACAATGTTGTTGCCCAAACTGAAGAAAGCCTAAGGCATTTGTTCAGAAGGTCAAAGACTGCAACTTTCAATATGGATTAAAGCTTAATATCAAGAAAACAAAGATTCTTACCACTGGGCTGACTGGTAGCAGCATGATAGATGGTACCAGCAGCCAGGAATCAAAAGAAAAACTGCATTGGGGAAATCTGCTGTCAGGGACCTCTCCAGAGTACTGAAAAGCAATGATGTCAGTCTGGAGACTAAGGTTCACCTGATTCAGCCATGGTCTTCACAATTATTTCCTATGCATCAGGAAGCTGGACAATGACTAGAGATGATAAGAGGAGAATTGATGCCTTTAAGTTGTGGTTCTGGAGAAGAATAGTGAATATACCACGGGCTGCTAGGAGAACAAGTTCATCCTGGAGAAGGTGAAGCCAGACTGCTCCTTGGAGGCAAGGACTCTGAAGCTCCATCTGATATACTACTTTGGGCATGTTGCAAGGAGGGACCAGTACTTGGGGAGGGACATTATGCTTGGAAGAGTAGAGGGACAGCGCAAGAGAGGAAGACCTTGGATGAGATGGATTGACTCAGTGCGTGGAGTAATGTGGGTAGCTGTGTCAGAGAGGGTGAGGTTGGCACAGTAAAGCAGGGTTCTGAGCTGTTGTATATAGGGCCACTATGAGTCGCAAGCGACTCAACAGCACTTAACAACAAACAAGTTTATGTTGGCTTTCTTAGCTGTTGTTTATGGTACTCAAACTAGTGCTAACCATCAGGTATTTCCAGAAGATGTAAACCACACTGTTAGTAGCTATGTGTGGTGTGTCATCAGTCAGGGCTGACGTCAATATTTAGACTTAAAAGTATGGGTCCCAAGGAAGAGAGTAGAGGGAAAAGTCACCCAGAATAAATTGAATAGCCAGCATTTCTGATTCACATATAGGACAAAATGATGAGGAAAGCAAGGAACACCTACATAGAATAAAAAAGCTATTTGAGTGAGAAATATCATTTGATAATGGAGACATGAATCTTTGCGATAATTTCTTTTTCCTTTAAATTAGATGACTAGAAGGCTTAGTGTTACTAGAAATAGAAAAAAAGCACCCCTTCTGGATAAACAACAAAAGTCTTCTTTTCTCCCTGGCTGATTGAGGTGAGAGCATATCCTTAGAAACTGTAGATGGATTCTGTGAAGTGCACATACTGTGAGTCCTTGCACATTTGGCCCTATGTGACATCTCTTTGCTTTCCAAATTTATAATACTCATTGCACAAATGGGGAATATAATTTTCAGTATCTTTCCACTTAGCCTTGAATAAGAAGCCTACATTTCAGAGAAACTGGTCATAATGCATTTTGCATACTTCTACTCTGCTTGGAAATCCACTCAAAGATCCCTAATGCCTTGAACTTTCCATCATCTGTTCATAATAGTCAATGCTGACCCCCTCTCAGTGAGGCAGAAATCTGGACTGTTCTCAAAATACAACATAAATAGAGTTCCTGCCAACTAGGGTTTCCCTGGCACCCGAAATCTGGGGTAGTAATAAAGCCTAATAATCCCAGATCAACCAGAAGCTCAATGACTGTGACTAGAGAGCAGTAACAAGGTTTGAAACAAGGTAAAGACCATGTTACAGCTAAGTTAAAATATTAAATAATTAGGGATAAGATATAGAAAACCAAGTGGCCATTTGTCCTGTGTTTTATTCCGTTTGTTTTTTCTAATTGTTTTCTAGATTTTTTTTTTCTTTGATTTTGTCTAGTTTGATTCTTTTCCAGTTCAAGGTGGAGTACATCCTAGCCTAAGCTGGTTTGGGAGCCAAGCAGGAGTTCTAGGTGTTGCTTTTTTTAAAAGAAGGCCCAAATTTGGTCAAGTGGTCCTAGATTCATGGCACTCTTCCCTCCATCCACCGCAAATTGTGTTTGGTGTGTATGTATGAGAAGGCAAATGGAGAAAGTAGGAGAATGAAACAGTTGGATGTGGCACCATCAATCCTGTCTTTCACCTCCATTCAAGACTACATCCAAAGGAGCTTCCCATGGGACTGCACATGAAGTGATCTGCATACCACTCCTTCAGGGTGGTCTTTTTGATCAAAGAGCAAACGTTCCTTTCAATAAGGTTTGTCTATTTAGAAAGAGGTTTATTGAATTTGGAAATATCCATTTCTTTGTGGAAAACAATGGATTTATACTCTGGTAGGGTGAAGAAAGGCTTAAAAGATGAAAAACACAAGAAACTTGCTTTCAAAAGGCCTTAAGTAGGAGAAACTGACAAAGACACAAATAAATAACACAAAGGAGGATGTCTGGGGCTGTGACTGCTAAAAGATAACCAAATTTGGAACTGCCCATACCCATCAACACCTTCTAAATGCTTTTCATTCCTCCAGAGTAAAATTCTGTCATATCTGCCAAGGAGAGAACCTACAATAAACAGAAATATGTTCCTTGGGGAAGATTTGTCTGTACTCTTTTGCTATTCCCAGAGCAGAAGCCTTGAGGTCTATTTTCAAGTAGAGTTGTTTTGATGTGTGTGAAATATTTGGTTAGTGAGATAATAAAATAGACAGATAGATCAAAAGAACTCATAAAGTCCACTGAGGCAGGATTATGAGCCATTCACCAGCAGGTACCTGGGCTCTGCAGCAAGGCTAGGAGGGACACAGACCTACTAATCCAAAGCCATAACTGAGTACCCCAAGGCTCTGTCAATCTTTTACACCCTGGGGAGAAAGTAATTGTGGTCTTAGCAGGAAGATCTGTGAAACCAACTGCAGAGCTCCTCAGTAAAGTGCATTAAAAGCCATCAAAATAAGAGGCTTTGCTGATAAAAGAAATGGAGCACTAGAGAAAGTAACTCAGGATACTGGAAAAAAATCCTCAGCCAGACCCACTTCAACTTGATTGTAATTCTTGACTCCAGGTCTTATCTCTGAAAGACATCAAACACAGAAAGAAAGAAGGAAAAGTCTGATGCGGGGGGGCAGAAATACAGTTTATTACATTTGGAAAAGAGAGAATGAGACATGTAACAGATGGAATGGGGAAGGGCAAAGGGCTTAATAAGATTCACGACAGGATTAGGCATTCATTTGATTAAAGCCAGCATATGCAGGAGCAGAGGCAGAACAAAATCACACCACTCTGACTCATCATGCTTCAGGGTGTGCAGCCACCACCAGGCAGGCAGGACCAGGTGGAATCCACAGACACACAAGCCAAGCCCAACTAAGAAGCATTATAAGTGGGGAATAGGCTGTGATGGTTTTGTCTTGCTCATAAAAGTCATCTCTTAAGAAAGAGCAGCTCAACAGGGACAGAAGCAGAGGGGAGGTTAGCTTTGTATCCTCAGTGTCTAGCACATTCCAGACACATTAGTGCTTAATGGGGCTCTGAATGGCTGAATGTCTAATTTCTTATTATGCCAAGAGGTCTGAGAAGGGTATGAATATAATCTGTGACTGTATGCCCAGATTTGCCTTGATAGTTCCAATTTCTACCTGTTGTATCAGCATAATTATCAGTATTCCTTTAACATACAAAAGTTTGCACAGCAAATTACATTTTACCTTAGTTCATATTAAAAATGAATGCTCTTCCATTGATGGTGATCATAAATATAAATAGGCCTTTCACTTTTCCATCCAGTTGCTCCTCAGTCTCCACAAAGCTCATTTTGAGTGGAATATAGGATGCCCTTTCCTTTCCTGTTTCTTTTAAATTCTCTTCTCCTCTATCTCCTTAATTATATCTTTAATCTCCATCCTTCCCCCAAGGGTTCTGGATACAGAATGTACTTCTCCATGTCTCGATCAAAGGGATATAGAAGTCCTTCAGAGTTTTGGAGAACACTACATATGACATCCCTTTCCTAACTAATATCATCACTTTCATAGTATGACATCAATGCTATTTGTTGACAGAATCTCTTTCCTCTAATTTACCAAATATCCCTCCCAGGAACGAGTGACAAAGAATAGAAGGAAAGAAATGGTCAAGAAGGAAGAAAATCCCTATCTTCCAACAACTGAATAAATGAACAAAGAGCTTGAGTAAGGTACTAGATGAGGGCAAGGAGATGAACTGTATTTAGCCTGTGGGTTTTTCTTATCTGCCAGAAAGAATGGACTGAATTATATGCTCACTTTTTACTCAAGGAGTCTGATTTATTCCTGGTGCTTTTATCTATATCTATTTACACCAGCAGGATTCAAGAAAGAATTCCATTTTGTTCAAGACAAATCATCATTCTTCCCAGGATACTCAAAGCCATTAATGAGCTTGATATTTTAATTTTTTACATTTAATTTTTCACATAAAATGTCTTCAACCTTTCAGATCGTGCATGGCTATTTATTGTCTACTGCATAAATTTCTCATCAGTAGGTATCACTACTAATAAGAAAACAGTAGTGTTCTACAGCCTCTTCTTGGATTAAAAAAAAAAGGAAGCAAGGTTTTGTGTGGCCATTATCAGAAGCATAACTGAATTAGTGAGCTTACAATACCAATTTAATTTCCACATCATGTTATTTAGAACACCAAAGGATGAGCTGGAATCCCAGAGTCAGTTCCTAACTATGATTCTCAACAATCTCTTAGAGCCTCAGTTTCTCATCTGCATGCTGGGGAGTGTTCATTAAAATACTGTCCATCACCAAAGCTCGATGGATCTGTGATTTGATCGGTTGGTATGGAGAATTACTTTTTCCCATTTGTTCTGTGTCCACATTCCTTCCACTAGTTAGTCTCCAATGCCCCTCACAGAAGCCATTAGTTCTCTGTGCTCCCCTGTCTCTATCTTGCTCTGAATCTGATACACTATACTCACATAACTGCAGCTGGGTGACTTTTAGAGAATGAAAACGGTCTCTGTGCTCACATGAATTGGCTGTGTTTTAGTTACAAGTTCCCTGAACACAGCAAAACTCAGATCAGATCAAAGGGTCCATCTGTCTTTAGTTGAAAAATAAGGTTTGAAAAAACTGAGCTTGCTAAAAATTTGCCAGCTCAAGCCCATCCCTGAGAAATCAATTGCTCAGCATACCATGTCTCTTCTAAACCAGAGTATATTTGGCAGACTCAAAAATACAAAACTTTCCACCCTTGCTCTGCCCTCACAAAGAATGTTACTTCATTTCACTTGCCTAAAAAGGTATCAACATTCCCTGATTTGCTATGAACACTCATTGATTCAACTCTGAATCCCAGACATCTTTGTTTCTTTTTAAAAGCTGAGAGGAAAGCATATGTTATACATTTTTCTTAGCAAGATAAGATCTTGCAAGAAAGGATTCAGCAATACTGGTGAACCAGAATTAAAAATAGTGGTCACAATTTGCAACACTGGAAAAAAATAAGGCCCAGGAAATGAAAGGATAACAATTGGCTTTTTTTAATTAACAGATGCAGCCTTGGTAGCGCTCACCAACTTATGCCAGGAAATTTGGAGGGCAGCTGTCTGGTCAACAGTTTGGAAGAGGTCCATATTTGTTCCTATTTCCAAGAAAGGTGATCCAAACTGAATGTGGAGACTATTGAATAATATCAGTAATATCACATGCAAGCAAAATACTGTTGAAGATAATTCAAAAACAGCTAGAGCCATACATAGATAGGAAATAGCAGAAGTTCAAGCAGGATTTAGAAAAGGCCATGGCACCAGGGATTTCATTGCTGATGTCAAATGGATCCTGGATGAAAGTAAGTAAAATCAGAAGAATGTCTATTTGTTCTTAATTGATTATACAAAGGCATTTGACTATGTGGATCATAACAAGCAGTGGCTGACATTGAGAAAAATGGGAATCCCAGAGCTCTTGATTTTGCTCATGCAGAACCTATACCTGGACCAGGAGGCTGTTGTGTAAAGGGAGCAGGGGAGCACTACATGGTTTAAAATTGAGAAAGGAGTGTGTCAGAGTTATATTCTCTCCCCATACCTATTCAGTCTGTATGTGTTTGTTGTTAATTGCCATCAAGTTGAGCTCAACTCATAGTAACCCTATGAACAAAATGTCTGAAGCCTTTCTATAACTATCGTCATTTACGAAAATTTCCGGAAGTCTGCATGTTGATCAAATTATCTGAGAAGTTGGACTCTATGAAGAGGAGTGTGGCATCAGGATTGGAGGGAGACTCATCAATAACTGCATTATTGTTGGGGGGAGGGCTGGGCGGGGAGAGAAGTGCAGCAATGGATGAATGGAGGTCCAAAATCTCTGTAAATGTCCATTAAAATTATTTTAAAAAAATAAAATAAAAAAATAACTGCATTATTCAGATGACACCTTGCTTGCTGAAAGTGAGGAGGACTTGAAGCACTTGTAGATCAAGAAATGAAGCCTTTTGTATGGATTATATCTCAATGTCAAGAAAACAAGGATTCTTACCACTGGACCAAAAGGCAGTGTCATGATGGATGGAGAGGAGATTGAATCTGTCAACAGCTTTATCTTGCTTGGTTCCACAATTAACACCTTTGGTACCAGCAGTAAGGAAATAAGGAGACATACTGCACTGGGGAAATCTGAAGTTAGGGATCTTTCCAAATTATTGAGGAGTAATGATATCAGAACCACTGCATGGTTCAAAATTGGGAAGGGCATATGCCAGGGAAGCGTCCTATCTCCTTACCTTTTCAACTTGTATGCAGAACAGATTATCCGGGAGGCTGGGCTATATGAGGAGAAATGAGGGGTCAAGATTGGTGGACGATCTATCAGCAATCTGTGATATGCAGATGACACAATCCTGCTTGCTGAAACTGAGGAGGACCTGAAGCACCTGCTGCAGAGGGTCAAGGACTGCAGCCTTCAATATGGATTGAGGCTCAATGTCAAGAAGACAAAGATTCTCACCACTGGGCCAA
>NW_006399834.1:11866439-11875123 GCF_000299155.1 Elephantulus edwardii | reverse complement strand
CGCTATGAGTCGCAAGCAACTCGACGGCACATAACAACAACGATGATGTCAGTTTGAGGACTCAGGTGTGTCTGATTCAGGCCATAGTCTTTCCAATTACTTGCTATGCATTGAGAGCTGGACAATGAGTAAGGATGACAGAAGAAGAATTGAAGCCTTTGAGCTATGGTTAGAGAAGAGCACTGAACATCCCATGGATGGTCAAGAGAACAAATAGATATATTTTGGAGAGGGTGCAGCTGTGGTGCTCCTTGGAGGCAAGAATGACAAGACTTCACCTCACCTACTTTGGGCAAGTTGCTAGGAGGGGCTATTCCTTGGAGAAAGACATGATGCTGGAAAGGGTGGAGGGTCAGTGAAGGAGAGGAAGACCCTCAACTAGGTGGCTTGACAAGGTGATTGCTGCTATGGACTCTTGTATGTCAAGAGGTGTGAGGATGGCACAGGGTAGAACAGGGTTCAGATCTTTTGTTCATAGGGTGACTATGAGTCACACCAGACTTGACAACACCTAACAACAATAACATGTTCTGCTTCTACGAGATAGAAACATCTTTGCATTAAATCTTATTTGGAGATTTTTTAAAAGATCCATCATCATAATATAGCCATGTGGAACTGTTGAGATCATGCAGTGAAATTATATCTGTAAAGTGCACAAAGTCCAGCACATTACAGAAAATCTATCCCATACCCCTACCTCAGTGAGTGGAAAAGATGCCTTAGAGAAGATAGCATTTCAAGAGTGCTTTTGATGATGGAAGGAAAGAGCACAGTGTGCAGGCTACAAAAAAGTAGGGGTAGAAGAGAAGGAATGGATGTATAAGGAGTAGAAAAGTGAAATGGATGTAGAATAAACAGTGACCACAGTCTAGGAAGGTTTTCCTGAATCTTGCCTTCTCAATAACCCAAATAGTTACAGAAACCTGGTTCTCTTGGGTAGTGCCTCAAATTCCATCCTTACACCCTCCACCTACAACCTTAACTCCCCCCTTTCTAATCTCTGAATATAACATTCATAAGAACTCACTCTCTGCTCTCTAGTTCTCATGCATTATTCCTACATTTTCCCCCATGGTAATCATACCCTTCATATCTGTACAATTGATTTCTATGACCTGAATGGAAACATGCACCTGATGTTCTGTTGCATAGGTAATTAAACCAATTCCACAACATCAGGATCCATGCTCTTTAATTCACAAGGATCCACCACTGCTTGGTTATGGTGGGAGCCCCTGGCTGATACTTCCATTATGGTAATTATGTAAGACATATCTCAATATCTAGATAAAACAGCTTCCCCCCAAGTTAAAAAAAAAGTCAATGCCCCTCTCTCCCCATTGATAAATACTCTCTCTAATCTAAGAAAATGCTGCCCAAAAGAGAAGTCCATCAAAAGCCTCCATAGTCCCAAACCCCAGCCTTACTAATCTAACTCTCCCAGATTATAAAGCAGAATCCTCTTGTTCCCTAAGCTCAATTTCCTCATTCCTATTGGATGGTTTGGGGGATTATGACTGCCATAAGACTTTCTTGAACTGAGATTTCTATGCTAAATCGACCAACCACAATGTGAAATCCTCCAATTGGGCTTCTTTTCCATCTCTTTTCCTTAATTCTTATTTCTCTGACTTCCTCTGCCTTTCTCATAATTACTGCTTTCCCTCCTAATTACAAATAATCTTCTCCCTGATTCTGTAATTTCTTAAACTCCCCCAAAGCAATTCTCTGGCAAGTTCTGGCAATTGTAAAGTAGTAAGGATGCTGAAGATCAATTTTTTAAAAATTAAAGAGTATGTTTATTATTCTGAAAACCACATATTTTTATGCTATCCATTCATCAGAGCAGACATTTCCCTTAAAATACTCTCAATATATAGTCAGGCTATAAAATTACTTAATATTTAATATCTAGGCAGCATTACAAAGGTGGTATTTAGCATGACTTTCTGTGCACAGAGGCATTGGATTTCTAGGAATTCCTTTCCAAGGGCTAACTTATAAAAGCTGTATGGCCAGAAGTTGCTGAACACTGTAGAGATGGAAGGAGAGGAATTGGATATTGACCCAAGTTGTTAGTGGTACTATGCATGAAAAGTTGGCTCCTGGATCAAATAGAGGCTAGGAGCAGCTCTGGCCACTTACTTGATTGTTTGACAGTATCACTATTTGGAGAAAATGTTGACAGCCTAAGCTAGCTAAGGTGCACCCTCGAGCCCCTCATCCTCTAATTTCACTTTGAAACAGTCACTGTAACCCAATACTCTTCGACCATCAGGCTCAATCAACTCAATTTATCAATTACAATTCATGCTTCCTTGCTCTGGTGAGTGTGGGGATTCAGCAATGTTATAAAGCATTAGAAATGGAATCAAAAGGAATGAAGTAAAGCTCTAAAATCAAAGTAGATTGGTTCCTAGAAAATAAAAGAATAGGGTACCACATTATTTAAAACTCAGGAAAACAGGTAATAAAATATAAAAAGAAGATACTAAAAAGATATATTTTAAAGATATTCTTTGTACAAACTGATTCTTAGATTCCTGAAGACTGGAAGTGTTCAATATAGCAAGTATAGCCACTATAGTTCAATATAGCAAGACTGGTGTTCCCCACCTAAATAAACCATGAGATGAGAGCTGCTGTTGCTCCGACCTGAAGCAAAGTCTCCTGTGAAGCTAAAAACCTGAGAAAACAGGTAGAAATCATCACAATCCTGAAATCAGGTTGATCTGAGCAAGGCTATTCTTTAATTCAGAGGCTGGATCTGTGATCTATCCAATATCACAGAAGCAGGAACCCCTCAGTCATCGATCCATGTAAGACCTGCATCCGAACTGACTGGGGCGAGAGAGAGAGAGAGAGAGAGAGAGAGAGAGAAACAGGGCATGAATCTCCCAATGAAGAAAGATAACTAAGGACAGCCAGCACTGCAAATGCAATGAAAATGACAAAACAAAACAATTTAATAAAGATTTCTTTGCATTCTGGATTCTCTCAGAGATAGAGAAATAACTTTCAAAAAGGGGGAGGGAGAGACAAAAACAGGAACGAATTAAGTTAGAGGATGTACATGAAAAATATGCTAAATAAAAACTTTTTTATGAACAAGCGTTACCAGCACTAGTAAGTCATTTCTGACACTTAGAGACTACATAGTACAGAGCAGATCTACCTCATAGAGCTTCCAAAACTGTAATCTTTATAAAAGCAGCCTATTACACCTTCCTTTCATACTTTAATGACTGGTAGGTGTGAACTACAGAGTTTTCAACAAATGACTGTTTAACCACCATACTACCAAAGCACACTATGAAGAGAAGAATACAGAAACTGAGAAGATCTTAGTAGATGAGATGAATGTTGGTTAGTTCACAATCAAAAACAAATGAGAAAATGCTAAAAAATGTGCTGAGAACACAGTATAGAAAGAGAGGTAAAAGTTGTGAGAGACATGGAGAAAATATTAAAAGGCTTCCACAAACATATAATCCATTTCAAAAGATAAGCTGAGAGCTAATGGAAAGGAACAATTATTCAAAGAGTTATTGGCAAATGATTTTCAAGAACTGGAAAAATATGAGCCTGGGGATTGAAATCCATTGTAGTCAAGTTACTTCCAACAACCCTATGTCGGTATATACCCACAAGTTTGAACCAACACATAGTTGGCCATCCAGCAGGTATTGAAAGGCAGTTAATCACACAGGAGGAGACTGTCCATCTCGTCGCCCCATGGAAAGCTGATTGATTTAAACTAGATACCTTGTGGTTGCAAGAATAACTCCTTACCACTAGACCACAAGAGCTCTCTAGTAACAACATATTTTATGTGTGCTGTGAGTTGGAACTGACTCATAACTTACCCTTCAAGGACAGTAAACCACACAGGAGACTGCCCACAGGACAGAGTAAAACTACCTCACGCCAATCTTCCATCCTTCCTAGCATCATGTCCTTCTCCAAGGAATAGCCTCTCCTAACAACATGCACAAAGCATGTGAGGTGAAGCCTCACTATTCCTGTCTCCAAAGAACACTCTGGCTGTACCCTCTCCAAGACATATCTGTTCATTCTCTTGGAATGTTCAGTGCTCTTCTCCAACACCACATCTCAAAGGTGTCAATTCTTTTTCTGTCATTCTTATTTACTGTCGAGGTCTCAGATGCATAACTAGTAATCAGAAAGACCATGGCCTGAATCAGAAGCACCTTAGTATTAAGGTGACTGTATTAGTAGGCACAGTTTTATCAAATACAGGACTTGTCAGAAGGGCAATATTTTAACATGATCAAAACTATACATTGATTTAAAAATCTTAGCAATGCAATTTTAAGGAACGTTTACCAATTTAAAAATAACTTTAACCCTTTGCCAACAAGTCAATAGAAAGCACTGCTTCCTTAAAATGTCAACGTTCATTAAGCAAAAGAAACTCAGATACATCTCAGAAAACTACAAAAAGGAAGTTTTACTGTGTGATAAATTAGAGGAATTTAGAGTGCTCCTCCAATCACTTCACATTTTTTCCTCTCTAGCTTTTGCTTGTAGAAATTATATAAAACAACATATTCAATACATCTACAGTTTAATCCATACCTTTTCAACCTGTATGCAGAACAGATTATTCAAGAGCCTGGGCTCTATGAAGAGAAGTGTGGTGTCAGGATTGGTGGAAGATCTATTAATAATCTGCGTTATGCAGATAACACAACCCTGCTTGCTGAAACTGAGGAGGACCTGATGCACTTGCTGCAGAGGGTCAAGGACTGTAGCCTTCAGTATGTATTGAGGCTCAATGTCAAGAAGACAAAGATTCTCACCACTGGACCAATTGGCAGCATCAGGATGAATGGCGAAGAGATTGAGATTGTTAACAACTTTAGCTTGCTTGGCTCCATGGTCAACACTCTTGGCACCAGCAGCCAGGAAATCTAAAAACATATTGCGATGGGAAAGTCTGCTGTTAGGGACCTCTCCAGGGTACTGAAAATCAATGGTGTCACTCTCGAGACTAAGGTGCGTCTGATACAGGCTATGGTCTTTGCAATCACTTGTTATGCATCAGAGAGTTGGACAATGACTAGGGAGGATAGAAGGTGAATTGAAGGAGAAAAGTATTGAATATACCATGGACTGCCAAGAAAACAAACAGATTCATCCTGGAGAGGGTTAAAACTGGCTGCTCCTTGGAGGCAAGGATTCTGGGGCTTTGTCTGACATACTTTGGACATGTTGTAAGGAGGAACAGGTCGTTGGAGAGGGACATCATGCTTGGGAGGGTGGAGGAACGATGTAGGAGGGCAAGACCTTTTATGAGGTGGATTGATTCAGTGACTGGGGTAACTGGATGGGTGTGTCAGAGATGGTGTGACTGGCACAGGACAGATCACAGTTCAGGGCTGTTGTACATAGGGTCACTATGAGTCACAAGCGACTCGATGGCACATAACAACAACAACAGTTTACTATAATAAAGTGAATTTAATTGACATTAAAATTTGTGAAATATGTTTGAATATATATATTAAAAGCAAGGGAAAGAAATTGTGTATACTAGTTGAGAAATGAAAAATACATTAGTCATGAGTGCTCCTGACAAAGAACATAAGATACTATGAAGAGGAGTTTGGTTCTGCTGTGAGAGAAGGAAAAGCATTGCTGATTTCTAAGTGAGTAGCAGGATGAGACTGGTGTTTATTGAAAATGTCTGTTACGAGCAGGAAGAGAGACACTAAAAGATGATCTAGGTATGAAGTTACATATCTGGTTGTTGTGTTTTTTTTGTTTGTTTGTTTGTTTGTTTATTTTTGTGTGAGTGTACCGTCAAATCAGATCTGACTGGTACAGGAAGAGATTGTCCCTCCCTTCCCCGGCAGAGCATCTGGTGGATTTGAACCGTGCACCTCTGGGATTGTAGTTGCAGTTCCTTGCCACTAGGCCACCAGAGTTCCCCTGAAGTTACATATCTATTTTATGCAGATAGCACAACCTTGCTTTCTGAAAGTGAAGAGGACTTTAAACACTTGATGCAGAAGAGCAAAGACTACAGCCTTCAATATGGATTACATCGCAACATCAAGAAAACAGAAACCTTCATCACTGGACCAATAGAAAACATCATGATAGATGGAGAAAAATTGACGTTGTCAATGACTTAATATTATTTGGGTCCACAATCAGTACCCTTGTTACCAGCAGTCAAGAAATAAAAAAAACATATTGCACTAGGAAAATCTACTGTCAAGGCCATCTCCAAAGTATTAAAGAGCAATGATGTCGGTTTAAAGACTAAGGGTGTGCCTGATTCAAGCCATGGTCTTTTCAATCACCTGTTATGCAACTGGTAGCTGGACTATGAAAAAGGATGACAGTAGAATTTATGCCTTTGACTTGTGTAGTTGGAGAAGAGTACTGCATATTCCATGGAATGATAAAAGAACAAAAAAAATGTATCTTGGAGAAAGTGAAACCAGGGTGGTGCTTACTGGCAATGATGATGAAAACCTCCATCTCACATACTTTGGGTATGTTTTTAAGAGGGGCTATTATTTTGAAAAGGCATAGTGCATGGAAAGGTAGTTAAGAGTCTTCAAAAGATAAGAAGACCTCCAACAAGGTGGACTGACTGTATCAAAGGGCTCAAGTATTTTGGAGATGATAGGGCAAGGTTCACATTTATTTTTAATAGGGTTGCTATGAATTATAGTTGACTTGATGGCACCTAATAACAACAAGATGGTGCGAATGGATTGGAGACTTTGGGTGGTGACCCTGATAATGATAGAGTGGGTATGAAGACTGTAGAGAAGCTGCCTAATTTAGTGAATAATTGAAAGAGAATATTGTTGTTGCTGTTGTTGTTGTTGTTGTTGTTGTTTTTGTTATGTGCCGTTGAGTCACCAGCAACTCATAGTGACCCAATGTACAACAGCCCTAAACCCTGATCTATCCTGTGTCAATCTAATTGTCAATGACACATCTACCCCCATTATCTCAGTCAATGAATCAATCCATCTCATTGAGGGCCTTCATCTCTTGTGCTGTCCCTCCACCCTCCCAAGCATAATGTCTCTCTCCAAGGACTGGTCCCACCTTACAACATGTATAAAATATGTCAGACAAAGCTTCAGAATCTTTGCCTCCAAGGAGCAGCCTGACTTCACCCTCTCTAGGATGAACCTGTTTGTTCTCCTAGCTGTCCATGTTATCTTCAATACTCTTCTCCAGCATCACAGCTCAAAGGCATCAATTTTCCTTCTATCATGCCTAGCCATTGTCCAGCTTTCTGATGCACAGCAAGTAATTGCAAAAACCATGGCCTGTATAAGGCATACCTTAGTCTCCAGACTAAAATCGTTGCACTTCAGTATTTTGGAGAGATCTCTGACAGCAAATTTTCCCAATGCGATTTGACTTTCGATTTCCTGAACTGCTGGTGCTAAGAGTGTTGATTGTGGAACTGAGCAAGCTGCAATTATTAACAACCCAATCTCTTCTTCTATCATGGTGCTTTCAATTGGCCCAGTAGTAAGAATCTTTGTTTTCTTGATGTTGAACTTCAATGCATATTGAAGACTGCAGTCCTTGACCTTCTGCAGCAAGGGCCTCAGGTCCTCCTCAGTTTCAGCAAGCAGGGTTGTGTCATCTGCATAATGCAGACTGTTGATGAATCTTCCTTTGGTCCTTCTGCAGCATTCCTTCTCATAGAGCCCAGCCACCCGGATAATCTGCTCTGCATATAGATTGTAAAGGTATGGACATAGGACACATCCCTTTCATACACCTGTCCCAATTTTGAGTCATGCAGTGTTTCCTTGCTCTGTTCTGATGACTGACTCCTGGTCCAAGTATAGGTTTCGCATAAGTACAATCAAGTGTTCTGGGATTCCAGTCTTTTCAGAGTCAGCCAAAGTTTGTTGTGATTCACACAGTCAAATGTCTTTGCAGAGTCGATGAAACACAGATAAGACATTCCTCTGGTACTCTGCTTTCAGCCAAGATCGACCTAACATTAGCTATAATATCCCTAGTATCATGGCCTCTTCTAAAACCAGACTGCACTTCAGACAGTTCTGTGTTGATGTGCTGTTCCAGTAGTTGTTTTTGGATAATCTTCAGTAGAATCTTGCTTACATGTGATATCAATGATATTGTTCGATAATTTCCATACTCTGTTGAATCACCTTTCTTTGGAATGGGAACAAATATCGATCTCTTCCAGTCAGTCAGTTAGCCAAGTGGTTGTCCTACAGATTTCTTGGCACAAAACTTGGTGAGCACATCAAGGGCAGAGTCTGTTGAAATACATCAATTGGTATGACCTCAATTCCTGGGGAATATAAAACTAAAAATAAAAAAGGATATTACTACATTTGCAAAACTATGGTCATGGTACCAGAACAAATAAGAAAACTTTAAGTCTGAACTAATCCAGGGTTGCAATGAATTTTAATCTTGTTCATTTTTATCATGTATCTAATGATGACAATTCAATTGTATGTAGCTTTCCGAGGCTTGAAAAAATTATTAAAAAAGATGTTTAAACATTTTTTTATTATTATTAAATTTTATTAGTATTAATGAAATTTACAGGGATTTTGGGTTTTCATTCCTTCATTGCTGCACCATTCTCTCTAACCTCTTCCCCAGTTTGTTCTTCTTCCCCTGCCCTCCGAATG
>NW_006399834.1:11858583-11864839 GCF_000299155.1 Elephantulus edwardii | reverse complement strand
TAAAAAGGGTGTCGTTTTCCCACTTCACTGATTTCATCTCCTTGTCAAAAATCAGTTGACCATAGATAGATGGGTTGATCTATGGATTCTCAATTCTATTCCATTGTACTAAACATTTTTTAAAAGTTATTGAAAGACATGTTTAAATAGGTGCCTAATATTTTCAGTTTTAGAGAGAAAAGAATTATCTCAAGTGTGATTTGTTTTGCATTTATATTGTTTTTCTCCAAGTGTTGTTTGTTGTTGGCTTTAAATTGTCAGTTTCCAAGGAAACAGTCAATGAGCATGAGGTCATGTTAGAGGCAGGTGCTCTTCAGGAAGCAGTGAAGGTCGCTAATGCAAATACTGAATGCTTTTCTTGAATTAATAAATAAAATATCAATAACTGCAAACTGTAATATAAAGGAAAAAATAAAGTCTCTCATAGCAATGTATACAACTGCAGAGCTTTGTAAAGTATAAGTCATTTTCCAAAGTATTTTCCATAGATTTACCTGTCAACCTTCAGAGGACAAACTAGAGGTTAAGTTATTATTAACCTTATTTTACAGGAAGGTATGAATTGTCCAACGGATGAAGCTAGAGTTTGAATTCTGGCCATAAGGCAAAAGGATCTTTCCAAAACACTAAAAAATACAATTAGTTAAAAATATTTTAATTTTAATTTTAATTTTCTTCTAATTGCTAAATGCTTCATGAACTGTTTGCCTTATCAAATACTATTGTCAGGAGCAGCCTTAGATTTTGCAGTGGACTCAAATGTTCCATTTTCTGTGAAAATCAAAGCCATCAGCTAGACTAATGAACAAAAGAGGTGGGAGAATTTAAACTATGGTGTGGATAAGGTGATTTGACACATAAGTGCTTCATATAGCTGAGGTTTTTGTACTTCTACTTACTTTGCAGTCTATGAGTACATAAAACCACTCCTAGAAGAATGAAAAATCCTGGATGGTGAAAAATGTTAACAGTCTTAGCTCTAATCTACCAACTTCTCCAAGGGAGAAAGATGGGCAGTCTTCTCTCATGTAGAAACCTGATAGATGGCTGCTATGAGTTATAATAGACTCAGTGGTGGGGAAGGGCAGGCATTTTGAGGTTTTGTTTATTTGTTTAGTTGCACCTTGAAAGAAAGAAGTCTGTCAGTCTACTTCCACAAAATCAGCTACTGATAAGCCTGCACATGCATCGTTCTACTCTGATACATATGGGAGTCAAAATAAGTTGGAATCAACTGATGGGAGCTGCTTGCTGTGGCTGATTAAGAAGAATTTGGGCCACCAGGAGTCATCTTAGATGAGAGCTAAAAACGGTTTCCTGTGAGCCCTAGGAGAGGGTTTTTGTCTTTCAAACTAACTTTTCTGAAATGATTCAGAACTGAAACCAAAAAGAGTAAATGGTAGTTGAGATTTTAAAAGAAAAAGAAGATGATGAAAGAAAAGAGGGGATGGAGTGAGAAGAATAGCAAGTTAAAACAAAATTGTCAGCATCTTCCTCCTGAGACTTAAACACTATATTTGAAACTTAATTCCATATTCCACCAGACTGGCTTAGAAGAGCCCTAGACCAAGCCATCTACCTGAATACTTTTAGCACACTCTTCCAATTTTGCCATGTTGGTTTCATCATCCCAAGGTTTCATGTCTAATAAGATTGAAAACTTTGCAACAAATGCAGATTTTTTTGGTTTTCTTTGATTCATACTGTGTGAGACGTTCTTCTCTTAGCCTCTTTGTTGTTGCTGTTGCTATGTGCCATCAAGTTGTTTGCAACTCACAGTGACCCTATGTACAAAAGCCCTAAATGCCGTTCTATCCTGTGCCAATCTCGCTATCTCAAACACATTCATTCTCACCACTCCACTCACAGAATCAATCCATCTCATCGAGGGTCTTCCTCTCCTGCTCTGTCCCTCCACTCTCCCAAACATGACGTCCCTCTCCAAGGACCAGTCCCTCCTTGCAACATGCCCAAAGTATGTCAGACGACTTTCTCACTTTCCACATCATCATCATCAGATCCAAAGAGATCAATGTCATCATCATCTTTACTGTCTGCAGCTCTACTCCCTGTGGACTTCCACATTACCTGGGCCATACTTTCCCAAAGCTTTCCCTACTCCTGGTAGGCTGTCCTTTTCCTTCTCATACGACTTGATGTGACTATACCAACATAGAACATGACATGGAAGGTGGGGGGCTGAAGACACCCCTACATCTGCTTGCGATGGCACATACCTCTTGATGTAGTTCTTGTCAGACAGGTAATTGATGAGGACCTGGAGGCCAGAGGTGGTCTTGAGGTCTCCAAAGCCCATGACGTCAGCTCTATCTGAAGCTAGGTGGCAGTGGAGGCCAAGAAGAGGGGAGGAAGTTGGTCCCAAGCACTTAAAGACAGGGCAGGATGGGGTGTGGAGAAGGCTCCATAAGGTTTTGAATGGCGATTTTTCAAAAGTAGATTTCTGGGTCTTTCAGCCAAGGCTTCTCTTAGAGGATTTAAGCTTCCAACTTTTCCATTAGCAGCCAAACACATTAAGAATTTGTACCACCCAGGGACTCCAAATGGGGTAATCATAGAAATATT
The DNA here is from genome assembly GCF_000299155.1 of Elephantulus edwardii. Lineage (NCBI taxonomy): Eukaryota > Metazoa > Chordata > Mammalia > Macroscelidea > Macroscelididae > Elephantulus > Elephantulus edwardii. The sequence goes on along the minus strand of NW_006399834.1, from coordinate 11,862,256 downwards.
ATATTGTTACAGTTATTGTGACTTTTCAACCTATATGCAGAACAGATTATCTGGGAGGCTGGGCTATATGAGGAGAAATGTGGGGTCAAGATTGGTGGACGATTTATCAACAGTCTGCGTTATGCAGATGATACAACCCTGCTTGCTAAAACTGAAGAGGACCTGAAGCGCCTGCTGCAGAGTGTCAAGGACTGCAGCCTATAATATGGATTGAGGCTCAATGTCAAGAAGACAAAGATTCTCACCACTGGACCAATTGGTAGCATCAGGATGGATGGTGAAGAGATTGAGGTTGTTCACAGCTTTAGTTTGCTTGGCTCCACAGTCAACACTCTTGGCACCAGTAGCCAGGAAATTAAAAGATGCATTGCCATGGGAAAGTCTGCTGTTAGGGACCTCTCCAAAGTACTTAAGAGCAATGGTGTCTCTCTGGAGACTAAGGTGCGTCTGATACAGGCCATGGTCTTCACAGTCACTTGGTATGCATCAAAGAGTTGGACAATGACCAAGGAGGATAGAAGGAGAATTGATGCCTTTGAGCTGTGGTGCTGGAGAAAAGTATTGAGAATACCATAGACTGCTTAGGAAAACAAACAGATTCGTCCTGGAAAGGGTTAAACTGGGTGGCTCTTTGGAGGCAAGGATTCTGAGGCTCCATCTAACATACTTTGGACATGTTGTGAGGAGAGACCGGTCCTTGGAGAAGGACATCATGCTTGGGAGGGTGGAGGGACGGCGCAGGAGGGGAAGGCCCTCTATGAGGTGAATTGATTCAGTGACTGGGATAATCAGGATGGGAGTGTCAGAGACAGTGCGATTGGCACAGGACAGAGCAGAGTATAGGGCTGTTGTACACAGGGTCGCTATGAGTCGCAAGCGACTCGACGGCACATAACAACAACAACAACATTGTGACTTTATTATATATTATTTCATTCAACAAGTATTAATTGAGGCCAGACTTTGTAACAGACATGGCCATAGGTAATTGTTACGGTCCATCAAGTCATCCACAACTAAGAACAACCCTATAAGCCCTGCCCTGTCCTGTACCATCTTAATGATCTCCAACTTGTTTAAGTCCACTGTTGCAATCACTGTGTCAATCCATCTTGTTGAAGGTCTTCCTCTCTCTTAGTGACCCTCCACTCTTTCCAGAATGATTTTCCAAGGATTGGGCTTTCCTGATAACATGACTAATGTATGTGAGACAAATCTCACCATCCCCACCTCAAAGGAACACTCTAGTGGCACATCGTCCAAGACAGTTGTTCTTTTGGAAGTCCACGGAATATTTCAGTATGCTCTGCCAACACTATGATTCAAAGACATTAATTCTTTATTGCTCATCTTTATTCATTGCCCAATTTTCAGATGCATAGAAAACAACTAAAAATATAATAATTTTGATCAGTCATGTCTTAAGTCTTTAAAGTGACATCGCTCTTTAGCATTTTGTAAAAGTCCTAGCAGATTTTGCCAATGCAATATATCTTTTTATTTCTTGACTGCTACTACCATGAATGTTGATTAATAATTCAAGAAAAATTAATCTTTTCTTCATCTATCATAATAATAGCGTTCAGAGGAACACTATTTGGTGTATTGACAGAAGATAAGCCTCTGAGTTTTGAAAGCATGCAAAAAATTTAGAAAATGCATCCATTAAAAATTGGAACATGGAATGTATGAAGTATGAATCTAGGAAAATTTCAAGTAGCCAAAAATTAAATGGACTAATAAAGATCAACATCCTAGGAATTCATGACATGAGACGGACTGGTAATGGCCATTTTGAATCAAACAATCATATGATTTATTACTCTAGGAAAGAAAAATTGAAGAAGAACGGTGTCACATTCATAGTGAAAAAGAACATTTCAAATTATATCCTAATATACAAAGATGGTAATAATATCCACATGCACACAAGGAAGCCCCATCAATTTAACTATTTTTCTAATATATACATCAAACACCAAAGACTAAACTGAGAATGTCTACCAACTTTTGTAGTCTAAAATTGATCAACCCTGCAGTCATGATACATTAATAATAACTGGTGACTGGAATGCAAAAGTTGGTAACAAATGACTGGTAGTTGTTGTTGTTGTTATGTGCCGTCGAGTCGTTTCCGACTCATAGCGACCCTATGCACAACAGCCCTAAACCCTGCTCTATCCTGCGCAAACCTCACTGCCTCTGACACACCCATCCCGATTACCCCAGTCACTGAATCAATCCATCTCATAGTTGAAGTCCATTTGTGTGATTGCTGTTTGTATTTTATACAAAAAGGTATTTGCAATCAATCAATCAATCAATCCATCACTGATGGTACAAAATTCTATCATTAAATCTGTAGCCTCATTTCTGTCACAAAATTTATATCTCCTAACTAACAATGATTGGAGGAGATATAAATTTTGTGACAGAAATGAGGCTACAGATTTAATGATAGAATTTTGTACAATCAGTGATTGATTGATTGATTGATTGATTGATTGCAAATACCTTTTTGTATAAAATACAAACAGCAATCATACATATGGGCTTCAACTGATGGTCTACACAGCCATCAGATTGACTACATATATTAAAAGAGTTGATGAAGAAGCACAATATTAGCAGTTAAAACAAGCCCAGGGCCTGATGTGTAATAAACCATCAACTATTCAATGTGCAAGTTCAAATTGAAGCTGAAGAAACTGAAAACAAGTCCACAAGAACCAAAATACAACCTTGACTTTATTCTAACCAAATTTAAAAACCATTCCAAGAATAGATTAAATTCCTTGAACACTAATGAACAAAAACCAGATGAGTTGTGGGATGACACCAAGAACATCATCCACTGTGAAGGGCAGAAATGGGAAGTTTCCTCTCAAAAAGAGTTCGAGCCTCAGAAACCTGATGGAGGGTCATTTTGAGTTAGATTCTACTCAACAGCAGTGGGTTTTCTTATGATCTTGAAAAGTTAAAGTTGATACCTTTAAAAAAAAGCCAAAATCCTCATTGCTGTCAAATTGGAACTAGCGTATAGCTTACATTCTAGTAGTTTCTCAGAAGACTGTAAATCAAATGGAAGATTGATTTCTGTCTTGATTTTCTTCTTTTTCCTGTAGAGCTGCTGGCAAAGTCGTACCTCTAAAGAGGTGCCACTTTTAGGTAATGAATGTAACTCCCTAAAGACTAGGTCACCAGAGTTTCCTAGCTAAAATTTTACAGAACAAAACTATTGTGAAAGTGCATTAGCATAAGGATTAAAATTGAGCAAGCATAAATGTATATTTTTCATAATTAAATATTAAGTGATGAATGAAATTTTACTAAGTTTAAGAAAACTACGCTGTTGTTAGGTGCTGTTAAGTCGGTGCCAACTCTTAAGAATCCCATATACAACAGAAAGAAACACTACCCAGACCTGTGGTGTCTTCACAATGTGTGATTACTCTGTAGTAGTCACTGTGTCAATCCTTCTCCTTCAATGTCTTCTTTTTCACTGATTACCTAGTCTACATGATATCTTTCTCTAGGTGATTGGTCCCTCCTGATAAAATGTCCAGACTACTTGAGATGAAGTCTTACTAACCACGCTTCTAAGTAGCATTCTCTCTGTACTTCTCTTAAGATAGATTTGTTCACTCTTTTGACAGTTCATAATATATTAATA
>NW_006399834.1:11849062-11854062 GCF_000299155.1 Elephantulus edwardii | reverse complement strand
TCTATGAGATGGATTGACTCGGTGACTGGGGTAATCGGGATGGGTGTGTCAGAGGCAGTGCAGTTGGCGCAGGATAGAACAGGATTTAGGGCTGTTGTGCATATGGTCGCTATGAGTCGCAAACGACTCGATGGCACATAACAACAACACAACATATTCCAAGCAGTGGAATAGCTGGGTCATATCGACTTTGTATGTTCAGCTTTTTAATTCATAAAACATTCCGAAAAGAGTGCCTTTCTTTAATTTAATAGATTTTATAAACTAATTTATAAACACTACCCAGATTTGTGAAAATATTACATATTTACACAATGAGCAGAAAACGAAAGCCCTTTATGAATTATGGATATGTTTTTGTCTAGAGTTTACAATGTCAACAAACCATGAAAACCAAATTTCCAATCATAGATACCACCAGAGAGGAATAACTTATTGACTGAAAACAGAACATAGGTAAACCACAAACTTAGGAGAGAAGAATATTAAATTATAAAAACAATCAGCAAATTCCTAGTGTTGCTAAGGGTGTCAAGAAAAGAAGTACCAAGCCTTTAAGCAGCACATGACCATACATACATTCCTCTAGTAAAAGAAGGTACCTGGTTCTGATACATGAATCCTTTAGGCAACTCAGCTAAATACCTCCAAGCTGTTAAAAGACAACAAAAAAGTAAAATCATTTCTCTCTTACAAACATAAAACAAACACATGTGAAAGACATATTTAACATATGTTAATTAATGAAGAAACTTGGCAAATGTTTTAACAAGTTCAAAGAAAAAGTTTTAAAAGCACAAATTTCTATGGAGAAAAGGTGGCAACACTCAGCATTTGAATCCACCAGTTGTTCCATGGGGGGAAAGATGGGCAATCGCCTCCTGTGCTATTTATAGCCTCTCAAAAACCTGCTAGTGAGACAGCTCTGAGTCAGTTTCGACTCATCAGCAAAGAGAGTTAGTGAAAGGAATTTTGAGATGGATATGGATATGGATACAAAACTAGCTTTTTTAGTGCTGGTAGAGAGAAGTCAACTGAACCTTTTTGAGCAAAACAGAAGAATCACTTTGCATTATTACAGTTATCTACAATTATTACACAGTTGTAAAATAGTTTCTATTGAACCGAGGGGGAAAAAAACACCCAAGCGGTATCTCTAGAGTCTAGACAATGCAGTTATTGCACCAAAGTGCAAGGGCTTCCCATATCAGGGACCCTCTCCTCTAAAACAAAACAGAAGGGAGGAGAAGGAATGAGGATGAACATGAATATGATATGTTTATATTAAAGACAAGGAGCCCTAGTGGATCCATGTTTAAAACACCTGACTGCTGAGATTGGAGACTTATAAAATCCTGTACTGAGCTCTGGTGGTCTAGCGGGTAAAGGAATTGTCTTGCCAATCTAAAAGCAGGCAATTTGAGTATACCAGCTGCTTCAGGGGCGAGAGTTAGCCAATCTCTTCCTCTCTAATCAAGATACAGCCACTGAAAATCTACTGGAGGGTCAGCTATGAGTCACTTTCCACTTGCGTGTACATAACAAGAATCTACTGTGAGATGATTCCAGCTCGATGGTACAACAACATAGGTTTGTGAGTTGGACTCTACTGTAGGGTAATGGGCTAGATTGGGTTTGGTTTGAGTAGTAAGGACAAAAAATTGGGGAAATTCATCTCTGACAGCCTCATTTCCTCCCTAGTGAAGTAGAATATGAGGTTATCTACTATAAGTTAAGGGAACTCTGGTTGTTGTGAAAGGGCTCATGCACAAAAATATTTTTCACCAATTTACCATAGTGACTTTTTCATTTCATTAAAAGTAGCCACTAAAATACAGATAGGTCACCTGGGAGACATGCTAGACCATCATTTGAGTACGCTGACATAGGCCTCTCCTCTGGAGATTGTGCAGTGGGGTCTGGCACTCTATCACAATGCAAGTTTGTGAAATAATAGTATTTTGGTTTATGTTAGCAGAGCCCTGAAAGAATATAATCAAGACTTTTGAGTTTTTAAAAATTCTTAGAATTCTTTCTAAGTGGGATATTTAAGAGAAATTCTAAAATGCCTTTGAGTTGTGGTGTTGGAAAAATGTACTGAATTTCAAAGACTGCCAAAAGAACAAAAGATATGTCTTGGGAAAAGTGCAGCCAAAGTGCTCCTTGAAGGCAAAGATGGTGAAGCTTCATTCTCTGGGCATGTTGCTAAGTGAGACTATTTCTTGCAAAGGGACATCATGATTGGGAAGAAGGATCAGTGAAAGAGAAGAAGAACCCCTGTAAGATGGATTGACACAGTGATTGCAGCAATGGGTTCAAATGTGACAGAGATTATGAGAATGGCACAGGATAGGACAGGGTTCAGATCTGTGGTTCAGAGAGTCATTTTGAATCATATTCAATTAGATGGTGCCTAACTAGCAACAACACCCAGAGAGCCCCTGAGTACAATGAGGGAAAGGGATGTGGCCATAAAATAGAGGGCATAGCAAAGGAAAGACTCATGGAAACCTCAAGAAAACTTTCATCTGATGCCCAGTGTGTATAGTTAAAAAGAAGTTGGAAGAAGGGTGCAGAGATACCTGAAATAAAGTCCTCCAGCATACAGGAAAAGGTGATTATAATGTGCAGCGAAGGTTGTCACACACAGTTGTTGAGTGCTGTTGATATAACCAACCCATAGCGGACCCTCCAACAGGTTTTCAGAGGCAGTAAATCACATAGGAGGAAATTACCCACCCTACGATTGCAGAGCAGCTGATAGATTCAAACCACAAAGCTTTGGAATTGTAGCATGCTTCTCACCACTAAACCACCAGAGCTCCCCTTTCCTCCAATTTCACACCTACAGAAGCTGGCTGTCAATGCTGTGGTTCCAGATGATTCATTTGTTCCCTGCTAAAAAAGATGTGAGCATTTGGGTTTAATTTCTTCCTCTTTTTAGTTCAGGCAAAAGTCCTGAAGAGGAAATAGTTTATGGTTTTAACCTGTTTCAACTGTGTCACATCACTAAATGTTCCATTTCTAGTAATAACATACTATACATTCTGGACATCCATGTATACTGTTCTGTTGTGACAAATCAGATTTTAGATGTGTGGTTATAAAAATGGCTAGTTCCAAGTCTTCGGTCTTTTCTTTGCAAGCTAGGGCAAACAACATGAGTAGTGTAATAAAAAGAATAACGGCTTAGGACTCAGAATACAGTAGCACTAGCACTCTCATTACCCAGACACATCCCTCTACTTATCTTGGCTTCAGTTTCCTTCTTTGAAAATGAGATGCCATTGATTTTAACAACGCAAATACAAAACGTATGACAGTTACATTAATGCCAGACCTAGTTTGGACAATTCAACTTTAAAAATACATCACTGGAACAAAGAAACCTGGGTATTGACTCAATACCAGGTGATACCAAGGAACTACCTTTTCTGTGATAGAGCCTGGACGGTCAGTTTCTTAATCTTTTAAGTACTCCTATTCGGTAGCATAGATGGTTAAATAGCATATTCTAAAACATTCAAACCATCTCTCGGGCCCTGCGGATTTCCCTTCAGACGCCACCCGCCGGGTTCCTCCTCAAAGACGCCGCCAGAGTAAAGGTAGTTGCCTTCCTTACTGCTCCCGGCATGCTCCACGAGCAGAGCAGAGCGAGGCGGCGGGAAAATTGAAAGCTCACGGCTTGAGTCCCACCGCAGGGGCTCATACCCAAGGTGCCCAGGAGCTTATTTGCATGTCCCACCCGAGATGTGGGTTCACAGCTCAATCTTATGACCTAAAGATCATAACTCCCAAACAGGAGATATTCATGATGTCGTTTGGTTTGATTCAATTTCTCTGAAGTTCTTCGATTAGTTAGTTGGTAACCATAACTATAAAAGGTTAAACGTTCTATGGCCTTATATAAGTCCTGAGTACAAAGGCTTTTATCCTTTGTCAGTATGAAGTAGGAACAACACAGAGAAGGGTTATTGCAGTCTATTACCTTTTGCACAGGTTATGAAGGGAATATATGGTTCCCAAAGTTGAAATTACTATCACAGCAGAAATAATTAATGGCTGCAGTCTGTAAAAGTAGAACAGAGGCATACAAATAAAGCTCATATACCTTGGGAAAGAATACCTTCTATCAGTCAAACGGAAATTGAGGTGTATATGACAACTTACTTCCTTCCATTAAAACACAAAGCCCATAGACTAACCGTCTCACTAGGAAACTGGCGTATAGTAATTGCTTTATTAATTACTTCTAAAGGAACGAAATAATATTCACATGCAACTCTAGCGCTTGCTTTGTGATATTCCTTCTTCAAGTCATTTCAGACCTGAGAGTTTTACATCTTTCACCTAAGCCAAGAGATAGATTCAAAAGGAAGCAAAGGCTACATACTGAATGAGATCACTAAGGTTTTTGATTGATTGGAATCCAGTCTGGATAAGGGCCTGGCGATCTACAGTGACCACAGTCACTGAAAACCCTATCAATCACAACTCTATTGTGAAACAGATGAAATTGCCCTAAATTGAAATGGACTCCATCCATGGTGGCTGGTTTAGTTCTGTGCTGATTCTAAAGCACCTTGAAAGTTTGGATTTGTTTTCACTAGTTTTCTGATACTAGCTTCGAGAACCTATTTTCATTTAGCCTCTAAGAGGGAGTGCTCAAAAATTTTGATTTCTATAAAATTGTCTAATTGTGTGGTTGAAAGTTGATGAATAAAAAGAACATTTCAATGTCCAAACTAAAAGCTAATTATTATTGGTAAAAGGATTCGAATATAGATAAGATTACCTTCGTGAGTTTGCAAACAGTTAAGAGGCACAAAGTAATAGCGAAGATTTAATAGTAGATACTACGCAGACCAATTGGCAGCATCAGGATGGATGAAGAGATTGAGGTTGTACACAGCTTTAGTTTGCTTGGCTCCACAGTCAACAGTCTTGGCACCAGCAGCCAGGAAATTAAAAGGTGCATTGCCATGGGAAAGTCTGCTGTT
>NW_006399834.1:11847145-11848962 GCF_000299155.1 Elephantulus edwardii | reverse complement strand
AAATATATAATATATATATACTGCTTCACCTGCCTGCTTCAGGTCTTCTTTATTTTCAGCAAGCAAAGTTATGTCATCTGCCAATCTCTGGTTAATTAGTCTTTCTCCAATTCTCATGCCATGCTCTTCTTCTTATAGACTAGCTTCTCAAATTAGTTCCTCAGCATACAAATGGAATCAATATAATGGAACGATACAACTCTGATGCACTGTCTTGATTTTAAGCCTTATATTATCTCCTTGTTCTGTTTCTATTACTGCCTCTTGTCTATGCACTGGTTCCACATGAACACAATTAAATATTCTGAAATTTCATTTGGTGCAACATTATATATCATTTGCTATGATCCTAACAGTTGATTGTCTTTGCATGTCAACGTCTTCTCTGCTTTCAGTCAAGACCCATCTGTTAACGGTGTCTTTCACTCCATTTCCATTACTGAATCTGACTGGAATGTCTAGATGTTGCTAGTCAATGTATCACTTTCACTCATAGCCATTGAGGAGGAACCAACTCATAACTGATCCTCCAGAGAGGTTTAAGAGGCTGTAAATGAAAAAAAAAAAAAAGAAAAGGATTGCCCATCTTTCTCTCAATGAGCCACGAGACACACCATTTTGGATTAGTCTTGTGGACTACACCAGCACAGCTCCAATGTACCATACCCACATATGACAAAAATGTATATTTGTGTTGATTCAGTGACTGGGGTAATGGGGGTAGGTGTGTTAGAGGCAATAAGATTGACACAGGATAGATCAGGGTTTGGGGCTGTTGTACACAGTTATGAGTCACAGGCAACGTGACGGCATATAAGAACAACAACATTTGTATATAAAGCATTGATCAGTGTATAAATCAGAAGATACAGTGGTTGTATGGAACCACATTTATTAAATTAGTCTGGTTTGCCAAAATTATTTGAACATAGACTTTTCAAAGGTATTTGTCTGATTTCTTTAAGAATAATTTTTAATATGGCACATTTAAAATTTTAGATATTCTATTTCCCAGGAAATACAGGAATACTATTTATATACAGGTATTAATTACTTTGGTATTTTTCTTTCTTTTACTGGTTTATTTACAAAGTTTGAATACATTTTTCTTCACACCAGATCTTTCCTATTTCCTTCACCGCCCCCATCAAATTGTACAATCCTATGACTAACCTCACCCCCACCCATCCTCACCCCTTTGCTTCCACCTTCCCCCCCAACTTGATTCCCAGACTCATTCTACAATAATGGTTTTATAAACTATTTGTCCTTATGGGACTTAGTTTGTTAACTCAGCATAACGCTCTCCCATCCCTCCAAAAGTAGGTAGTAATTTACACAATCATTGCTTCTTCTGCTGTGTAGTATCCTTTCGATTGTGGTTGGGCATTTGGGCTGTTTCCATGTTATTGCAATGGTGGGTAATGCTGCTATGAATATTAGCGTAACAAGTCTCTGTTTGTGCCTCAAGGTACCCAAGAAAAACCGGTGGGAGGAGGCCCTTGGGGACAGCGAGAACGCGCTCCTGGGCGGAAGGGAAGCTTGGAAGTGGCACACAGGGGAAAGTCACCTCAGACAATAACGAAGAGGCATCTTTCAAAGGTACACAGGGAAAACTGGCGGGCCCTCGGGCCAGAAAGGAAAACATAATCTACACAGGAGTTCTACAGGACACATCACCTTCCCTTGGAGACACTACAACTAAACTTAAGAGACACTGGTCAAAAGGAAAAAAATGTCAGCAATCGACATGTTTGGAATCACAGAAGCCAAGAAAGCTTAAGATACAAGCTGTCAGATCATGGATTGGACAATGG
>NW_006399834.1:11832795-11847045 GCF_000299155.1 Elephantulus edwardii | reverse complement strand
AGAGACCGGTCCTTGGAGAAGGACATCATGCTTGGGAGGGTGGAGGGACAGCGCAGGAGAGGAAGGCCCTCTATGAGGTGGATTGAGTCAGTGACTGGGATAATTGGCAAGCAACTCGAGGACACATAACACCAACAACGCAGACAGACACACGTGGCCAGGAGGGAGAATGGTATCACGCTTCGAAGGGTGGTCTACAGAGGAGGAAAGGAAGACTTTGATGAGATGGATTGATAAACTGAGGTAATAGGATTGAGTGTCTCGGAAACAAGTGAGTCTGACACACCGTAGGGTTAGGGTTCACAGCTATCCTCATAGGGTAGCGAAGAGCGGCAGGCGACCATCCTTGCGCAGAGGCCATGCTAATCTTCTCTGTATCCTAATCTTCTCTGTATCGTTTCAATTTTAGTATATGTGCTGCCGAAGTTAGAACAAATTTGGCAGTCACCCAGGACTTATATAAGACCCCAAAGCATTGATTATTTTACAGTTATGGTTATCAAATGATCGAAGAACTTCACAGATACTTGATCAAACCAGACAACATGAGGTCTTCTGTTTCAGAGTTATGATCTCGAGGCTAAAGGATTAAACTTCAGAGTTTACTTCTCGGGTAGAACATGCAAATAAGCTCCCAAGGCACCTTGGGTAAGGGCCCCTAAATAGCCCCAGGCTCCAGATCGCGGTATTTCTGGCCTCCGGGCCTCCAGCTTCTGGAAGAAGCACTTTCTATCCGCGCGGCTTGTGGTCGTAGGAAGTGAGAACAATCCTGGTGATGCATGACGTACCTGAAGTGAGGCGAGAGGCGCGATGAGGTCACCTGGAGCTGGCACCGTTTCCCGAAGGTTCTTTGAGGACGATTACCGAAGACTCTGGGAGGAATCGTTCCGCAGGCTGTGTCATTAGGTTCTGGGGTCAAGTACAGGATGTTCCCAGTCACTAATAAAACATGATGTTTGGAAAGACCAAAGTTCAAAGAGAAAGACACTCAACCAAATGTATTGACGCTGTGACTGCTGCAGTGGACAAGTAAGGACAATGAGGAAGGATGGCAGAAGAATTAATGCCTTTGAAATGCGGTAGTGAAGAGTGCTGGACTGCCCAAAAAGAACAAACAGATAAGTCTTGGGGAAAGTGCAGACAGAGTGCTCCTTGGAGGCAGGGATGGCGCTGTTTGGGGCATGTAGCTAGGAAAGCTGTTACTTGGAGAAGGACATCGTACTTGGAAAGGTCAGAGGACGGCGAAAGACAGAAAGACCCTCCATCCGGTGTATTGAAAACACAGAGACTGCAGCAATGGACTCGAATGTGCCAGGGATTGTGAGGATGGCACAGGATTCAGATCTGTTCATAGGGTCGCTATGAGTCATACAGGACACAATGATCCTGAAAGAGCTGCGGACAAGAGCCCAGAGTCCAGTCATAGGCAGGTGCCTCTCTCTTTCTAGGATACACTAGGACCTGGATGTACCAACGCAAGTTTCTCCCGTCCTGGGGCCTGACGCTGGATCAGCCAGGTGGCCTGCCACTAACTCTGCACAGGTACTAAAGGGAGGGAGGCTAGTGGATCGAGACGGAAAAGCTCCCACGGGGTGGCGATGCCCTGCCACTCCGCCACCACTAACATTTGGCCCGAGTATTTGTCCTGGAGAGGGTGAAGCCAGAATGCTCCTTGGCGTCAAGGGTCGGACATACTTTGGGCATGTTGCAAGGAGGGACTGGTCCTTGGAGAGGGACATCATATTTGGGAGAGTGGAGGGACAGCGCAGGAGGGAAAGACCCTCGATGAGATGGATCGATTCTGTGAGCGGAGTGGTGGGAATGAATGTGTTTGAGACGGAGAGTTTGGCACAGGATAGAACGGTGTTTAGGGCTCTTGTGCATAGGGTCGCTGTGAGTCGCAAGCGACTTGATGGCACATGACAACAACATGGGCTTGAGGAATCGCACTGTTCTCTGGACTACCTTGCCAAACTTTAGCCCTGTGCATCCAAACGTGCAAGAGGCAAGACAGACTTGGCAAAAATTTCCAGTCAATGTGAAAATATTCTGATTTTGGCTACAAACAAAAATATTTTTCAATTTATAGTTCTGATTGTTGTATATATACAAAAATGAGAGCAAAAGGCTTCTGGTGTCCTGCAGTTACACTGTTGGATAAAGTGAAGGAAAACAGTTCGCTAATGCTTTCTTAAACCACATACTTGATAAGCAATATGCATACAGACAATGAACACCATAAAGAACTAGGACAAAGAAGGATCAACCTGAAGCGAATCGACCTAGGGACTATAATTAACAAATCGTTGTTATGGGGTGATGGTGGTGGTGGTGATGTACTATACTCTATAGTCAGAACTGATCCATAGCTGACCCTATAGCAAGTTTTCAGAGCTATTTAATTATACAGAAGAAGGTTACCCATCTCCTTACACAGAACTGCTAATGATTAGAACTCCTTACCACTAGGTCATCAGAGACCTTAATTAGCACATGTTGTTGTTAGGTGCCATCAAGTGGAGTATGACCCATAGAGACCCTATGGACATCAGATCTGAAACCTGTCCTATTCTGTGCCATCCTCACAATTCCTGACACATTAGAGCTCATTGTGGTAATCACTGTGTCAAACACACCTACTTGAGAGTCTTCCTCTCCTTCACTGACCCTCTGCCTTTCCAAGTATCATGTCCCTCTCCAAGGAATAGCCCCTTCTAGCAACATGCCCCAAGTATGTGAGGCGAAGCTTTATCATCTTTGCTTCCAAAGAGCACTCTGCACATCCTCCAAGAAAGGTTGTTCTTTTGGCAGTCCAGAGTATATCACTACTCTTCTCCAACACCACAGGTCAAAGGCATCAATTCTTCTGTCACCTTTATTCATTGTCAAGCTGAGATGCATAGCGTCTCAGACTATGGTCTGAATCGGACACACCTTAGTCCCCAATTGGAGCAGCATAGGTCTAACAATTCAAAAGGGGAGGGGGAAAGGGAGAAGTAGGGTGAAGGAAGGAGGAGAGGGGGATCACTAGGACAGAAGAGCTTAGTGGACAGATTGGAGAGTGAAGGAATAGATAAGGGGCAAGGGGGACTTGAGACCTTGTGATCAAAGGCCTTTATCAATAGTAATTAATTATATAAAACACAACACACATGAGCCAAACAAAACAATGTATATAAATGATTGCATGCAAACCAATTAAAAAAAAAAAAAAGATTGTCCAATGATGGATATGAGAAGACATGAACTGATGTTTTTTCCATTGACATTTTTAAAAACAAAATAAAAAATAAAAATAAAGAATATGACAACTTAGGAAAGAACTAAGGAATCTTTGTGGTGCAATGGTTAAAGCTCTCAGAGACTGCTAAAGGCAAGGGAATAAATCTACCAGCCCAGGTGATCTGCAGGAGAAAGATGTGGCAGTCCCCTTCTGGGTAAATTTACAGCCTTGGAAACTGACCACATGGGGACAGTTCTCTATTTCATAGGACTGTGGTGAGTAGGCATGACTTCAACACCAAATTTTTTTGTGTGTGCTTTTGGGGTTTTTTGTATGAAATGTAGCCGCACATTTTGCTCCTTGTGATTTTCATACCCACCACACCCCCAACTATCAGCTGATATTCTAAAGTAAAAACCTACTAAAAAGCAATAACTTTCAACCTCTTTGAATTGGTGCCTTATTTTCTGATGTACAAAAAGAAAATCAGGTGAAATCCAAAAGAAAATTCCATGAATTCTGGCTGGGACAAGAGTAGACCAGAGAAAAAATCCACAGAGATTACTGCTAAAATAATCTTTCCTTATGTTTATTTTTATAATTCTTTTAAAGCTTTGAAAATAAAAAAAATAAAAACACTATGTTCTCCCTGCCGATTCCAAATAAAGAGTAGGCAAAAATGTCACACCTATTGAATTGTTAAATTACAAATAAAATAGTGCTTTGACATGTTTCTTGTAATAGCCGGCTTTTCCAATACACCATTTCTGACTTAAAATATATTAAGAAATTATAAATTGATGTACTTCTTGGTGTTCTAGTGCAATATTCAGAGTCTCTTCTGACATCCATTTTGGTCTTTTCTTTCTCCTCTGTCTTTGTAATAAACTTTTACACTCTTCCTGGGTGATATTCTTGATATCCTCCCCCAACTCGTCTGGTCTTCGTTCATTAGCGTTTAAGGCCTCAAACCTATTCCTGAGATGGTTTTGAAATTCATGTGGGATAGACTCAAGGGCATATTTTGGTTCCCGTGGACTTGATTTAATTTTCCTTAGCTTCAGCTTGAACTTGCATATGAGTAGTTGGTGGTCTGTCCCACAATCAGCTCCCGGCCTAGTTTTCACAGCTGATATTGAGCTTCTCCAGCAATTCTTTACACAGATGAAATCAATCTGATTTCTATGTATACCATCAGGTGAAATCCATGTATATAATCTGTTTTTGTGTTTCTTATAAAATGTATTTACAATCAATGAATCGTTGATTGTGCAAAATTCTATCATTCTATCTCTAGCTTCATTTCTGTCACCAAGACTATGTTTTCCAACTACTTATCCTTCTTTGTTCCCAACTTTTGCATTCCAGTCACTCGTTATAATTAATGTATCTTGATTGCATGTTCAACCAATCTCAGACTGCAGACGCTGGTAGAAATCTTCTATTTTCTCTTCTTTGGCTCTGGTTGTTGCTTCATATAGCTGAATGATTGTGGTATTCACTGGACTTCCTTGTATGAGGATGGATATTATCCTGTCACTCACAAGATATTAAGGAGCTGAACAGAAGATTTCAAAAGGCAGTGCAGGAAAACAAAGCAAAATATTATGATGAAATGTGCAATGAGCTGGAGTCAGAAAATCAAAAGTGCTAAACTTGCTCAGCATTTCTTAAGCTCAGGGAACTGAAGAATAAATTCAAACCTTGAGTTGCAATACTTAAGGATGCTTTCGGCAAAATATTAAATGATCCAGGAAGTATTAAAAGAAGATGGAAAGAGTATACAGAATCATTGTACCAAAAGGAATTGGCAGACAGAAGAATTTCATGAAACAACATATCAGCAAGGGCCTGTGGTGATAACGGAGGAAGTTCAAACTGCTTTGAAAGAATTGGCAAAAAATAAGTCCCCAAGAATTGATGGTATAATAATTGACATATTTCAACTAACAGATGCTGCCCTAGATGTGCTCAACAAGTTGTACCAAGAAATCTGGAGGACAACCACTTGGATAGGAAGAGATCCATATTTGTTCCCATTCCAAAGGTGATTCAACAGAGTATGGAAATTATCAAACAATATTATTAGTATCACATGCAAGCAAGATTCTGCTGAACATTATCCAAAAACGACTGGAATAGCACATCAGCAGAGAACTGCCAGAAGTTGCCAGAAAGCTGATTTTAGAAGGAGTCGTGGTACTAGCTAATGTTAGAAGGATCTTGGCTGAAAGCAGGGAATATCAGAGGAATATCTGTGTTTCATTTATTATGCAGAGGTATTTGACTGTGTGGATCACAACAAATTATGGCTAACTCTGAGAAGAATGGGAATCCCAGAACACTTGATCATGCTAATGCGAAACCTATGCTTGGACCAAGAGGCAGTCATCAGAACAGAGCAAGGAAACACTGCATGGTTCAAGATTGGGAAGGATGTACACCAGGGATATGTCCTATCATCATACCTTTTCAATCTATATGCAGAACAGATTATCCGGGAGTCTGGACTTTATGCAGAGAAATGTGGCGTCAAGATTGGAGGAAGATTCATCAACAATCTGTGTTATACAGATGACACAACCCTGCTTGCTGAAACTGAGGAGGACCTGAAGCACTTGCTGCAGAGGGTCAAGGACTGCAGCCTCCAATATGGATTGAGGCTCAATATCAAGAAAACACGGATTCTCACCACTGGGCAGATTGGTAGCATCATGATAGATGGTGAAGAGATTGAGAGTGTTAATAGCTTTAGTTTGCTTGGTTTCACAATCAACAATCTTGGCACCAGCAGCCAGGAAATTAAAAGACAAATTGCGACGGGAAAGTCTGCGGTCAGAGACCTCTCAAAAATACTGAAGAGCAATGATGACAGTCTGGAAACTGAGGTGGTTCTAATACAGGCCATGGTCTTTGGAATCACCTCAGAGAGCTGAACGATGACTAGGGATTATAGAAGGAGAACTGATGCCCTTGAGCTGTGGTGCTGGAGAAGAGTATTGAATATCCCAAGAACTGCTAAGAGAACGAACAGTTTCACCATAGAGAGGGTTAAACCAGGCTGCTTCTTGGAGGCAAAGATTCTGAGGCTTCATCTTACATACTTTGGACATGTTGCAAGGAGGGACAAGTCCTCAGATAAGGACATCATGTTTGGGAGAGTGGAAGGACAGTGCAGCAGAGGAAGGCCCTCTATGAGTTGGATTGACTCAGTGACTGGGGTACCGGGGGTAGGTATGTCGGAGACAGTGAGATTGGCACAGGATAGAGCAGGGCTTAGGACTGTTAGGTATAGGGTCACTGTGAGTTGCAGGTGACTCAACAGTACATAACAATAACAACAACACAAACTGATGTTCAAATTTATGACCAGAGAATTATATTAAAACACTTTTTGATATTTTTCTTTTCCCTTTGACACACTTAAAACTTTAGCAGTTTATCGAAGGGCAGGTGGTGAGAACTACCCACAGTTGGATGAATGCTCAGAATTGCAGGATCTGAAACTTAACATCCCTACAAGTTTTAATTAAATCCTTTCTAAATCAAGCTGAATTTTGAAGGATGATTACCTGGAAAAGTCTTTTCATTATGAAAAGAAGAAAAATATTTGTTATATTGGTGGGGGAGGATATCAAGCTGGCAAGAGGTCAAATCTTTTGGGGGAGTAAACTTTTTTTCATTTATTTTTTTATTTCAATGAACATCTACAGAGATTTTGGAATTCATTCATTCATTGTTGCACTTTTCTCCCCGCCCACCCCACCCCGCCCCCGTTCGCTCCTCTCCTTGGAAAGCAAAAGAAAAACTCCTTCATTGGTACACAATCGCCTCGCCCACCCCCACCCCAAATATAATCCACTCTGCAACCCTCATTCCGTACTCTTATGATAAACATAATGCCCTAAAATATAATACTTTTAAACTATTCTCTCCCTCATAGACTTCAATGCAGTAAACATAATTTATCCAGTTTTTCTCAGTCTTACCCCCACCCCGATGTCAGCCTCATTCTACAACAGTGGCACCATATAGCAATTGTCCCTTTGTGACTGAGATATTTCACTCAGCATCATGTCCTTCAGGGTCACCCATTTTGAATAATATTGCATGAGTTCCTTGTTTTTCAATGCGGGGAATAAACTTTTACAGTAGTTAAATTATTTAATGTGTACAGAAATAGCAAGAGAGTTTAATTTTAGAGTTATGGCTCACTGAACAATGGGGTGTTAAAAAGTTTGGAGCAGTTTTTCATGGGTGATTTATGTATATCCTCTTTTAAGACAGGAAATATTCCCTATAATAATTCTAATGTTGAAATTATTTTTATTATATTGTCATTTAAATATGTATAACCCTAAAACTGGGTATCAACTAGGTTCTAATAGCTATTATACAACTTAAAGCCAAAATAGACTTACAAATTAAATACAAAACCACAAAATCCATAAGGTTCAAATTAACAACATTCATTTACAACAACGACAACTACAGTAGCTGATGTGTTTTGCTGAAAGCAAATTGCTATTGTTGGATTTGATGGTGGAAAGATGTAACTTTTATATCTAATCTATTTTTGTGTTTTCACAAAGAAAAGAATATCAATTTAAGCAAGTATTTTTAAAAATACAAAAATCTTTGTTCATTACTAAATTGAATAGACAGTGGAACACATATTTTTTTCATATTTTAACTTCTAAACTCAAGATCCGTTTTTTAATCAATAGTGCTCTACAGTCATCATCAGCTATTTCAATGTCTTTGAAGCAGGACATGGCACACAATAGATGGAATCTTTGTTGAAAGTTGCTGGCAATCTTAGATAGGACAGAATGCTGTGTTATCCAATCCTGTGCCATCTTCTTTTCTGACTTAAAAGTCTCCTATAAGATTTATAACCTCTAAACACCTGCTGGAGGGTCAGCTATGAGTCAGTTCTGACTCAGTGACACATAATCATAGTAAAAGTAAACAAACAAATAACATTGTCAATAATCAAGGTGTTAGTTTCTTATATTTAATAAACACTTGTATTTCTCCTCATAAAAGTGACATGCCATTGAGTAATGTACTACTCTGTAGGGACTAGTGCTGAGATGGAGTCTCAAAATCCTTGCCTTCAAGGAGCAGCTTGGTTTCACCCCCTCTAGGACAGATCTCTTAGTTTTCTTGGCAGTCCGTGGTATGTTCAATGCTCATCTCTAGCACCATAACTCTATCTATCTCGTGTCTATGACCATAATCCTGTTGAATTATTTGTTCATGAAGCTCTGGTGGCCTATTGGTAAGGAGCTGCACTGCCAACCTGAAAGCACAGTTCAGACAAATCCACCAATTACTTCAGGAAAGAAAAACTGGAAAATTTAAACAAATTTAAGTCAGAAATAAATATAAGTTGTATACACATACACACACACACACATACTTAAGAGAGGAAGACCCTCATCAAGATGGATTGATTAGTACCATGATTGTGACAATTGTTAAGGACCTTTGAGTTGGAACTGAACCTTAGCTGACCCTCCAGCAGGTTTTCAGAGGCCGTAAATCACATGAGAGGAAATCGTCCATATTTCTTCTGCAGAGCAGCTGATGAATTTGAACTCTGTACCTTCATATTAGTAGCACACCTCTTACCACTGACCATAACAATAGGCTCAAGCTCATCAGAGAATATTAGGATGGCACAGGACAGGGTAAGATGCAGATCTGTTTTTCGTAGGATCATTATGAGTTGTAGTCAATGAAATGGCACTTACTAGGATATTAGTTAAAGACTAAGGTGTGCCTGATCCAGGTCTTGGTCTTCACAATTAACTTGCTATGCATCAGAGAGCTGGACGATGGCCAGGGATAACAGAAGAATTGATGCTTTTGAGTTGTGGTGTTGGCCAGGCATAACAGAAGTACAATCAATGCCTTTGAGTTGTGGTGTTGGAGAAGAGTCTTGAACATACCAAGGACTGCCAAGAAAACTAAGAGGTCTGTCCTAGAGAGGGTGAAACCAAGCTGTTCCTTGGAGGCAAGGATTTTGAGACTCAGTCTCACATACTTTGGGGCCAGGAGAGACCCAAAAGTTGTGGTCTTTGGAGAAGGATATCATGCTTGAAAGGGTCGAGGGACAGGGAAGGAGAGGAAGACCATGGATGAGGCGGAATGATGTGTTAACTGGGGTAATAAATGGAGATGTGTTAGAGATGGTGAAATTGGCTTAGGGTAGAGCAGAATTCAAAGTTATTGTGCACTGGGTCACTATGAGTCATAGTCAACTCAATCGCACATAACAACAATACAACAATATTCTTTCAACATGGAGTTAGCAAAATAATTGAAATCAGCACCAAACATATATCTAATAAAATTTTACTGAGATTTGGTATGATAAAAGGTTACCCAGTTATAAATTGATAGAAAATTTTAATTCTATTTCTAGTTTCAATTCAGAGCTGTTAAAAGGTAAAGAAGGAACTAGGCATCTAGGTGTGTTTGTTGTGTGGCTTCTTGAGATTTTCTTTGGCCAATGTTTTAGCAACTGTTGTTAAGAGAGGAAAGGATTAGTGGAGAGATTCTGTATAATAAAAAAATTTTCTCACCCCTAACACATGGCAAACAGGTTCCTAATGTGAATAAGTCTTAAAGAGGCTCAACACAGTCTACCACAATAAGTTTGAGAATGCAGTTTCACAAAGTAAATACTAAAAGTGACTCATATATCATTTAAAAATTATAATAAATCAAATTTCATTGTTATTGCTTCCACTTTTCCTTCAATTTAAAATATTCAAATCATCATTAAAACTTTTATTTGTATGTTGTTTTTGTTATGATGAGCCATCAAGACGACTACTATTCACAGTGACCATATGAATAATGGCTGTGAACCTTGCCCTACCTCAAGTCAACGTAACCATCTCTGAATCCATTGCCATAGTCGCTTGTCAGTCTATCTCATCCAGGATATTCCTTTCCTGTGCTCTACCCTTCGAACCATGACATTCTTCTCCAAGGACAGGTCTCTCCTGGCAAAATCCTTGCCTCCTGAGCAACCTGGTTTCACTCTCTCTAGGACAGATCTGTTTATTCTCTTGGTAATTGCTCTAAAGATATGTTCAATACTCTTCCCCATCACTACAACTCAAAGGCATCAGTTTTCCTTCTGTCATCATTATTCAGTTCTCAGATACATAGCAAGTAGAAGACCATGGCCTGGATCATGCACATCTTAGTCTCTAGACTAACATTGTTGCTTTTTAGCACTCTGTCCTCACAGCAGGTTTTCCCAATGCAACTTGTCTTTTTGTTTCCTGACTGCTGGTGTATTTTTAGGTTGTTGTTGTGTACCATCAGGTTGGAAGAGACCTATAGCTGATCTTCCATAGGTTTTCAGAAGCAATTAATCACATGGAAGGAGATTGCCCAACCTTCTCTTGTGGAGCAGCTGGTGGATTCAAACCATGTGTCTTCGGGACTGCAGAGCAGCTTCTTGCTACTAAACCAGACGTGCTCCTTGATGTATTTGTAGGGCGTGTCCTAAAAGCATTTGACTTTCATGTAGTGCAAATATATAATTTATATTACTCATTCTATAGCTGATGTTATATGGATCTTAGTTGAAAGCAGGGAATACCAGAGGAATGTCTGTGTTTCATTGATTATGCAAAGGTGTTTGACTGGGTGGATAATAACAAACTGTGGCTGACTCTGAGAAGAATGGGAATCCCAGAACACTTGATTGTGCTAGTGCGAAACATATACTTGGACCAGAGGCAGTCATCAGAACAGAGCAAGGAAACACTGCATGGTCCAAAATTAGGAAGGATGTATGCCAGGGATGTGTCCTATTTCCATACCTTTTCAACCTGTATACAGAACAAAATATCTGAGAGGCTGGGCTCTATGAGAAGTGTGGTGTCAGGACTGGTGGAAGAGCCATCAACAATCTGCATTATACAGATGACACAACCCTGCTTACTGAACCTGAGGAGGACCTGACACATTTGCTGCAGAGGGTCAAGACTGCAGCCTCCAATATGGATTGAGGCTCAGTATCAAGAAGACAAAGATTCTCACCACTGGACCAATTGGCAGCATCAGGATGGATGGTGAAGAGATTGAGATTGTTCACAGCTTTAGTTTCCTTGGCTCCACAGTCAACGCTCATGGCATCAGCAGCCAGGATATTAAAAGACGTATTGTGATGGGAACGTCTGCTGTTAGGGACCTCACCAAAGTACTAGAGAGCAATGGTGTCACTCTGGAGACTAAGGTGTCCCTGACACAGGCCATGGCCTTTACAATCAGTTGTTATGCATCAGAGAGTTGAACAATGGCCAAGGAGGATAGAAGGAGAATTGATGCCTTTGAGCTGTGTTGCTGGAGGAGAGTATTGAGCATACCAGAGACTGTTAAGAAAACAAACAGATTCATCCTGGAGAGGGTTAAACCAGGCGGCTCCTTGGAGGCAAGGACTCTGAAGATTCACCTGACATACTTTGGTCATGTTGTAAGGAGGGACCAGTCCTTGGAGAGGGACATCATGCTTCAGAGGGTGGAGGAATAGTGCAGGAGGGGAAGATCCTCTATGAGATGGATTGATTCAGTGACTCAGGTAATTATGGTGGGTGTGTCAGAGACAGTGAGATTGGCACAGGATAGAGCAGGGTTTAGGGCTGTTGTAGGTCGCTATG
The DNA here is from genome assembly GCF_000299155.1 of Elephantulus edwardii. Lineage (NCBI taxonomy): Eukaryota > Metazoa > Chordata > Mammalia > Macroscelidea > Macroscelididae > Elephantulus > Elephantulus edwardii. The sequence goes on along the minus strand of NW_006399834.1, from coordinate 11,835,135 downwards.
AGTCACAGGCAACTCAACAGTACATCACAACAACATCATAAAGTATAACACTGTCAATTATAGGATGATATTTGAGTGCATATAAAGAAGACGTGTCAATACAACTATTGTTTACAACAATATTAAAGTCAAAGATGAAGAAATTTATCATTTTTACCAAACTTCTGCAGAAGACTAATCAACAATTTATGTTATATAGATGACACAACTTTGCTTGCTGAAAATGAAGAAAACTTGGAACTCTTGCCCCAGAAAATCAAAGATTAAAGCCTTCATTATGGATTATGTCTCAACATCAAGAAAACAAAAATCTTCACCATTGAACCAATAGGCAATATCATGATGGATGGATGGATAAAAGATTAAAATTGTCAATGATTTCATTTCACACTGCTCTACAATCAACACCCAAGGCAGCATCAGTCAAGAAATTTAAAGACTGCTGTCAAGGATTTCTACAAAGTGCTAAAAGCAACAATGTCAGTGTGAAGACTAAGATGAAATTAATCCAAACTATAGTCTTATCCAAGTTGGACAATGAATCATAAGAAGAATAGTTACGGTCTTGGAGAAGAAAATTGTCTGTCTCATGGAATGCCAAAAGAACAAACAGGTCTGCCTTGGAGGAAGTGGAGCCAGGGTGTTCTAGGATGGTGAAGCCTCTCACATACCTTTGGCGTGTTGTCAGAAGGGGCTAATCCTTGGAAAAGGGTATCATGGTAGGAAAGGTGGAGGGTCAGAGAAAGAGAGGAGAACTCCCAACAAAACAGATTGTTATAGTGAATACAACAGTGGACTTGAGGATGATGCAGGATAGGTTCAGATGTGTTGTCCATAGGATCTCTTGCAGCCGTAGTTGACTTGATGGCACTTACCAACTATAACATTATCAACTACACTGTTTGCCTCGTTGAGTTTCCACTTGAGTGTAAAGGACGTTGTTGTTTGGTGCCATCAAGTCGTAGACGACTCATAGCGACCCTATGAACTAACAGCCTGAGCACTGTTCGTACATAGAGTTTCCGGAGGCAAGCCATTTCAGAAGTGGATACCGCTCCTGCTTCCAGCCTTGATTTAATCAGGAAGCTCCAGCCAACACTGTCCACCCATTACCACGATTGGCACATCACTGTCACAGTCTTCAGCATCACAGGAACCACAAGTTACCTCTGAACAGCAACGCACAGACCAGTGCTATACCACCCCGAAAAGCAGTTGACTCCAAAAGCTTGCCACGATTCCTGCACTCACACCACCGCGCTCCTTCTGGCAAGGAGAACTTCCCAAGACCGTAAAGGACATAGACAATGAAAAAAATAATACAAATAAATAAACAAAGTAATTTTAGACACTGACCAAAGCCATTGATAAAATGAAGACTATAACCCATTTTACTCACTCTAAGAAAAATTATATCACATATTTGCATACAAAATTAAATGCTGTATTATACTGTATTATTCATTATTATTTCAAAATCCATTCTCAAATACTTTGTTCTCATTATATAATGAAAAATACTTTGAAAATAAGAGAATAAAAAGTCAGATTTCACCAGTGCATATTTATGTGCATTTTATTTTCTCACGTACTATTTTAAAACAGACAGATTGACAATTCACCAGATCATTGCACACAAATTAAGAGCATATGGACTGTGTGCTTAATTAAAACACTCATACTGTTAAGATCCACCATCATTCCTGTTTTACTTGGAACTCTCGTCATCTTCTCAGGATTTGAATATTTAAAGAGTTAGACTAGTAAGTGATTGGGGATACTTTAAATCCCACTAGCTTGAAAGACCCATAAAAATCAGACTTCCTACCTAAACCCTCGTTTACCAAATGTACATTTTAGTAACTTAGTGTTACAGATTCTGAGTCGGAACCTACTCATAGTTGACCCTCCAGTGGATTTTCAGAGGCTGGATGTCTCAGGGAAGGAGGATACCCATCTTTCTGCAATGGAGTAGTTGGGTAGGTTCAAACTGCCTACCTTTGGGTTAGCTATACAATTCCTCACACTCATTATTATGTATCATTGAGTTGGAAATGACACATTGCTAACCCTCCAGCAGGTTGTCAGAGGCAGTAAATTGCACTAGGGGCATGGGAGAGACTGTATCTTTTTTCAGTGAAGCAGATGGCAGGCTCGAAATGTGTGCTTTTGGGTTGGCAGCACAACTCCCTACTATTAAACCACCAGAGCTCCCTACTTACCCACTAGTGATCGAAAATGCAATCAAGATGCTTTGATAATAATGAGTGACTGGAATGAAAAAGTTGGGAACAGAGAAGATTCAGTAGTTGGAAAACATGGACTTGGTGACAGAAATGA
>NW_006399834.1:11823684-11832695 GCF_000299155.1 Elephantulus edwardii | reverse complement strand
CCTTGCTATGTCATGATCCCTGACATCCTCACACCCATTGTTACAGTCACTGTGTCAATCCATCTTCATGAAGATCTTTCTCTCTTTTCTCTGATCTTCCACTTTTTCCAGCATAATGTCTTTTTTCCAAGGATTAGCCTCTCCTGAAAATACGCTCAAACTTGCTGAAGGGCCAGCTATTTGTCAGTTCTTCCACACTCTCCATACCCTTTGGGACTTTTAACCCCATCTTACTAGTTATCCTATTTTTACAATAATGACTAGGGATGATAGAAAGAGAATTGATGTCTTTGAGCTGTGGTGCTGGAGAAGAGTATTGAATATACCATGGACTGCCAGGAGAACAAACAGTTTAACCCTTGAGAGAGTGAAGCCAGGATGTTCTTTGGAAGCAAGGATTCTGAGGCTTCATCAGACATACTTTGGACATGTTTCAAGGAGGTACCAGTCCTTGGAAAGGGACATCATGCTTGGAAGAGTGGAGGGACAGAGAAAGAGAAGAAGACAATCAAGGAGATGGATTGATATAATGCCTGGGGTAATGAGGATAGATGTGTCAGAGACAGTAAAGTTGGCACAGGATAGAGCAAGTTTCAGGGCTATTGTACATAAGTCATTATGAGTCACAAGCGACTCAATGGCACATAACAACAACAGTCTTATGCAGTATTTATTTGTCCTTATGAGATTGGGTTTCTTCACTCAATAGTGCTATCTTTTATTAGCCAACCCTATTAGCACATCAGAGAAGATAACTGTTGACAGGCATTGTTAGCCATCATCTGATTGGCAGCACTATCCCTGGCCTAGTGAATTATTAGCATAACTGAAAATACACCAGAAGGCTCCAAGTTGCCCTTCTAAGATAATCTTCTCTATGCCACATAGCACATATGGAGAAAAAATCTTTGCTGATTGTCAGATGAATCTACACATAGTGAAAGTCTGTGTTTATGTTCACATGGTTTTCAAGATAATGATGGTGACGGTGATGATCACTCTTGAGAAAACATACACAAGTACACAAATGAAGGAAACCAACTAAAGAGGACAACTGGGGCTACTAAGAGTCACCTGAATAAAAAGATAATTAAAATAAAAATTATTTACAATAACAATAATAAGAATAAAAATGCACTCCTAGAGCTTTAACTGAGTTCTTTTGTTCATTTTTATTTCATGAGAACACAAGCAGAGTGTTCATGTAACTCAGTTAGCTATATCTGTTAAAGGCAAAGATTGAGCTTGATAGTAGAGATTTATCAAATCTTGCTCTGAACCTTCCAGCTAAAGTATGTGACATCTCAGACTAAGAAATAATTCCACATCATTCTTGTGTGGTAGCATAATGATGTCTGAAATCACCACAAAGTGTTTTACCTTACTGGGACCTTTTTCATCAGCCCCAAGGCACATGGTCTATAACAGACATCTTCTCTGTAGATCATACCACTCGTAGGGCTGTTAGGACTACATGATTTAGAGCGGGTGTATCTGGATTAGGGTCTCAGCTATATTATATACTGGTGTGATCCTGATTTAGGGTTTTGATTGTGTTTACTCAAGGTTCCTTGCATTGGACTATAACCTACCTCATCATGTTATCATGAGAATAAAAAAAGAATGATATATGAAACATGATTGGTGCAATACCTGGCACATAAAAAGCACTCAAATAACCATTGTTGAGTTCTCCTTTTCTTCTTCTCACAAGTTTTATCATGCATTGTATTAAATAAGAATTATATTTATTATTCATTAGACTGTGCCTTTTTTTTTTTTTAAGCAGGCAGATAAAGGCTTATTTTACTGAATGATCTTTATAACTGCCAAGGCCACTGTGTACAGAGAGGAGAGGAGCTTTATTTCTTGGTCTCTTCCTCTTTAGACAGAGTCTTGATGATGTCTTCTTTCTTGGCCTGGAGCCGCTCCTCACGTCGTTTGTGTGCCTCCTTGGTCTTAGGTCTACGGGCCTCAGCCTGGTCAGCCAGGAGCTTCTTGTGGGCTTTATCTGCCTTCAGCTTGTGAATGCGTTCCATAAGAATTCGCTTGTTTTTGAACACATTCCCCTTTACTTGCAGGTATAGGCTGTTATACATGTGGCGATCAATCTTCTTAGACTCTCGGTTTATCTCTGAGCAGCCGGCGCAAAATCCTCACCCGCCTCATCCAGGTCACCTTCTCGGGCATTCGAACATTAGTAGTACCCTTTCGCTTACCTATGCCCATATGCCTGCCCTTCCTGCTGGCTAAGGTATTTTTTCGGCATCGAGCCCGAGAATAGACAGTCACAGGCTTGCGGATGATCAGGCCATCTTTAATCAGTTTCCGGATTTGCTGCCGAGAGTTGGCATTGGCAATTTCACTGGTCTCGTTGGGGTCCAACCAGACTTTCTTCTTACCACAGCGGAGGACACTAGAGGCAAGCCTCTTCTGAAGCCTGAGCATACTCATGGCTGCAGCTGCAGCGCCGAAAGGAAGACTCTGCCATTTTTGTTGATATGTATCCGCCAGTTGCAACTGACTCATAGCTAGGGCTCCAGTGGGTTTTCAGAGACAGTAAATCACATGGAACGAGATTCCTCATCTTTCTCTCGTAAGACAGCTGGTGAATTAGAGCAGCTGGTGAGTTTGAACCACATGCCTTTAAATTGGTAGTGCAGCTCCTAACCAGTAAGCCACCTGAGCTCCAATTCATTAGACTGTAGCTTCCCTAATTGAGGATGCCAGCTCATTCGTCTTTGTGAGCCCCTAAAGCCCCATGCATAGTGCCTGAAACACAGAAGGCACTTGGAACTGTATATTGAATTTTGTTTCTTGCAATTCAGCACACACTCAGCAATTTGATGAAATAAAACCACACCAGAAATACCAAATTATTTTTATAAGTCTTTCTAGAAAATTCACTTTTATTGTTGTTGTTGTTGTTATGTGCCGTCAAGTTGCCTGCAACTCATAGCGATCCTATGTACAACAGCCCTAAACTCTGCCCTATCCTGTACCAATCTCACCATCTCCAACACACCTGCCCCCATTATTACACCAGTCACTGGATCCATCCATCTCATTGAGGGTCTTCCTCTCCTGCGTTGTCCCTCCACCGTCCCAAGCATGAGGTCCCTCTCCAAGGACTGGTCCCTCCTTGCAACCTGTCCAAGGTATGTCAGACGAACTTCAGAATCCTTGCCTCCAAGGAGCAGCCCAACTTCACCCTCTCCAGGACAAACCTGTTTGTTTTCCTGGCAGTCCATGGTATGTTCAATACTCTTCTCCAGAACCACAGCTCAAAGGTATCAATTCTCCTTCTATCATCCCTAGTCATTGTCTAGGTCATTGCCTAGTCATTGTCAGCTCTTTGATGCATAACAAGTGATTGAAAAGACCAATGTCTGAATCAGGTCCCTCCAGTTTCCAAACTAACATCACTATTCTTCAGTATTTTGGAGAGATTCCTCACAGTAGATTTTTCCAAAGCAATACAACTCCTTCTCTCCTGTCTGCTGGTACCAAGGGTGTTGATTTTGGACCCAAGTAAGAATAAATTATTAACTGTTTCAGTCCTCTCTATATATATTATGATGCTGCCCACTGGACCAGTAGTAAGGAAGGACTTTCATCTTCTTGATGTTAAGATGCAATCCTCACTGAAGGCTGTAGTCTTTGATCATCTGCAACAATTACTTAAAGCCCACTAGCTTTCATCAAGCAAGATTGTGTCATCTGCATACTACAGGTTGATGAGTCTTCTCCAATCCTAATGTTATATTCTCCTTTATAGAATCCAGCGTCATGAAATATTAATTGCTCAGTAAACAGATTGAATGTTGTTGTTGTTATGTGCCATCGAGTCATTTGCGACTCATAGCGACCCTATGCACAACAGCCCTAAACCCTGCTCTATCCTGCGCCAACCGCACTGCCTCCGACACACCCATCCCGATTACCCCAGTCACCGAATCAAACCATCTCATAGAGGGTCTTCCCCTCCTGCGCTGTCCCTCCACCCTCCCAAGCATTATGTCCCTCTCCAAGGACCCATCCCTCCTGGCAACATGTCCAAAGTATGTCAGACGAAGCCCCAGAATCCTTGCCTCCAAGGAGTAGCTTGGTTTAATCCTCTCTAGGATGAACCTGTTTGTTTTCCTGGCAGTCCATGGTACATTCAATACTCTTCTCCAGCACCACAGCTCAAAGGCATCAACTCTCCTTCTGTCCTCCCTCGTCATCGTCCAACTCTCTGATGCATAACAAGCGATTGCAAAGACCATGACCTGTATCAGGCGCACCTTAGTCTCCAGAGAGACACCGTTGCTCCTGAGTACTTTAGAGAGGTCCCTAACAGCAGACTTTCCCATCGCGATACGCTTTTTGATTTCCTGACTGCTGGTGCCAAGAGTGTTGACTGTGGAGCCGAGCAAACTGAAGCTGTGAACAATCTCAATCTCTTCGCCATCCATCCTGATGCTGCCAATTGGTCCAGTGGTGAGAATCTTTGTCTTCTTGACATTAAGCCTCAGTCCATACTGAAGGCTGCAGTCCTTGACCCTTCGCAGCAAGTGCATGAGGTCCTCCTCGGTTTCAGCAGGCAGGGTTGTGTCATCTGCATAACGATTGAATAGGGATGGGAAAATGATACACTCCTGACACATATCCCTCCTGACTTTAAACCATACGATGTTCCCTTGTTCTGTTCAGATAAGAGTTTTCTGCTCTAGGTATAGATTCATGAGCAGAAAAGCACAATTCTGTATTCAGGGATTCCCATTCTTCTTGTTAGTCATAGTTTGTTATCATCCACACAGTGGAATGCCTTTGCCTGGTCAATAAAGCAGAGACAGACATTCTTCTGATATTCTCTGCTTTCAGCTAAGATCCATCTGACAGTAGCAATGTTATCCCTGGTGCCATGATCTCTTCTAATTCCATCTTGAACTTCTAGAAGTTCCCTATCGATGTTCCAGTTGTTTTTGATGAATCTTCAGTAGTATTTTCATGCATGTAATATTAATAATACTTCCACATTCTGTTAGATCCTGTTTTCTTGAAATCAGGAGCAAATAAGCAACAATGAGATATAATCTCATCCCAGCAACAATAGCCAAATTCAATAAAATAACGTACAACAAATGTTGATGAAGTTGTAAAGAGATTGAAACTCTCACACATTTCTGGTGAAAATGTAAAGTTCTGCAACCTCTGTGGAAAGTCAAAGATAGAAACATTATTTGATCTAGTAATCTTACTACTTGGTATAAATCTTGAAGAAATAAGAGCTGCAACATCAATTAACATATTCATCATTGTTGTTAAGTGTCATCAAGTCAACTACAATTTATAGTGATCATATGAACACTGGATCTGAACCCTGTCCTATCCAGTACTATCTTCATAACCTTTGACACACCCAAGCCCACAATTACTCTCATTATGTCAATTTATCTCAATTAGGATCTTTCCCTTTCTCTGACCCCTCACCTTTCCAAGCATGATGTCCTTTTCCAAGGACTGGTCTCTCTTAACCACAAGCCCAAATCACGTCAAATGAAGTTACACTATCTTTGTCTCCAAGGAGCATCTGGCTGAACCTTTCCGAGGACAAATTTGTTCTTTTAGCAGTCCATGGGATATTCAGTACTTTTCTCTGGCATCACAACTGTTCTTATTCAACTGTCAGATGCATAACAAGTGGTGAAAAGACCGTGGCTTGGATCAGGTTTCCTTAGTTTCCAAGCCGACATCTTTGGTCTTCAGCAGACTTTGTAATACAATATGTCTTTTGACTTCTTTTTTTTCATTTTTATTAAATTTTATTCGTTTTAATGAACATTTACATAGATTTTGGGTTTTCATTCATTCATTGTTGCACTGTTTTCTCCACCCTCATCCCCAGTTCGTTCTTCTCCCCCTCCCCAATGTCTGTTTTAATTGTCCCATTGCCACAGTGCTTGTCAAAGCCAGTTCTGATTAATCTCCTTTGTCAGTGTGTCCCTTGCCATTCCCTATCACTCCTCCCTGAGAGAGACTTCACCCTGATTCATAAGGAAAAGGGGATGGCGTATTCTCTTAGCTACTTCCTGCTGAAAAGGGATGCCGTGGATTTCAGGGTGAAGGTCTTCTCTCACTACCTTAAAGGGCCCCTTTGGCAGTAGGAAACACATAGACTATTATGGAGACTAATTTTGGAATTTAGATGCACTGTTATCAATTGTGCTTAGCCGTACATGTTCATATCCTTGAAGATGTATCATGGAAGTGTTTCAGCCTAGAAGATACAAATTTAACTAACAAGTTAAAAGTACATGAGTCAAAAATTGAAAAGCAATAATATTCTGAGTAGAGGTTCTAATAGTGGCACAAATCAAGTTACAGAGGTAAGGTGGTTCCATTGCCATCCTTACTCTAACTTAATTCTTTTTTTTAATCTAAATTTGTTATTAATTTCAGTGAAAATTTACAGAGGCTTTGGATTTCCATTCATTCATTGTTTTAGATTTGTCCCCTCCCAAGGCTCCCCCCCACCAGACATGGTACCAAAGTTGTTGACTATAGAACCAGCCAAAATAATGTCATTGAGAATTTTTGTCTCTTTTCCACCTATCATGGTGTTGCCTATTTGCCCAATGGCGAGGATTTTGGGGGGTTTTTTTGTATTACAATGTAACCCAAATTTAGGACTGTAGCTTTTGATCTTCTACAGCAAGTTATGTGCCATCGAGTCACTTGCATGCACACTATCTCTGAACCTTGTTCTATTTTGAGCCAAATGCAACCTCATAGTCTCTGAGACACCTACTATATATATATATGTATATATTGCCAGTGCATGTGTCTCAAAAAAAAATAAATAAAATGAAGAGGCTATTCTTTCTTTTCTAGTGTTCCATGCTTCTTAAAATGCTTCCAACTAGGTTATATAAACAGGACTCTTATTTGATGTAAAATTGCTAACATACTTGTCTGAGCTCAGATAGCTAGTTAGTAATAGAGACCAGTGCTTAGGGCCTAAATTTCTTTGTTCTAAACTAGAATATACACTTTGTATCATATGACTACTTTGCAAACTAATAGTATCTTAAATTATTAAATATTTCAAATTTATAAGCAAGGGTAGAGAATAGTAGTATAAGAAAAAATCTATATAAAATAGCTTATTTTTGTATCAAGTTTGTTTCAAATTTAAAAAATAGCAATACATTATTGATATAGCTTAGAATTATTGTGCACCTGTCAGATTTATTCTTCTTCCTCAAATAAAATTTCTGTGACATAAAAAATAATTTTCTACATATTTTTTGGTTGTTATGTGCCATCGAGTTACCTGTGACCCATAGCAACCCTATGTACAGCAGCTCTGAACCCTTGCCTATCTGAGCCAGTCTCAATAATTCTGACACACCAATATCCCAGTTATTACATCAATCCATCTCATCCAGGGTCTTCCTCTCCTGGGCTGTCCCTCCACCCTTCCAAGCATGATGTCTTTCTCCAAGAACCAGCCTCTCCTGCCCACGTGCCCAAAGTATGTGAGATGGAGCCTCAAAATCCTAGCCTCCAAGTAGAAACTTGGTTTCTCCCTCTCCAAGACAGACCTATTTGTTTTCTTGGCAGTCTATGGTATGTATGTTCAAGACTCTTCTCCAGCACAACTCGAAGACATCCTTAGTCATTGTCCATCTCTCTGAAGCATAACAAGTAATTGCGAAGACCATGGCCTGGATTAGGTGTACCTTATTCTCTAGACTGACATTTTTGCTTTTCAGTACTCTGGAGAGGGCCCTGAAGGCAGATTTTCCCAATCTTTTGATTTTTCTGGTTGCTGGTGTTAATTAAGAGTGTTGATTGTGGAGCCAAGCGAGCTGTAATTGCTAACAATCTCAATCTCTGCATCTATCAGGTGCTGCCAGTTGGCTCAGTGGAGAGAATATTTGTCTTCTTGATGTTGAGCTTCAATCCATATTGACTACAGTCCTTGGTATTCTTTTGTAGGTTTTAGAACTTTATATAAATGTGTCATAATATCCTTCCACAATTTGTTTTGTTCTGGTCAATATTTAATTCGGTAATCTACCCATGCTTATACATGGACTTTAATTGATTTTCATGGCTGAATACTACTTTTTTACATAGTCACTATTTATTTACAGATTACCTTAAAAAATGACAACTAGATTGTATTAATTACTTTGAACTACATACAAGATTACTTGTTTTTTTGTGTACCATGGAGATCATAAATCTCAGGGGAAGAGATTGCTCATCTTTTTTTATGAGAAGCATTTGGTGTGTTTGAACCACATGTCTTTGTGTTGATGGTGCAATTTCTGACCACATTCTTTTTCCTGTTAGAGGTACAACACCCTTCTGTCAATTAATTATATTGGAGATTGATTTGCATGCTGCTAACCATTCTATGCTACAATCCCAAATGCATTTAGTTTTATTTTACCAGCTGCTCTGCAGGAAAAGGATGTGCAATCTCCTCCCATACAATTACCTACCTCTGAAAACCCACTGGAGGATAAATATGTGGGTCATGACTCAATGGTACACAATAACAGCAGCAACTACTACTAATATTACTATTATTTTATGGCTGAGCATGTGTATACTTTCTTGTTCATGGTTTGCTTTTATTATTACAGCACTTGTCTGTCAGTCTGTTGTACTGGTGTAACATATGAGCTGCTGTTATGCAGGAAACTAAGTCACTGATGTGTCAAGCACCAGAAGGATCACCCATGGCAGGCAACTTGCAGCAGAGCTCCCAGATTAAGACAGATTAGGAAGCAAGATGGGCCATCCACTTGAGAAATAACAGGACTTTAAAAACCCTATGAATTCAAATGTATCAGAGATGGTGATGATGACAAAGAATAGGACAGGGTTCAGATCTGTTGTTCACAGGGTCACTATGAGCCGTGTTCAACTTCATGACATCTGACAACACCAAAAAACAAAACTACTGAGAACATTCTTTTTTTATTATTAAATTTTATTAATTTTAATGAACA
>NW_006399834.1:11817469-11822176 GCF_000299155.1 Elephantulus edwardii | reverse complement strand
GATATAGTGTTATTAGCATGAGCAGTTATAAATCCATTGCCATCCTTACTCTAACTTGATTCTTTTTAAAAAAATTAAAATTTGTTTTTAATTTCAGTGAAAATTTACAGGGGCTTTGGATTTCCAGTCATTCATTGTTGCACATTTGTCCCCTCCCAATGCTCCCCCCAGAACACTACCATCTTGGAAAAGTAAAAGAAAAATTCTTTCATTGTTTTACAAACCCTCCCCCAGATCCACTCCATCAAGAACATTCTTATAAAGGTCAGTAAATTATGACCTATCCAAATCTAACTTATTATCTATTTTTGTATGGCTTATAAAGCTGAGCATGATTTATAAATTTTCAAATTATTCAGAATAAATGGGATATGAATAATATTTTGTGACACATAAAAACAGTATAAGATTCAAATATTAATGTCCATAATAAAGCTCATAAAAATAATCTTCAGACATGGTTCAAAATCAAGAAGGGGTTTTTTCAGGGATGTATTCTGTCTCCATACCTTTTCAATCTGTATGCAGAACAGATCATCCAAGACGCTGGGTTATACGAAGAGAAATGTGGCATCAGGATTGGTGGAAGAATCATCAACAACCTCCATTATGCAGATGACACAACCCTGCTTGCTGAAACTGAAGAGGACCTGAAGCGCTTACTGCAGAAGATCAAGGACTTGAATCATCCTTGAATACTGAAGCTCAACGTCAAGAAAACAAAGATTCTAACCACTGGGCCAATTGGCAGCATCAGTATGGATGGTGAAGAGATTGAGATAGTTAACAGTTTTAATTTACTTGGCTCCACAGTCAACACTCTTGGTAACAGCAGCCAGGAAATCAGGAGATGAATTGCATTGGGAAAGTCGGTTGTGAGGGACCTCTCAAGAGTACTGAAGAGCAACGATGTCAGGCTGGAGACTAAGGTGTGCCTCATCCGGGCTACAGTCTTCGCAATTATGTGCTATGCATCAGAGAGTTGGACAGTGAATCGAGTTGATAGAAAGAGAATTGATGCCTTTGAGCTGTGGTGCTGGAGACGAGTGTTGAATATACCATGGACTGCTAGGAGAACAAACAGTTTTGTCCTGGAGAGGGTGAAGCCAGAGTGTTCCCTGGAGTCAAGGATTCTGAAGCTTCTTCTGATGTATTTTGGGCATGTTGCAAGGAGGGACTGGTCCTTGGAGAGGGACATCATGTTTGGCAGAGTGGAGGGGCTGCGAAGGAGAGGAAAACCTTTGATGAGATGGATCAATTCTGTGACTGGAGCGGTGGGAATAAGTGTGTTTGAGATGGCTAGGTTGACACAGGATAGAACAGCATTTAGAGCTCTTGTACATAGGGTCACTATGAGTCGCAAGCAACTCGATGGCGCATAACAACAACAGTGACTTTGGAGTAGGGAAAGTTCTTTTAAGAGACCACACATAAAAATACTAAGGAATTTATGTTCCTAAAAAATCATTAAGAAAATGAAAATGCAAGAAAATACTTTTAAATACATTTAGCCAACTGCAAGTCAATAAGAAAAAGATAACCTAAAAGAAAAAAGGACAAAGTACCTAAACGGAATATGACAAAGAATATCCAAATGTCCAATATTACAGACTCATTCTTCTCTACCAATTTCTCTCTCTTCTTTATAATATCTTAATATTAGAGATAAATAGCCATAAACTCTAATGAAAAAATCAGTGCTATTAGTTATCAGTGAAATGCAAATTAAAAATATGATATCCTACAAAATACTCATCAGAATGGATTTTTTTAAAGCTAGCAAGGCAGAGTTATCATAGATATTGTAAGGTTGGAGGACAGGTTGTTCTAATTGTGATCAATACAATTCTGATAAGAACATAAATTGACATAATTTATTTTTTAAAACGTGGCAGTGACTGAAATATCAAAACATATACATATGTACCTGTGGTAGCAATTCTACCTTTACATGCACACAAGATCATAGCATTTCCCTCATAAGCTCAAACTAGAAACAAACCAAAGTTCTCACCAACAAAATTAATAAGAGGAATACACACACACACACACACACACACACACACACACACACACACACTGGAATAACCCAACAAATATAAAGCTGTAAGATAAACCAAAAATAAAAGAGTATATTCTATATTATTGAGTTTTAATGAAGTTCCAAAACAAAATCAATAAATCTAATATGTTATAAATGAAGATACTAGTTATCTTTGAAGTAGTGATGAAATAACCCTAAGTACAAAGCACGGTTCTGTATCTGTAATATCAAATGTCTTTTACTAAAGATGTTCTACACTCCAGTAGTAGTGACTAGAGTTGTAAAGGCTTTTGATGTGTCATTTAAAGTTCATCTATTGATCTTTTTTCATCCAAAACAAAGAAAAGAAAATCTAAGACATGATATAATCAGCCAAAAAAACTGATGAATCATGTAAAACATAACCTCCATGACCCTGAGCCCAGAACTAGATGGTTCCTAGTTAACACTGCTGACAGTTCTAAAAGGGATCACAATAGGAGATACTGGAAAGAGTGGGAGAAATGTGGGACAAAATTCAAAATAATGATAACAATAAAAACCAGGCCTACTGGTCTGATAGAAATTGGTTGGAATTAGAGGCTATGATCCTTTAGACACCCTTCAAACCTGGAAAAAAATTCACCCCTGTGGCTCAGTTTTCACCAGAAAGGTACACACTCTTTAGAACAACCAACCAAGTGATATCAAAAGGGCAGCATTCTGTCACATGTATTTTTTGTGACTCTAAATCTTTGATAATAAAATATGTTTTTTAAAAATTGGCATCAAACTAGAATAGGCAGTTGAAATAAATGAAAACTCTGGGACCCATAACTATGCGTTGTATTGTGGGGCAATTCTAGAACCTGAAGGACAATAAAGAAATGGATCAGGGTGGGGGGAAGGCAGCATTTAAACAAGGATAAAGCTCAGAAGGTACAGAAGGGATAGTAAAAAGGATGAGTGGAAAAGGCAAACATAGGAAGGAAGTGTGCAAAATGATGTTACATTGTGGGAAGTTGCAATCAATGTCATAAATCAAAATGTTTATAAAGTGTTGAATGGAAAACTAATTTCCTGAAAACTTTCACGCAAATCATGATTTTTTTTAAAATGTCTTTCCCTGAGTGATAGTTATACCAGTATGTTCAGTCTTCAATAGTTCATTAAGCTATATATTTTGGATTTGTGCTTCCCCTCCAATATGTGTTACCCTTCAAGTAAAGATATTTCTAGCAAAACATAACAACTATCCATTCTTTTACAATGTCTGATCCTGAAGCCTTTGTCCTTCACATAAACATTTTGTACATTCCTATGAAGCTTCCTTTACTCACAAATTCAGTCACTCCTGTGCTCACTGTGTTCTCTGGCTAGGAAGTACAAAATTTAGAGCCTCACTGTTGGCTATCTTTCAGTTTCCTGAAGGTCTTTTTATACAACTAATAAATGCTTGCAGAACTAAAATGAATATCTAATAGAACACTCTCTAGATAGTTTTAGGCAAACATCAAGCAAACTGATTCACCCTATTCCAGCTTCTCTCTCTTCTGTATAATATGCGAATATGAGGCATATTAAATTAATTTGAAGTGCTTTGTGGAGATTTAGTGCTTGTTTACTAAGCTACTTTTCCCCCTAGTAAGACTGAAAGCTGTTAATGGATCTATTCATTCTCTCTCAATCCAGGGCTACTATAATTTGTGACATGCATTTGTCAATTATCTGAGCAAAGGCAGAGTGTTGTTCTTAGGTACTTTCTCCTTTGAGTACTTAAAGTTTATCATTCAAATGTCTTTTCTAGCCAATCATTAACGGTTTATTTTGTGCTGAAGTAATTCTTGTATTAAGGAGAAAGGATTAGGGTGGGATACAAGCCCCACCCTACTAGAGGCTTATATAAGATCATGGAACATAAGAGCTAGGTGCCTTCTCTTGTGCAATGCTCACCTGAGACACAGCATCCAGCCTGCATCACCGACAGTTACCTTTCAGCTACGCCACATCTGATAGTCTACAGGACCCTGACCCATTGCTCACCAGTCACTGCACCACTAGCCTGCATCACTCACTGTTGCCATCCAGCTAACAGTCTACAGGGTCCTGGCACATTACTCATCAGTTTCTGTAAAACCAGCCTAATAGATCTAAGTCTCTGGGAGACCTTCCAGCAAATCACTGAACCCAAGGGCTATAGAAGTATAGGAGAACTGAGACACAGATGGGGCTGTTAGAAAATATGAATTTACACAGCTGGTTAAACATTTGGGATTACATTGACCTAAGACTTCTCATAAATAGTCTACTATTAATCCTATCAGGATGAATTCTAAAAAACAACTCAAATTCATGTCATCCCAGTGTGCAATACAACGAAGTCCTGCTTAATCATGTGCCATCCTCACAATCTCTGCTGTGCTTGGAGATCATTGTTGCAGTAATTGCATTAATCCATGTCATTGAAACCTGAACCTTTTCATTGAACCTCTTGGACACTAGATCCTGCTAATGCGAAACCTATACTTGGACCAAGAGGCAGTCGTCAGAACAGAGCAAGGAAACACTGCATGGTTCAAAATTGAGAAGGGCATATGCCAGGGATGAGTCCTGTCTCGATAACTTTTCAACCTGTATGCAGAACAGGTTATCCAGGAGGCTGGGCTCTATGAGGAGAAATGTGG
>NW_006399834.1:11805537-11809988 GCF_000299155.1 Elephantulus edwardii | reverse complement strand
AACAATGAATGAATGGAAATCCAAAATCCCTGTAAATGTTCATTGAAATGAATTAAAAAAAAATTTAAAAAGCAGTAATAAAGTCTTATTTCAATTAGTGCTGATCATGGACAAGCTTGACATTTTTTCTGAGGGAGAAGAACCACCTTCAGTCATCATTATTTAACATGATGTTTCCCAATAAATTTAATCTAAAAGTGAAGCAGAATAGCTCTTGCATGCAAAATATATGCTAAAGTAACTTCGATAATAACTAACATTATTTTTAAAATTGTCAGTGTTATGCTGATTTACACACTTTCTGTATATCAAAAATGAAAACAAGCAGTTAGTTCTTAATTTCACACAAATTGCAGTGGGCATATATCCCAAGCTCAAAATGTCATTCCAGCAGCACTTCTTTGACTTTGATGAAATTACAAAGACAGTATCTATATTTAAAAATCTAATGCAATTGTGTAACATAATTCAATATCATATCTTAGTTCCAGTGGACATATTTTAATTTTCTTTGACCTCAATTTGAACTTGCATATGAATAATTGATGATCTGACCCACAGTCCATCATTGACCTGGCTTTGACTGCCGATATGGAACTTCTCCAACGATTTCCTCCACAAATGTAGTAAATCCTGCTTCCTATGCAGCCCATTCAGATGAGATCCGTGTGTAAAGAAGTTGTCTGGGAGCTCTGGTGGCCCAGTGGCAAGAAGCTGCACTGCAATCCCAGAGGTGAGCGGTTCAAATCCACCAGATGCGCTGCTGGAGAAGGTGGGATAATCTCCTCCTGTGCCAGTCAGATCCAATTTGATGGTACACACACAAAATAATAATAATAAAAAGAAGTTGTCTGTGTCATTTTAAAAAGTATAAAAAAAGCAATTCCCAAATCAATAAGACAGCTGGTTTAATTACTATTGGGAAATGCTTGTCATTCCTCTGTAGCATCTGGTCCCCACTGGACCCTCATCATTTCCTTCACCTGCTCCCCCCACCGACCAAACTGTGCAGCTATGCAACTGCATCCTGGCCTATCCTCACCCTTCTGCCCCCAACCCTCACCTCCTTGTACCCCCAATATGTGTTTCCCAATAAAAAAAATATTTTAAAAAAAGTGTTAAAAAAAGGTATTTGCAGCAAATAAATCATTATAAATACAAAATTCAGTCATTCTTTTTCCAGCCTCATTTCTATTACCAAGCCAATATTTTCCAACTACTATTCCTTCACAGTTTCCCACTTTTGCATTCCAATCACCAATGATCATTAGTGAATCTTGATGGCATGTTTGGTCAATTTTGGACTGCAAGATTTGGTAAAAATTCTCAATTTCTTCCTCTTTGGCTCTAGATATAGGAGTATATATTCGAATTATACTCATGTTAACAGGTCTTCCTTGTATACATATGGATATTATCCTCTGACTCATAACATTGTATTTCAGGGTAGAACTTGAAATTGACTTTTTAACTATGAATACAACACCATTCTTCAGTTTTTCATTCCCTGCAGAGTGATTATTTGATTCAAAGCGGCCAAAGCTAGTCCATCTCATCTCACTAATACCTAATATCGATGTTCATGTGTTCCATTTCACCATGTTCCAATTATGAAGTGATGTTTGTTGTTTTCCCTCATTTCACTGACTTCCACTCTGGGCTCTACAAGTATACTACTATAACTATTGTGTTGTTTCAGGCATTGAATAGGAATGATTGAAGACCAGATGAGTTGTGGGATGATATAAAAAATATCATTCATGAAGAAAGAAAAAGGTTATTACAAAAACAGAGGAGAAAGGAAAAATCTAAATAGACATCAGAAGAGACTCTAAAGATTGCATCAGAGTGTTGAGAAGCCAAAACAAAAGGAAAACATGTTGAAGTAAAAGGGCTGAACAGAAGATTTCACGGTAGCTCAGGAAGACAAAGGAAAGTATGATAATAGACTGCAGAGAACTGGAATTGAAGAATAAAAAGGGAAGAACTCTCTCTGCATTTCTCAACCTGAGAGAAGTGAAAAACAAATTTAAGCTGTGTGTCACAATATTGAAAGATGCTATGGGCAGTTTATTTAATGACCCAGAAAGCACCAAAAGAAGATAGAGGGAATACATAGAATCACTGTACCAGAAAGAATTGATTGACAATGAAAAATTTCAGGAAGTACCATATGAACAGGTGCTAATGGTAATGAAGTAGGAAGTAAAAGCTGCATTGAAGGTACTGGCAAAAAATAAGGTCCCAGAAATCGATGGGATACTAATTGACATGTTTCAATTAACAGATGCAGCCCTGGATGTGCTCACCAGTCTATGCCAGGAAGTTTGGAGGACAGCTATCTGTCCAACAGATTGGAAGAGGTCCATATTCCCATTCCCAAGAAAAGTGATCCAACTGAATGTGGAAATTATCAAATGATATCATTAATATCACATGCAAGTAAAATACTCCCGAAGATAATTATAAAATGGCTAAAACACTATACATAGATGGGGAACTGACTGAAGTTTAAGGAGAATTTAGAAGAGATCATGGCATCAGGGATATCACTGCTGATGTCGGATGGATCCTGGCTGAAAGTAAGGCATACCAGAAGAATGTCTATTTGTGCTTTAATGACTATGCAAAGGCATTTGTGTGGATTATAACAAGTTGTGACTAACATTGAGAAGAATGGGAATCCCAGAGAACTTGATTGTATTCATGCTGAACCTATACCTGGACCAGGAGGCTGCTGTGTGAACAGAGCAATGGAACACTGCATGGATTAAAATTGAGAAGGGAGTGTGGCAGGGTTGTATTCTCTCTCCATACCTATTCAGTCTGTACTGAGCAAATTATTCTAGAAGCTGAACTCTATAAAGAGGAATGTGGCATCTGGATTGGAAAGACACTCTTAATAACCTATGTTTTGCAAATGAAAAACCTTGCTGAAAATGAGGAGGACTTGAAGCACTTGTTGCAGAAGATCAAAGCTTTCTGTATGGATTGCATCACATTGTCAAGAAAACAAAGATTCTTACCACTGGGCTGATAGGCAACATCATGATGGATAAAGAGGAGATTTAAACTGTAAAAAGCTTCATCTTGCTTGGATCTATAGTTAACACCCTTGGTACCAGCAGCCAGGAAATAAGACGTATTGCATTGGGAAAAGTTTGCAGTTTGTGATCTCTCCACATTATTGAGAAGTAAGGACGTCAGATTGACAAATAAGTGTGTCTGATTTATGCCACAGTCTTTCCAATTACTGGCTATGCATCTAAGAGTTGGACGAAGAATAAGGATGAGAGAAAAAGAATTGATGCCTTTGAATTGTGGTGTCAGAAGAGAGCACTGGACATCCCATGGATGGTCAAGAGAACAAATAGATATGTCTTGGAGAGGGTGCAGCCAGAGTGCTCTGGAGGCAAGAGTGAAGAGGCTTTGCCTCACATACTTTGGGCATGTTGGTAGGAGAGGTAGAAGGACATGATGCTGGGAAGGGTGGAGAGTTGGTGAAGGAGAGGAAGACCCTCAACTGGGTGGATTGATGTGGTGACTGCTGCAAAGGGCTCTCATGTGTCAGGAAGTTTGAGGATGGCACAGGATAGAACAGGGATCTTTTATTCAAAGAGTAACTAACTATAAGTCGTACTCAACTAGACAGCACCTAACAACAACAGTGCAATTTTGGAATATAAATCCCAGTTGGAATGAACTTAGAATATCAAAATAAAAACCTCGTAGCTGGTGAGTTGAAATAAAATCATGATTGATCCTCCAGTGGGTTTCCATATGCTGTAAACTGCCAGAGAGGAGCTTGCTACCCTAGAATTAGATGTTATCTCCCTATGGATTACTCCACCAGAAATTCACATACTCTCACAATCAACAGCTCATTAAAGGTCAGTATGAAGACACGGACATTTTGTAAATTATTTTAATGAAAGGTAATAAATATATTAGAGCATCTTTAAAGAACAGAAATGTGTTTTCTCACAATCATGATGTCAGTCATGTTGATTCCTTCTACAAGCCTCTAAATTTTTGGTGTTTGCTGGCAATCTGTAGCATTCCTTAAGATCGATCTTCCTTCTCTGTGTGTTACATTCTTTTTATAACTCAGAGATAATTAAGTTGTCCTTTCTCAAAACATTATTAGGCCTATGTAACAAATAAAATGCTCAATATTGTTATTTTTGTTAGTATTTTGTGAACTATAATTTCCTTATCACTGAAATAACATTATAAAACAATAATATTATTTAATCATAATAATCACTATCATAATCATTACCACCTGGCCCTTTGTAGAAAATGTTTGTTTGTTTGTTTTTAATTGGGAAAAACATATTGGGGTACAAGGAGGTGAGGGTTGGGGGCAGAAGAGTGAGGATGGGCCAGGATGCAGTTGCAGAGCTGCACAGTTTGGTTGGTGGGGGGAGCAGGTGAAGGAAATAATGAGG
>NW_006399834.1:11801118-11805437 GCF_000299155.1 Elephantulus edwardii | reverse complement strand
TGCTGAAACTGAGGAGGACCTGAAGCACTTGCTGCAGAGGGTCAAGGACTGCAGCCTCCAATATGGATTGAGGCTCAATGTCAAGAAGACAAAGTTTCTCACCGCTGGACCAATTGGCAGCATCAGGATGGATAGTGAAGAGATTGATATTGTTCACAGCTTTAGTTTGCTTGGCTCCACAGTCAACACTCTTAGCACCAGTAGCCAGGAAATTAAAAGGCATATTGCCATTGGAAAGTCTGCTGTTAGGGACCTCTCCAAAGTACTGAAGAGCAATGATGTCTCTCTGGAGACTAAGGTGCGTCTGATATAGGGCGTGGTCTTTGCTATCACTTGTTATGCATCAGAGAGTTGGACAATGACTAAGGAGGATAGAAGGAGAATTGATGCCTTTGAGCTGTGATGCTGGAGAAGAGTATTGAGGGTACCATGGACTGCTAGGAAAACAAAGAGATTCATCCTGGAAAGGGTCAAACCGGCGGCTCCTTGGAGACAAGGATTCTGATGCTCCATCTAACATACTTTGGACATGTTGTAAGGAGGGACCAGTCCTCGGAGAAGGACATCATGCTTGGGAGGGTGGAGGGACAGAGGAGGAGGGGAAGGGCCTGTATGAGGTGGATTGATTCAGTGACTGGGGTAATTAGTATGGGTGTATCCGAGACAGTGTGATTTGCCCAGGACAGAGCAGGCTTTAGGGCTGTTGTACATAGGGTCGCTATGAGTTGCAAGTGACTCAACGGCACATAACAACAACAACAACTATTTTGAGGAGGCAGTTGTTCCAATGGGATCCACAATTAACACATGGAAGCAACAGTCAAGAGATAAAACACCATTCTGTATTGTGCAAAAACTACTTAAAAATATCTCTAAACTGATAAGAAATAAAATACCATAATTGAAAATACCATAGATGCCAGAAAAACAAGTCTATCTCGGAAGAAATTCAATCAGAATGCTTCTATGTAAGATTCTCAAGTCCATTCTATTGGTTTATGTACCTGTCTCTGTGTTACTACGAAACTGTTTTGATTACCACGGCCATGTAGTAAGTCTCAAGATCAGGAAGCATGAAACCTCCAACTTTTTTCTTCTTCTTCAGTAGTGCTTTGTTATTTGGAGTCCCTTTCCTTTCCATAAAAAGTTAGTGATTACTTTTCATATCTCTTTGAAAAATGATGCTACTGCTCAAGTCTATTATTTGCCTTAAGTAGAAGTAGTTTGTACATCTGTCTTACAATATTTTTTATAAATGTCCAATGTACAATTACTTTTATGCCCCTAATAAGTTCCATGTTAGACAAAATAAAAACAGGTCTTGTACATGTCTTCTAGGTAACCTCCACACAGGACAAAGTATAATTTTTTGAGGATAAAATCTGCTCTACTTCCTCTAAAACCAGGTACCAGGTCCCATGCCAGAAACACACGTTATCAAGAGGACTGCCACTGAGCCAGGGAGATGAGTGAGGCCAGGGCAAATAAAAGCATAACAAAGATATTTTTCTTGATTTATCCCTCGTTTGGCTACTATAAGCCACAGCCAATTTTTTTAGAATATTTTTCAGTTTTGCTAGAGTTTGTTCTGGCAATTTTTGTTCCATTTTTCAGTTTTTCTGAATTTGAAGCACATCGCCATTTTCATTGCCATTACTCAGAGTAACTAATTTTGAAAGTTGGTTTTTTTTTTTTTTTAATTTTGAATGTTACATCAACTGTTCTCTGGTCATGTTTTTGAGATCCAATTTGCTGAGTAGTTGGGTTTTTTAATTTTTTATATTTACAAAGCTTTTCACATGAGATCATTCCCATTTTCTTCACTCCCCCCATCAAATTGTGCAACCCTATAATTGACAGCCCACCCCACTCCTACCCATTCTCACTCCTCTGCTTCCACCCTCTCCCCACACCTTGGATCCTCATACTCATTCTCCAATAATAGTTTTTTGCAGTATTTGTCCTTGTGGGACTGAGTTAGTCCACTCAGCATAATGCTCTCCAGTCTCTCCCAAGTTAGGTAGTAATTTACAAAATCATACCTCCTGTGTGATGTATAGTATTCCGTTGTATGAATATATCACAACGTCTCAATCCATTCGTTTGTGGTTGGACATTGGAGATGTTTCCATGTTCTTGTGATGGTGAATAATGCCGCTATGAACATTTTGGTGTGCAAGTTTCCATTTAAGCCTCAGTTGTCATTTTCTTGAGGTATATTCCAAGCAGTGGAATAGCTGGGTCATATGGAATTTCTATGTTCAGCTTTGTGAGGAAGTGCCAAACTGCTTTCCAGAGTGGCTGTACCATTGTACAATCCCACCAATAATATATACGAGTTCCTATCTTGCCACATCCTCGCCAACGTTTATTACTTGTTGTCCTGGTTAACTTTGCCACTGGTACTGGAGATGGTATCTAACTGTGATTTTTAATTTTTTTATTTTAATTGAGATTTTAATGAAAGTTTATAGAGAACTTGGATTTCCAATTATTTATTGTTGCATTTTCATCTCTACCCCTCCCAGTTTGCTTTTCTCTTTGAAAAAAAAACTTTTTTTCATTGTTGCACAATTTCCTATCCCCAGTCCACTTTGCTATGCAGCTCTTATTGTGGACTTTTGCCATGCAATTAATATCTAATCATATATTCCTTTTAAACAGTTCATTTCCTCATCTGTTTTTATCCCCTTTTTTAATCCCAACAGTGGCATTATGCAGCATTTTTGTCTTTTTGTGACGGAGATATTTTACTCAGCATAATCTCCTCCAGGGTCACCCACTTTGTATAATATTCATTGAGTTCCTTGTTTTTTTACTGCTGCATAGTATTCCCTTGTGTGAATATACCATAGCTTCTCTATTCATTCATTTTTGTTGATGGGCACTTGGGTTGTTTCCATTTCTTTGCTATTGTGAACAACACAGCAATAAACGTTAGTGTGCATATACCTGTTTGGGTGGCAGTTCTGATTTATTTAGGGTGTATTCCCAGTAATGGAATTGCTGAGTCAAAGCTATGTTGAAGATCTGTCCTTTACATTGGTGAATGTAAATTGGAGGTGCTTAAAGAGCAGAAAATGTGACATGAAGGCATACAGCCATGAGTATATCTTTGAAAGGCCCAGAGAGAGTAAAAATATCACAGCCTCTCACTGCCTCAGAGTAAAAAAGCAAATAAAGAGCCTGTGACCCAGACCCCTAGTACCTCTAGAGCCACTCCAACAGCAAAAGGTTTGTTTATTCATTGTTAACTCACAGACTCCCAGTTGTAAGTTGGAGAGTTGGGGAGGCAAAGAATATCACGTCAAACAACTCCAGGTTTTAGCCCAAGTTCTAAGGCACACCTTCTCAATTAGTCCAAAATCTTGTTTCAGTTCAGCAGTTAAATCCAAATTATCCAGCAAGGTTTGCTGCAGAGTAGTTGTAAGTTAGCTTCTCCTTCAAGTATCAGCAAGAACATTAAAAATCTTTAACTATGGCCAGCTTAAATGCAAGAAACCTCAGATCACACCTTGCCACAGTTTCTCCACAGCAATGCCACAGTCTCACCAGCATCACCAGAGTCTTTCTCCAGTCTCCCATAAGTTTTTTTTTCTGTCTTCTTTTTTTTATTATTAAATTTTTTTTAGTTTTAATGAACATTTACAGAGATTTTGGGTTTTCACTCATTCATTGTTGCACTGTCCAGTATCCCATAAGTTTGATATCTCAAGTTGATGCCAAAATTCTTGCTTGCTTCAAATCTGTCTACTCAGTGGGTGAAGCACTTGTTCTCTTATCCTAGTCCTCAGCTGTTGGTGATTTGCAAAACTATTTGTCTGCAGCTGAGGTAGCTGGAGGCCAGATGGGGCCTTTGTAATGGAAAAAAAAGCGCCAACTTTGAGGCTAATGCCAGAGGAGGAAACAAATTTCTTTGCAGAAGTCATTAGTTAACACACCACAGAAGCATGGGTCCTCATCCTAATCCTTTGTGAAGTGTCTTATAAAAGCACAATTTTCTGACAACAGCCAGAAAGTAGGAGAGGCATATTAACAGTTTTCTCAAAGCACTCAGAAGACATTGTCAAGGCTGATATTCTCATTTAGACATCTAGCCTTCAGAATCATGAGACAATACATTGGTTGTTTAAAAGCTACTAATTTATTATTTCTTAAATGACAGATCTAGGAAATTAAAAATTGTCTTGTGAGTTATTTAAGTTATATTTGCAGCAGCTAAAGAAATATATCCAGGGAAAAGAAACTTTTTAAAGACTATTAGTGCTACAAATTACTGAAGAGCAATGGTGTCTCTCTGGAGACTAAGGTGCATTTGA
>NW_006399834.1:11800070-11800733 GCF_000299155.1 Elephantulus edwardii | reverse complement strand
TGTTGTACATAGGGTCGCTATGAGTTGCAAGCGACTCAATGGCACATAACAACAACAACAATTAGTGTTCAGGTGAGAGCAATTGCATTAAAGAGTTGAAAACATTGGGAATAACATGCCAATTTAAAAACAGGGCAGATGATTTTAAGTGGTGTTCTATGACCTTTTAAAAATTATTTTTTGTGATTGAAAGAAAGTTTGCAGAACAAACTGATTTTTCATTCAACATTTCATACATATTTAATTTTGTGACATTGATTGAAATCGCCACAAAATAACAGCCTTTTTCCTACTTTCCCCAACTGCTGAAGAGTTCACAGATGTGAACTCACTAATATTGCTTAGCTATTTATCCAAGGAACTAATATCAACTTGGAAATAACAATAATTAGCCTCATGGAACAGTCCATGGGGGAAAAGATAAAGGTAGAATATTTTCAACGAAACTGAGAAATTAGTACCATATAAGGTGAAATCTGAAGTGTGGGTAAAGAGGTTTAGTAAAGCAAATTTAGAAAACTTTTTTTAAAACTCAAGGTTCAAAATCTGTGGCAACTCACGATATTATTAATCTAGAAGCCTTTCATGGAAAATATTTAAATCTATCAGGTATTTATTTTCATGAAACACATATGAGCAAGGGCATATGGTGCTGAAGGAAGA
>NW_006399834.1:11793141-11795095 GCF_000299155.1 Elephantulus edwardii | reverse complement strand
CCATCCTGGCTCCAAGAATTCTCTCCAGACCAAGTCCACCTTGTGGCAGTGTGGTGGCTTCACTGTACCAGTCTTGAGGAGGGCCGGAGCCCAGCATCCATCCTGGGTGAGGGAATCCATTCGTTCCAGCTGTGGAAGCCTCATGGAGCTGCAGTGGCTGTGCAGCGCAGCGAGGGCTCTGCAGGGGGGTGGGGGTTGGGAGCCACGAGACTCACCCATTTCTCCTTGGGAATCCTTGAATTCCTGTTGTTGAGCCTCGATCTTCACTGAGGGCCAGTCATCACCTGTTTAAGTGTTCAATTATCAATAAGCCGAAGTCTGTGGAAGGCCATAATGGCCCTGCTTTAAGTGGTTCGCTGCTCCCGCAGCTCACCACGCTGTCTCTGCCTCTGCCGCCATCTTGGATCTCCCGTAGAAAATGTTTTACAAACCATTTCCTAAAGCTGCATACTGACATTCTTCCTCAGTATTACTACTAAATAAAAGAAAGTGAAATAACATATCTTCTCAACACATTTCTAAATGTTCTCTTTTTGAAACTTCTCATAAATATATTCATGCAGTTTCTCTACTATATGAAATCTATGTGTGGAATTTCATCTAATTTCTGTGAAAAGACTCCCTTTCAAGAAAGATTTTCTTTAATTTATGAATTTTTAAATAATACTAACAATTGGTTCTAAGGCTTTTCTCACAGACATGGCATTAATAATGACTCTCTTTGTTGAAGGTGTTTCACACACAAGTCTGGTTTTTCTCTTTTGTGAATTTGCTGGCTATTGATCCCAGTCAGTATACTCATATAGTTCTCTCTTTCAGACAGATTTCCTTTTATGGATGCCCTGGTAGCTCAATGTTTGTGTACTTGCCTGGTAAGTGAATTCATCCAGTGGCTCTCTAGAAGGACTCGATGAGATCACCTCCTGGAGGGTAGAGCCTAGAACTCTATGGGGCAGAACAATTGTGACACATGGACTCATTGAGTCAAAAAATCAGCTCCATGACATGTAAGAAGTGTTTTTTTTTTATGTTCAGTGAAATTTAATCAACTGCTTAATATTTTCCTGTTAAATACACACACACACACACACACACACACACACACACACACACACATGCATATATATAAAATGATGTTGGGTGACATCGAGTTGAAACCAAATGACAGCTGACCCTCCAGCAGGTTTTCAGAGGCAGTAAATCACATGGGAGGAGACTGCCCATTCTTTTTTCACAGAGGAGCTGTTGGATTCAAATCACATGTCTTGAGGATTGTAGCACAATTTCTTATCACTAAACCACCAGCGTTTGTGTGTGTATAAAACTTGTCTCATTCCGTGTGTATTTGCTAGTATACATTGAGCATATAATGTAAATTCAGTGTATACTCTGAAGAAAAAGAAATGGCATAATCATTACATTAATCTCCCCGGTAAGAACTTTGATTCACAATTGTATATCTTTTGCCACATAACAACCTATATAAAAATTCATTAGCTTCATTCATTATCTATTTCAGTGGTCACATATCTGGGAGCAGCCACATCGGGTAAACTTCAGTTTTTCACAAATTATTCTAAGGGACTATAATCACATTAAGGTTTGACTGGGGCTGGGAAACTAGTCCCGCTGTTAATAGGTCTAAGTTCCTTGCTGACTGGACAGTCTTGATGTGGGATTGTAGTTACAAGTTATATGTAGTTATATGGCAATGTGCTTCCTCACAACAAAAACCAGTACACCCAGAGGAAACAATCTTCTGTAACCGAATTTTTGGTTCTCACATATTATTGTTGTTATGTGCCGTTGAGTCGTTTGCGACTCATAGCGACCCTATGCACAACAGCCCTAAATCCTGCTCTATCCTGCGCCAACCGCACTGCCTCCGACAGACCCATCCCGATTACTCCAGTCACCAAATCAATCCATCTCATAGAGGGTCTTCCCCTCCTGC
>NW_006399834.1:11772001-11790929 GCF_000299155.1 Elephantulus edwardii | reverse complement strand
GTTGGTAGAAATCATCTATTTCTTCTTCTTTGGCTCTGGTTGTTGGTGCATACATCTGATTGATAGTGGTATTTACTGGACTTCCTTGTAAGCGTATGGATATAATCCTGTCACTCACGATGTTTTACTTCAAGATGGATCTAGAAATTACTTTTTTTAGTATGAAGGCAACCCCATTTTCTCACATATCTGGGCCAATTCTGGTGCAATGAAGTGAGGACAATATAAGGATATGTATGAATAGCAAGATTTGGGACTATTTGAAGCCTGGTTAGCTCTTAATTAGCAAGTTTCGTGTGTAGTTGATACATTTTCCACAGTAATGGACTTTCTCCCATATGAAATTCTATACACTAAGAAGGCTCTTTCTTGCGGGGTCCTGCAATTATATAGCATGTGTAATCAAGGCTGACCTACAGGCGGCATTTCAAAATTCCATTATTTATAGATCACTATTTAGTGTGTATTGCAACTTGAGGTTTGAATGTTTTTCAGTTCTTTCAACTTAAGAAATGGCAAGCTAATTCTTTTTTTATTCTCCAATTCCCGTTCTTTGCATATTCTAATACTTTGCTTTCTCTTCCTGAGATGCCTTTGGAAATCTTTTGTTCATCTATTTTACTTCTGCATCAATGCTCTAGTGCAATTTTCAGTCTCTTGTGTCATTCATTTTGATCTTTCCCCTTCCTCTCTTTGCTCCCTTCATGAATATCTTTGATAACATCCCATAATTCATCTGGTCTTCAGTCTTTACTGTTCAATGCCTCAAACCTATCCTAGAGATGATATTTAAATCCAAGTGGGATAGAATCCAGGTCCTATTTTGATTATTTTGGGGGGGAGGAGGTTGAGGTTTTGTGGGATTTTTTTTATTTTTAAAATTTTTATTTTATACTGGTTTATTTATGAAGTTCATATACATTGTTTTCCACAATAGTTCTTTGCCATTTCTTTCATCCCTCCTCCACTCATCAAACTGTGCTACCCTATGACTAAAGCTTCCCCCCACCCCACCCATCCTCAGTTCTTTGTTCCCCTTCTCCCACAACTCTTGGATCCTCATACTTGTGCTACAATAATGGTCTTATACAATATTTGTACTATGGAATTGAGTTAGTTCACTTAGCATAATGCTCTCCAGTTCCTCCGAAGTTAGGTAGTAATTTACAAATTCATTGCTCCTGCGTGCTGTGCAGTATTCCATCGTGTGAATGTACCATAATTTGTCAATCCATTTGATGGTGGTTGGATGTTTGGGTTGTTTTCATGTTCTTGCAATGGCGAATAACATGGCTATGAACATTGGTGTCCAAGTCTCTGTGCAACAATTCTCAGTCTCTCACGGATATATTCCAAGCAGTCGAATAGCTAGGTCCATAGACATTTCCACAGAAACATAGAATATCTGTGGTCAGCTTTTGAGGGAATACCAGACTGCCTTTTTTCAATCCCATTAACAATGTTTAAGAGTTCCTATCCCACCACATTCTCTCCAACATTTATTACTTGCTGTCCTGTTTAACTTTGCGACTGTTACTGGAATGAGATAGTACCTCATTGTGGTTTTATTTGCATCTCTCTTATTGCCAGTAATTTGGACTATTCTTCATGTGTCTGTTGATCATCCGAGTATCTTCCTCTATGAAAAGTCTTTCCATGTCTTTTGCCCATTTTGTGATTATCAGTCTTTTTCTTGTAAAGGCCCTTTAAACTTTTTATACGAGACCGTTGTCTGAAATGGTATTGCCAAAATGGTTTTTCCATTAGTAGGTTTTCTTTTCACTGTGTTTGAAAATGTTTTTAGATTTAATCTTTAGCCGATCCCATTCATTAAGGGTTTTTCCCCCTTTCCAGATTGTACATTTCTGGCTGTATTTGGCAGTCTTTTTCTACCATAGACTAAGCCATTTAAGCTAGATCCTAGCTGTCTCTTATGAACTTCATGGCTTTGGACTTTACACCCAGGTCTCTGATCCACTATGCATTGATTTTTTTGTGTATGGTGTGAGTGAGATGTGGATCCTTTTTCATCCTCCTGCGGGTAGCAGTCCAGTTTTGCCAGTACAATTTGTTGAAGAAGTTCTCATTTCACCATTTGAGAAATTTTATTTCCTTGTTGAATATCAGCTAACTAGAGATAGCTGAGTCTATTTCTGGGTTCTCATTCTGTTCCATTGGTCTATGTCCCTATCACTGTACCAGTACAATGCTGTTTTGATTACTACCACCTGGGGAGTGTAGGTTTTGAGATCAGGGAGTGCAATGCCTCCCACTTCATTTTTGTTTTTCAGACGTGCTTTGCTTATCCAGGGTGTCTTTCCTCTCAATAAACTTGACAATTTCCCTTTTAATCTCCTTGAAATAGGAATTTGGCATATGTATTTGGATTATGTTGAATATGTAGATTGCTTTTGTTAAGACTGTAGTTTTCGGCTCTGGGAGCCGGGCGGGCTCGCCCATGGAGCCAGTGGTGACCTGGACCCCCGGGAAGGTGGCAGCTTGGCTCCAGGCCTCGATGACTCCCTGCAGGACTATCCCTTTGAGGACTGGGAGCTGCTGGGCAAGTACCTGCTTTAGCTCTGGCCCCGCAGCCTCCAGGCTCTGACTGTGTGGCCTCTGGGTCACCAGGAACTCATCCTGGATCGGGTGGACCAGCTCTGGGCACTGAGCTCTGCACTGCAGACAGAGAAACTGCAGAACCTGACAGAGGGGCTGCTGGCGAGAATCCACACCTTCCAGACCTTGGTTCAAGGCCAACTGGAGGCCTGCGCCGAGACCCCTGCTGATGTTCTCAGTGCAGCAGTGGACCTGGTGCAAGAGGCTCGTACTCTCCTTTTCTGGCTCAACAGGTACCTCTTCTCCTACTTAAACGACTTCTCAGCCTGTCAGAAGATCGGGGACTTTTTTCTTCTAGAACTGTAGGATTAAATTTTTGTTCTTTTTTTTTCTGTTGTTCTATTTGATGAAATTGAGTTAGATAATTGATTTTTCTTCTTTTTTCCTTTCTTATGTGTGTGACTAGTACTATGAACTAACTACCTTCAGAAGACTTCCTTAGCTGTATCCCAGAGGTTTTGGTATGTTGTATTTTAATTTTCATTTGTTTCAAGGAACTTTTTTATTTCAGTCTTTATTTCTTTTATAACCAAATTGTATTCTAGCAGAGAGTTATTCAGTTTCCAGGTCAGTGGTTTTGTAAGCTTTACCCTCCTGTGGTTAATCTAGTTTTATGGCATTGTGTTCTAAGAAGAGTTTGTATTATTTCAATTTTTCTTAATTTGATGAGGTTTGCTTTGTGTCCTAATACGTGCTGAATTTTGGAGAATGTACCATGTGCACTTGAGAAGAAAGTGAATTGAGTTTTAGTTGAGTGTAGTACCCTGAATCCACAAGACTGAGTTGGCTGATTGCATAGTTTAGATCTTCTGCAGCTTTGCTGAATTTCTTTTAGGTTGACCTATCCTTTGGTGATAGTGATGTATTGAAATCTCCTACAATGATTATGGTGTTGTCTATTTCTTTCTTCAATTCTGTTAACTATTGTTTTATGTATTTTGCAGGTTCAGCATTTACTGCTTGCTTAAGTGTTGACCAAGGTTATGTCGTCTTGATCTATTGTGCCTTTAATCAGAATGTAATGCCCTTCCTTATCTTTTGTGGTAGTTTTCATTCTGAAATCTATTTTATCAGAGATTATTATTGCCACCCATGCTATTTTGAGTTTCCCATTTGCTTGGTTTATTTTTTCCCTAGCCTTTGATTTTGAGTCTATCTTTCTCTTTTTTCATTAGATGTCTCTTGTAGGCAATAAACTGATGGGCTTTGGGGTGTTTTGGAGGTTTTTTTTTGGTGTGTTTTTTTTTTAAATCCATTCTGCTACTCTTTTTTCTCTTAATTGGCACATTTAGTCCATTCACAGTAAGTGTGATTATAAGAACAAGAGCTGAAATAAATGAGATAGAAAACAGGAAAACAATTGAAACTATCAATAAGATCAGGAGCTGGTTTTTGAAAGGGTCAATAAAATGTACAAACCACTGTCAAACTTAAGAAAAGGGGGCCGGGGGAAGAAGACACAGATAACTCAATTAGAAAAATTATAGACTTGTGTGGGGAGCTGGGCCAGGCCCAGCAGGATTGCCCAGTGGCTGAGAAGGAGAGCTGAGTCCTGAGAATCTGTAGTCACATGGCTGGGATCTGCTACAACATCCTGAACTATAGTTCCAAAGAGCTGCTGGAGCAGCGGGCTGTGCTGGATCGCGTGCAGCTGGACGATCCCTTGGGCTTGAAAATCCACACCACCAACAACTGTCTTTACTTTGTGTCTCGAGTGAGTCTCCCGCTCCGCACCAGCTCCCAGCTGCAGATCCTGCCTGGAGACGAAGTTGTGATTATTGTCAGGTAATTTTGTTATTTCTTCTTCTGTTGCTCTGCTCATTATGGTCCATCCACTTTGCCCTGGCATCTCCATGTGAGGGACTTCACTTAAATTTCTGTGATTTGGTCTTCTTTTCACAAATTCCTTAAGTTCGTTCTTTTCTGCAAAGGAACTAATTTATCTTTCATATTTGATGGAGAACTTTGCTGGGTATAGGATCCTTGGCTGGCAATTATTTGCTTTCAATTTTCTGTATTTGCCATTCCATTGTCTTCTAGCTCACATCGTTTTTGCTGAGAAATCAGAATTTAATCTAATTGTTTCCCCTTTGTAAGTGACTCTTTGTTTTTCTCATGTTGCTTTTAGTCTATCCTTATCTTTAAATTTGGAGAATTTGACTATGATATGTCTTGATGTTTTTGGTTTTTGATCCACTGTATTTGATGTTTGCTGTGCTTCTTGAATATGTATTTCTCTGTTCTTCATAAAACCTAGAAAGTTTTCTTCTAGTACTTCTGCAATTTTTTCAATTATTTCCATCAGTCCCATGTTCTAGAATTCCAATCATATGTATGTTGTTCCTTTTGATGTAATCCCACATGATTAGAATGTTTTCTTCATTTTCTTTATGTCTCATCTCTGATTTTTCTTCTAGTATGCTTCCAGTGAAGCTCTTTTCTTCCAGCTCACTGATTCTCTGTTCTATCTCTTCAGTTCTACTTTTCTATCTTACTAGCATGTTGGACACTTCTACCATTTACATCTTTATATTTTGATTGCATTTTCATGATTTTCTGTAATCTCCAGTACTGTGTTTGCTGTACCCCTCTTTCTTATGATGGTTTTTTACGTTCTTGTCTCTCTTTATCTATACTATGAATTCTTTCTTCCATCTTTTGAATTTTCTTCCATATCTGTTCAAGTTGCTCCTGATCAATATAATTTTTCTGGAATGTTTTCTCTGGGATATTTGCTTTCTTAATGGCTTCCACTGTTTCTTCCATAGTTTCCATCTTCTTCTGTAGCTGTTGAAATAACTTCACATGAACATATTTCTTCTGGGTCTCTCTACCTAGTGTATTCATTGGATCTGCTGTTATAGAAGAAGGTTATTTTGCTTTTCATTAAGCAGGAAGATTGCTGCTTTCTTGACATTATGTCTTTTCTTAATAGATGTTGGGTTGTTGTGACTACATAGTGACCCAGAATATGGCAATGTTTTGAAAAGGACCTGTATGTTTGTGTTCCCTTCTTGGTCCAAGCCCCAAAGGGCTGAGGGTAAGACAGCAATGCTTCCCCCAAAG
The DNA here is from genome assembly GCF_000299155.1 of Elephantulus edwardii. NCBI lineage: Eukaryota > Metazoa > Chordata > Mammalia > Macroscelidea > Macroscelididae > Elephantulus > Elephantulus edwardii. Next base: position 11,785,247 of record NW_006399834.1, on the reverse strand, counting down.
TACCTGAATGGCAAACCAGGAAGCCTGTTGTTCCCTTCCAGAAATGGCATCTCCACCCAGCTCGAGTTATCCCTGATCCTTCTGATTGAGCTTAAGTGGTCCCACATGATGTAGCTAGACAGTGCCCCAAAGTACCTATGATACCAGTACTCCTGGTGCTGGAGCGTGAGGGCAACAGCTGGGCAGTGAAATGGTAACTCCTTAATCTGGAAAATAGGGGTTCTGTCTCTGGCCAGGGTGTGAATGTGTATGGGTTGGGCGACAACATATAGCAGACACTGGGGAAGAGGTGGCTGGAAGATGCTCCCAGGCTGGCCATGCCACACAGGTCTTGGTGTCTTGCAGCAGAGTGATTGTAAGGTGTCCAATGAGCCATGTCGTGCAAGAAGAGATATGTCTTCCCTATTTTGGTTTTTGTTGGCTTAGTTTTCTTCAGTTTCAATTTGAACTTGCACATGAGTGATTTATAGCCTGCTTTACAGCACCTGGCCTTGTTTTCACTGCTGAAATTTTCTCCAAGGATTCTTACCAGAGATATAGTCACTCTGATTCTTGTGCAGTTCATCAGGAGAAGCTCATTTGTAAAATTGCCTTGTTTTTCTTAAATTTTTTGCATTGTATAAATCAGCATACAAAATTCTATGTCCAGTCTCATTCCTATCACCAAGTCTGTGCTTTCTATTATTCCTTCCTCATTGCTTCCAACTTTTGCATTCCAGTAGCCAACAATTTATTAATGCACCTTGATTGAATGTTTGATCAATTTCAGACTGCAGAAGTTGGTAGAAATCCTCAGTTGTTCTTTGGCTTTAGTTGTTGGATCATTGTTGCTGTTGTTGTGTACCATCATGTCAGGCTGGATGCATAGCTGACCCCCTAGCAGGTTTTCAGAGGCAATTAATGCAAGGAAGGAGACTGCCCATTCTTTTCCTGTGGAGCAGCTAGTGGATTTGAACTGCATGACTCTGGGATTTCAGCTTCTTGCCACTAGGCTCTCAGAGCTCCCAACAATATGTTGGTGCATATACTTGAATAATACATGTATTAACAAAGTATCCTATCACTTACAACACTGTACTTTAAATTTTGAAATTGTCTTTTTCACTATGAATGCAACACTATTCCTCAGTTTTTAATGCCCGGCATAATAGGTCATATGCTGGTTCGAACTGGCCAGTCCATTTCTGTTCAGGAAGCATTAAAAGAAGGTGAAAGGAATGCAGAGTCACCATGTCAAAAAGAATAGGCTGATATTGAGACATTTCTGGAAGTACCATATGAACAAGCGGCAATGGTAATGAGAAAAAAGTTCAAGTGGCAATGAAAGCATTGCCTTCCATCCCAGAAATAGTGGGGACCAATTGACAAGTTTCAACTAACAGATGTGATCCTGGATGTGCTCACCAATATATTCCAGGAAATGTGGAGGGCAGCTACTTAACAGTATAAGTGGAAGATATTTGTTCCTATTTCCAGGAAAGGTGATACAATAGACTGTATAAATAATTGAACAGTATCATTAATATCATATGCAAGCAAAAATTTTAATGAGGATCATGGGAAAAAAATGGCTAGAGTAGTACATTGAGTCAGAAGTTCAAGTTAGATTTTGAAGAGGTCATGGCATCAGGGATATCACTGGTGATGTCCTATGGATCCTGACTGAAAGTAGAAATATCAGACTGTGTATTTGTGCTTTATTAACTGTACAAAGGCATTTGATTACATAGATTATAACAAATGGTGTCTAATATTGAGAATAATGGGAATCCCAAAATGCTTTATTATCCTCATAGAAACCTAAACTTAGAACAAGAAGCTGTTGTCCTAACAGAGCAGGGGAACACTGAATGGTTTAAAATCAGGAATGGTGTCCTACAGGGTTGTATCCTTTCTCCATACTTACTCAACGTGTGTGCTGAATAAATAATTTGAGAAATTGGAACTGTGAATCAGGATCTGAGGAAGACCAAACCTACTACCTTATGCAGATGATACAACCTTAGTTGCTGAAAGAGGTCTTGAAAAACTTGGCACAGAAGGTCAAAGACTATAGCCTTCAAATAGAGTGAATCTCAACACCAACATCAATAATCAACATTGTGATTGTTGTTGTCATGTGCTGTCAAGTTGGAACTAACCAAGAGCTGATCCCTCAGAGGGTTTTCAGAGGCACAGGAAGAGGCTGCTTATCCTTCTCCCAAGGAGCTGCTGGTGGATTCGAACTGTGTGTGTTCAGGACTGTAGCGCTGTTTCTCACTACTAAGCCACCGTAGCTCACTTAACACTATAGATGAAGAACAGATTGAAATTGTCAACAGTTGGATTTTAATCAGCATCCTTAGTACCAGTAGTCAGGAGATTTATTGGGCAAGTCCATGGTAATGAAACTTCCCAAGATACTGAGGAGCAATGATGTCAGTGTGAAGATGACTAAGGTTTGCCTAATCCAGACCATGGTCTTCCATCATTTTCTGTGCATCTGGAAGGGGGACAATAAATAAGTATGCCAGAGAACTGATGCCTTTGAACTGTGGCGTTGGAAAAATGAGTATCCCAGAGACTGTCTAAAGAACAGATGTCTTGAAGAAAGTGCAACCAGAATACTCCTTGGGGGCACAGATGACAAAGCTTTGTCTCACATACTTTGGGCATGCTACTAGGAAAGGCTATTCCTTGGAGTAGGACAGCATGCTTGGAAATGGGAAAGGTCATCAAAGGACAGGAAGACCCTCAATGAGATGAATTGACAGTAACTGCAAGCAACAGGTTCAGGCGTTTCAAAGATGATGAGGATGACACAAGATAGGTTAGAACTGCTGAATCATACCTGACAATACATAACATTATTCAGTGTGAGCACAATGGTGTACAAAAGGGGAACTTTTGTCTTTTAAAATTTTTTTTTTTTAATTTTATACTGGTTTACTTATAAAGTTCGTATACATTGTTTTTCACACTGCATCTCTCCCATTTCCTTTACCCACCCCCTCCCTATATGCATCAAATTGTGTGACACTATGATTACCAGTGTCCTCCCCTCTACCCATCTTCACCCCTCTGCTCCAACGATTCCCCCCTGAGATACTCATACACGTTTTACTTTTTATTTCAATATTTTACATATTATAATTACATATATATTATTAAATCAATACAGTATGCTTTAGGCAGAATATTAAATGATCCAGGAAGCATCAAAAGAAGATGGAAAGAATATACTGAGTCACTGTATCAATGGGAATTGGCAGACAGAGAAGAATTTCATGAAACAACACATGAGCAAGAGCCTATGGTGATGAAGGAAAAAGTTCAAGCTGCTTTGAAGAAAATAGCAAAAAAATAAGGCCCCAGGAATAGATGGTATACCAATTGACATATTTCAGCTAGTAGGTGCTGCCCTGGATGTGCTCACCAAGTTGTGCCAAGAAATCTGGAGAACAACCACTTGGGCAACTGACTGGAAGAGATCTTTATTTGTTCCCATTTCAAAGAAGGGTGACCCAACATAGTGTGGAAACTACAGAACAATATCATTGATGTCACATGCAAGCAAGATTCTACTGAAGATTATCCAAAAATGACTGGAGCAGCACATCAGCAGAGAATTGCCAGAAGTCCAGGCTGGGTTTAGAAGGGGTCGTGGTACTAGGGATATTGTAGCTGATGTTAGATGGATCTTAGCTGAAAGCAGGGAATACCAGAGGAATGTCTATCTATGTTTCATTGATTATACAAAGGCGTTTGACTGTGTGGATCATAACAAACTATGGCTGACTCTGAGAAGAATGGGAATCCCAGAACACTTGATCGTGCTAATGCGAGACCTATACTTGGACCAAGAGGCAGTCGTCAGAACAGAGCAGGGAAATACTGCATGGTTCAAAATCAGGAAAGGTGTATGCCAGGGATGTGTCCTATCTCCATACCTTTTCAAACTGTATGCAGAACAGATTATCCGAGAGGCTGGGCTCTATGAGGAGAAGTGTGGCATCAGGATTGGTGGAAGATCTATTAATAATCTGTGTCATGCAGATGACACAACCCTGCTTGATGAAACTGAGGAAGACCTCATGCACTTGCTGCAGAGGGTCAAGGACTGCAGCCTTCAGTATGGATTGAGGCTCAATGTCAAATAGACAGATTCTCACCACTGGGCCAATTGGCAGCATCAGGATGGATGGTGAAGAGGTTGAGATTGTTAACAACTTTAGTGTGTTTGGCTCCATGGTCAACACTCTTGGCACCAGTAGCCAGGAAATAAAAAAACGCATTGCAATGGGAAAGTCTGCTGAAAGACTTCTCCAGGGTACTGAAGAGCAATTGTGTCTCTCTGGAGACTAAGGTGCATCTGATACAGGCTATGGTCTTTGCAATCACTTGTTATGCATCAGAGAGTTGGACAATGACTAGGAAGGATAGAAGGGGAGTTGATGCCTTTGAGCTGTGGTGCTGGAGAAGAGTATTGAATGTACCATGGACTGCCAAGGAAACAAACAGATTCAACCTGGAGAGGGTTAAACTAGGCTGCTCCTTGGAGGCAAGGATTCTGGGGCTTTGTCTGTCACACTTTGGACATGTAAGGAGGGACAGGTCCTTGGAGAGGGACATCACACTTGTGAGGGTGGAGGGACAGCGCAAAAGGGGAAGGCCCTCTATGAGGTGGATTGATTCAGTGACTGGGGTAATCAGGATGGGTGTGTCAGAGGCAGTGTGATTGGCACAGGATAGAGCAGGGTTTAGGGCTGTTGTCGCTGAGTAGCAAGTGACTCGACGGCACATAACAACTGTCCGTATGGGGCTGAATTAGTTCACTTAGCATAGTGCTATCCAGTCCTCCCCAAGTTAGAAAGTAATTTTCAAAATCATTGCTTCTGCATGCTGTGTTGTAATCCATCATGTGACTACTGCAATTTCTCAATCCATGTGATTTTGGTTGGACATCTTGGCTATTTCCATGTTCTTGCTATGGTGAATAAGGCTGCTATGAACATTGTTGTACAAGTCTCCATTTGTCCCTCAGTTCTCATTTTCTCAGGGTATATTCCAAGCAGTGGAATAGCTGGATCATGTGAAATTTCTATGCTCATCTTTTTGAGGAAGCACCAAACTGCCTCCCAGAGTGTTTGTACCACTTTACAATCCCACCAACAATGTATGAGAGTTTCTATCTCTACACATCCTCTCCAACATTTATTACTTGTTGTCCTATTAAACTTTGCCATTGCTACTGGCGTGAGATAGCATCTATCTCACTGTTATTTTTATTTGTATCTCTCTCCTTAGCAGTAATTTAGAGCATTTCTTCATTTCTGCCAACTTCCTCTGTGGTCTTTCCATATCTTTTGCCCATTTTATAATTGTGTTACCCATCTTTTTCTAGTGGAGGCCCTGAAGGAATCTGTAAACTTTCGGTATGAGAATCTTGTCTGAAATGGTATTGCCAAATGGTTTTTCCCAGTCTGCTCTGCTGGAAAATGTTTTGGTGCGCATAGGGATTTAATCTTTAGCAGGTCCCATTTATCAATTTTACTTTCTCCAGATTGTTCATTTCTGGCTGTTTTTGGCAGTCTTTTTGTAGAGACCAGGCCATCTAAGCTTGATCCTAGTCTCTTATGAACTTTACGGTTTTGGTCTAGGTCTGATCCATCTTGATTTTTGTATATGGTGTGATGTGGATCCTCTTTCAGCTTTCTGCAAGCAGTAGTCCAGTTTTGCCAGCACCATTTGTTGAAGAGGTCATTTCCTCATTTGATAGATTTTCTTTGTCAGTATCAGTTGGCTATCAACTATTGCTGTTATGTGCCATCAAGTCGCCTGCAACTCTAGCAACCCTATGTATAGGAGCTCTGAACCCTGACCTATTCTGAGCCAGTCTCAGTAATTCCAACACACCAATTCCCATTACCCCAGTTACTGTATCAATCTCATTTCATCTAGGGTCTTCCTCTCCTGTGCTTTCCGTCCACTCGTCCAAGCATGATGTCCTTCTCTAAGGATCGATCTCTCTTAGCCACGTGCTCAAAGGATGTGAGATGGAGCTTCAAATTCCTAGTCTCCAAGTAGAAATTTGGTTTCACCCTCTCCAAGACAGACTTGTTTTCTTAGCAGTCTATAGATAGCTGGGTTCATTTCTGGACTCTCAATTCTGTTCCATTGGTCTATGTACATAGCATTGTACTTGTACCATGCTGTTTGGTTACCACTGCTGTGTAATAGTTTTGAGGTCAGGAAGTGGAATGGCTCTCAATTTTTCTTTTTCAGACGTGCTTTGCTTATTTGGGCTATCTTTCCTATCCAAATAAACTTGACAATTTACTTTCCTAACTCCTTGAAAAAGGAATTTAGTATCTGTATTGGGATTGCATTGAACATGTACATTGCTTTTGGTAGGATTGTCATTTTCACAGTATTTAGTCTACCTAACCATGAACAGGGAACATTTTCCCATTTATTTAGATTTTTTATTGTGTCTCGCAGAAATGTTCTGCAGGCTTTTTGTACAAGTCTTTTGTTTCTCTAGTTAGGTTTATTACCAAGGATCTCAATTTGTGGTTGGCTGTTGTAAATGGCTGGAGAAGTTTTGAATATACCACAGACTGCCAAGAAAACAAATAGGTCTGTCTCGGAGTGGGTGAAACCAAGTTTCTCCGTGGAGGCTGGGATTTTAAAGCTCTATCTCACATATTTTGGGTACCCAGGAGTGACCAGTCCTTGCAGAAGGACATCATGCTTGGAGAGGTGGAGGGACTGTGCAGGAGAGGAAGACCCCAGATGAAATGGATTGATATTACTGGGACAGTGGGAGTTGGTGTAAGAAATCGGTGAGACTGGCTCATAACGGCAGGGTTCAGAGCTCCTGTACAGTGTTGCTGTGGGTTGCAGATGACTTGATGGCACGTAACATTGTAAATGGTATTGCTTTCTTGATTTCCTTCTCTGAGCTCTTTGCTATTGTAGAGGAATCCACTGATTTTTGGATATTGATCTTCTGTTCTGCCACACTACTTTGTCTACTAGCTCTAAAAGTTATTGAGTCCTTGGGTTATTGGTTTTCTGTGTACACTATCATATCATCTACATTTAGTGACACTTTAACCATCTCTGCCATTCTGGTTGCCTTTTATCATATTGCCCTAGCAAGTACTTCCAAATACAATATTGAATAGAAGTGGTGGCAGGTGACAATAATTTTGTGTACTGAATGCAGAAGAATTTTAACTTCAAAGAAGCTAATTTCCCAGCTACATTTATGCTGCTTCTCTGACATTCACTTTTGGTACACAGTTTTTCTCCTAAATGAATTCTTCAAAGAAACCAGGCTGACTTGTGCATGAAACCTTTCTCCCTTTAACTGTGTTCTCCACTTTCCACAGGAGACAACCAGATAATCGGCTGTCTTCCAATTAGTTGTAAGAGGCAGTAAGAGTCTGAAGGAAGGTTAACAGACTCAACTTACACTTCCCCCAAAGTACAAAAACAACAAAAAACCCGTTAAATGTTTTAGAGTCCCTCAGATATTAAACGTGGAAGTCTGTTTATCACGTTGTTTATTGGTCTAGTTGTGAAGCTGTACTTTTTGATGTACAACCTATATTAAAGGTTGTCGTCGATAATCTTCATTACAAAGTTAAAATCCTGTTTCACCAAGAGCTTGTTATCTCCACTTACCTATTTTGAGTCTCCCTGCAATACAAATGACTTATTTAAACACTTGTTTCTCAGCATTTGCTCAGCATACAGACCAAGTATGATCAAAAGCCACAACCCCAATTTCAAACAATACTGCATACATCATTCTATTAGAATTGTTGCTTCTTGGTCTTTGTCATGGGTCCTTGATCAGTTTGTTGCTGAAACATATGAACACTGACCAGTTGATAAAATTGTGTATTCTTTTGATGCTTCCTGCTCAGTTAAGACTTTGCCCACAGAATTCTCTTAAATTTCTACTTGAGTCTTCGTTTCTTAACTCCCTATCTTCATGTTAGAAAATTTGGCCTTGGCAAGGTACACTTTGAACCTTTTTATTTCATAATCTCTTAAGTCACTATTTTTAGTTAATAACTTATTCTTGCCTTGAAAGATGGCAAGGAATTCAGATCTCCCTTACAAAAATTTTTAGCTTTTTGTCTCAATGTTACATTTAACAAGTGTCAGGATGGAATGACACATTTTGACTGTCACCTTAAGCAAGAGTATACTCAAATTAACATGACATATACAACTACTATACGCTTTGTTAGCATCCCTTCTTAACATGACCATTGCCCTCCCTGGGTCAAGTCCAAGGTCCAGAGGCAGGACAATGTCCTCAGAAGGGAAAATTATATGTTACTGGTATTTAACCAACATCTGAAAAGTTCTCCTTTGAGAAGTTTATTAGTCATTTCTCACATCACACTGATAGCTAGAGAGAGCTTGGCTTTTGAAAAGTAACCCTTTTAATGTTGTGTCAGGTGTGCTGGTCTACTTGTAACCTATTATATTCCAAATGAAATTAAAACACCTACAATGTATTAGAAGGGGGGGGGAACCTCATCATAATAGTGACTCAAATACTCAAGATGTGTGCTATTAGAATATGACCAAATACTCCACAATGTAAATGACTCCACTAAAAAATTTATCAATTTCAACAGAACCTCTTATTCACAAGAACTTAATTAATAATGAGTAGGACAGGGGATGCAAATGTAAAGGAACAACTTTATCGGTACATCCAGGTTTATAACTTTAAAAAGGTTAGTTTGGGATTAATGTATAGCAATTTATGATTAGAAGACTGGTAACTATTAGGTCTACACATACTGGTATGTTAAGAGCTAACATTAGAATTCTAAGTTTCTTTATATAATCTGCCCCTAAAGGCAAATTAAAGTGCCTGACTGCTTGAATTCACTCTATCTGGGCAAAGACCTTGCCATCTCTCCCCTAAATAAAATTGCCAAGGAAACCCTGAGGCGTGCTTGTCACATAGGTTCACTAGAAGTCTGAATTAAAGCAGCACCACCAAACAATTCCCATTGCTATGATTTGGCAGAATATTGAATATACATACCACGGATTGCCAAATGCAAGGGGGGGACCCCCAAACAAAATACCAAAACAACTCTCTTGGAGAAATGCTTATTCGAGGCACGGACAGTTCCATTTCATCTCACATACTTTATGAATGAGGTCAGAAGGGGCTAGTCCTTGGAAGAATACATAATGCTAGGAAAGGCAGAGTCAGCAAAATAGACTCTCAAGATGGGACTGACACAGAGACTAAAATGGGCTTGCACATGATGGAGATTATGACGGTGCAAAGATTGGGAAAAGTTCAGATCTGTTCTTCAGAGTTACAGCTGACAGAACCTGACATTTTCAAATTCCATATTGTCCTTCACATATGAAACACAAGCACATGTCTGGGAAGAAATCTATTTCTGAGATTTAGAGTTTGATGGTTCCTAGATTTCTTGATTATGAAAGTTCTTACAAGTATCTTGATGCCTAGAAACAACTATCAAAAAAAATAATCAAAGGCACATTCTTAAATGTCACGTTACTTTTACATCATTATGTTTAAGTTTGAACAGAGCCTGAACCTGTTAAGATTCATCATCTCTAAACCTGAGGCCTCATATTAGAACCAAAGTATAATACCCATTGTTATCAAGTTGTTTCTGTTTAATATTAATTCTAAAGGACAGTAGAATGACTGTCATATTATCTTCCCAATGAATGGCAGGTTTGAATTGTTAGCCAGTACGACCAGGGATTCAGCAGCTAAGTGTACACACTGTTGTTGCGTACCAGAGTCGTAACCAACTCACTGCTGACCTTCCAGCTGGTTTTCAGAGGCAGTAAATAGCATGAGAAGAGACCGCCATCCTTCTCCCAGAGCAGCTGGTGGATTTGAATCATGTGCCTTTAGGATTGGAGGACAACTTCTTACCAGAGGCTAGGCCACCAGACCCCCAGCAGACACACTAAAATGGGTAAAAACATTTCATATGCAGAGACGACCACACTGGAGAAGACATCCATTACTGACACTAATTCTTAGTATTTTTGTCTTGAAAATACACAAATGTGTTTCACTAATCTATATGCCACAATGTTCTAAAACATTTATTACCATGCTTAGTGTATGAAGTACAACCACTATCCTCAGAACCTTTGTCAGCTTTAATTACAGAAATAACTGTGAAAGAAGTTAATTACCAGCTTTAGTATTTTCTACATTGTTTTAACAATTTATTAAACCTTTCAAAAGATATGAACTATTCCACATCGATCTTACTCGTTGCACGCCACTGAGTCAGAGCCAACCCATAGTTAACCCTCCACCAAGTTTTCAGAGGCAGTGATTGCATGGGAGGAGACTACCCATCCTTCTCCTATGCAGCAGCTTGTGGATTCAAACTGTGCACTTTCAGGACTGCAGCGCTGAGATCACTAGACAACTGATTAAATCTTTCAAAAGAATTAACTATTCCATACTGAGCTCTTACTTATTACTAGAGATTATTTCCTTTGTGGTAAAGGCTATAGGGTCTATGAAAAAAGTAATTATCACTATCTTTTAGAAAATTTTATTTCAACCTGTATTATTTTAAATTAATCTACCATAAATGAGTAATTCTAATAATCTATGCCAGAGATTGGCTAACTATAAGTGAGCAAAATCTGTTTTCCAAACAAGGATTTTTAAGAACAAAGTTACATATATATATATACACACACATGCATGCCACAGACTGTATGTATGTGTGTGTGTATATATAGTCTGTGGCTGCTTTCATACTATTACATAGGGCAGAGATATTCTATAGCTAGCAAAAAGTACCAATTTCTACACAGATCTTTACATAAATTTTAGTTTGTTCCTTAAAAGTACATGCTGGTAATGTTTCTCTGATTTAAAATATTGTAACTAAAAAAAAATTCACCAGCTATTCTTACTGCTACAATGATAAAAGATCCCAAAATAAAATTTCAAAGCAGCCAATCCAATAGGTTATCTAAAGTGCTGTGTTCTGAGGTCATTAAATGGTTTCTATCTTTTCTCTGATATACTTAAAAATAACGCAGGTCTTTTAAAAAAATTTTAAGGCTGCTAGCTTCTCATTTTACTTCAAGTAATGATTTAAATTATCAACTATAAATTCCTTGACAGTTAAAGTTTATATATTGCTATTCTTGTCACTTCTAATTAATGGTAAAAAAATGAGTAAGCAGGAACCGTAACAACTATGTTAATTTCAAAGTTTTAAATTATATGAATTACTATAAATTATATTATTTAAAAATGTTAATCACTTTGGCCTTTATTATTTGCACAATTTCTATTAAAAGGAAACCATTTAATTGAGTAAACAGTGAGAATTGTGGATTATCTTCCTACTCTAAAGAAATAAAATTATGCAGAAAAAAACCCCGGAAATATGCTGATTATAGGGTAATCAGGCTAATGTGAATAATAATGATTCCCAGATTTATTAATTGGGTTAATTTTAACTGCTTAAAAGACAATGGAACTCTGTTAATACCTAACGATTACAAAATGTTGGAACAGTGTATGACATTAAAGCTTACACACTGTCCTTTTCATTACATAGATGCAACAATAAGAAAATTATTTTAAGAGTATTCCTTTCCCTTATTAAAAGAAAATTTTATTCTCACATATTTAACCTGAAAGGGCTACTGATAATTAGAATGTCCTATATGTAGATTCAAGTCAAAGAGACCTCATATAAAAGATATTAAATAATGGCTTTTCAAATCCACCAGATGCCCTGCTGGAAAAGGAGGGGAAATCTCCTTCTGTACCAGTCAGATCTTATTTGACGGTAAATGCACAAAAATAATAAAAAAATTAAAAAATATTAAAAAAAATTTGGCTTAATAATCATGAACTCAAAAGGGCAAAAACATTCTATTTTTCAATAACAGCAGTTCTACTATAGTGAGAATAAGTTACATGATACTATTTTTAGTGGCACCAAAGATTTAGCCATAGCTCGAATTACAAAGTTAACCACTGTGTCTTATAAACATGTCCTACGTTATCTTGTTTTCCAGATTACTTTAAACATTTACTTTTCATTTGTATACACCCAGAATAAGTTTTGAATCTCCTTTTATGGAACCCAATAACGTATTTCCCCAATTAAATTTTCTTCAGAATGTTGTTGCTATGTGCCATTGAGTTGCTTGGGACTCATGGTGACCCTATGTATAATAGCTCTGAATCTTGTCCTATGTTGAGCCAATCTCACTGTCACGGACACACCTGCCCTTAGTACCCCAGTTACTGTGTCACTCCATTCCATTCAAGGACTTCCTCTCCTCATTGTCCCTCCACCCTAAAATAACAACATATATTTTCATTTCTCGTGTTGTATTCGGGGAAAAAATAGCTGCTTTTTACCAATGAAATGGTAAAAATGGAGGCAACTAGAACTTAAAATTATACAGCTTCTTAGAGTTTTATTTATAGCATCTTTATACAGAATAAGCTTCACTGATATTTAATTGACTGCAGCATCCTGTGGGTGAAGCACAAAATTACATTAATTGTAAAACAAAGAAACAAAGCACTTTTGACTTTTTAAAATTATATATATATATTTATATCCAGTTGACAAATAGCATCACAATTATTACTGTATAAAAAACTAAAAATCACCATGGAAGCTAAGGCCTAAATTCTCATTTCAATTGTTCCCTTTTGTTTATATCTAAGAGATATTAGAAACTAAATTCCAGTACCTCAAAAAGTCTACATTATTTACATACAGTATGGAAAATAAAAGCTGCCTTTTCAGCTAAGTTAGATTGCGGTTACCTACAGTATTTATACTGTAAATGTTAAAACAAACAAAAAAGCACTACTAACAAATACCATTTAAAAATGGAAATATATTGTGCCTGAAATGTTGTTCTTAAATTGTATCTCATAGTGTCTGCTGAATATAACTGGACTTAAGAAATCTACTGTTAAGTTTGAAAAGAGTACCACTATATGTCTTTATATTGCTAATCTAGATATTGTTAAGTCCAACACAGTAATAATTACAAGCACGGGATCTTAAATGAAACAATGGCAACTTATGTAGACGGCATGTATTTAATAATGTAAAATATAAAGTCTTAATTTTTTCCCATAATAATGAGACTAATATTCTTTAAAATCCTTTAAGTCTCATCTATGATATGTCCTTAAATAGTGAAACCTTCCAGTAATTTACCA
>NW_006399834.1:11766402-11769896 GCF_000299155.1 Elephantulus edwardii | reverse complement strand
TGTAATTGTGGTTGTATTAGTTGAGGTTGCAATGGTGGCGGTAACTGAAGTGGTACCATTGGTTCCACCAACTGTCCAGGGTTTGAAGGGGGTAGAGGAGCCACAGTGTTTGTTGTTTCAACAATTTCTCCGTTGTAGAAGAAAAACTGACACTGTTGAATAAATGTTTCAACAACAGATTGATGGATCTTAGTGGTAGACAAAAATTCTCTATTTTCAAAATCAGGTCGCATTAAGGTTGGCCAAAAACAGATGGATAAGTTGTCTGCAGTCATTAGGTTGATTTTATTTTGTTGACTGACCCTGAAATTAAGAAAGGAAGAAACACTTAGAAACCCAGCAAAATTCTTTACAGTTCTACAATCTCAAGAATTAGAAATATGAGGGAGAGAATAATTTAAAAGCGATATATGATAGGGTATTATAGTTATAACAAGAGTCCAGAATTAAGGTTGCATAGTGGAGTGTACTTGGGGTGGTGGGAGGGGTGCGAGAAGATTGTATACCAAAGAAAGAATTTTTCTTTTACTTTCCAAAGAGAGGAGGTGAACTGGGCCGGGGTGAGGAGACAGAGAGAGAGAGAGAGAGAGAGAGAGAGAGAGAGACACACACACACACACACACACACGAGATGGGATGGGGAGGAGGACTGGGCAGGGAGAAAAGTGCAACAATGAATGAATGGAAATCCAGAATCTCTGTAAATGTTCATTAAATTTAATAACATAAAAAATCAGAAATAACTATATAGTAACTTTACAGGTTAATGTCAAATTTAGAGCAAGTTTCTTCTCATGCATTATTACATTGTATTTCAATAACAAAAGTCAGCAGTGCAAATACATCACCATAATATTTTTTGGGGGAAAGTTGCACTCTAAGTTTTATATTTATGGGAACTGCCTTAATTGGTAATGGGGGAAAGAAAGTTCTTTCCCCTATCAGAATGAAAGTCATGTGACAAACTTGCATCAGTCTCAGGCAACAGAAAAAATTCTAGCTGAATATTCAAATGCCTAGACTATTTTGAAATAATCAGAGAGCTTAAGTAAGCAGGTTTTTTCCCCAGTTTTTGAAAAATTATTGTGACATATCCTACCACAGAGGAATTTTCAAATTTAAAAAAACCCTATTAATTTCAAATACTCAAAAAAACCACCTTTTAACGTATCTAGAACATTCATAAATTTCAGATGAAAGATAGTACTTTGTTCATAAAACCACTGCATTTTCTGCCGAGGAAGGAGGGACAATCTCCTCCTGTACCAGTCAGATCTGATTTGATGGTACACTCACACAAAAATAATAAAAATAAAAACAAAACAAAACAAAACAAAAAAACCACTGCACTTTACATCTGATTCTTTAAATGCAGTAAGCAGGTAATAGCTACCATCCTCAATGACAACAAATATAAAGTGCAAACCTTGGATTTTTTAAGACAGAAAATAGTTAAAAGGGGAAGACTCGAGAATTTTATCTTTGTTTTACACATTAAAAAGAAAAGTCTCAAAAGTATAGAGGATAAGAAAATGTTATGCTTGCATTTAGCATTTTACACACACACACTCTCTCTCTCCCCCTCTCCCTCTCCCTCTCTTAATCCAAAGCAAAGGAACCTCATAAATACAAAGTAGCAAGTCTGATGCAAAAATTGCGGCCTGAAAATAACCATTTAGTCTGTAATAAATGTAACAGGGAGTTGTGCTGCTATCTGGCTGTTTGAATCCATCAACCATAACAATGACCAATCTCCTCCTCAGCGATTTACAGCATCTAAAAACCTGGTAGAGGTCAGCTGTAAGTCAGTTCTGACTTGATGACCACGAGTTAGAGGAATTAAAATATTCAGAATAGGGGAGCTCTGGTGGCCTAGTGGCAAGAAGCTACACTGCAATCCCAGAGGCACACGGTTCAAATCCACCAGATGCTCTGCCGGGGAAGGAGGGACAATCCCCCTCCTGTACCAGTCAGATCTGGTTTGACGGTACACACACACAAAAAAAATTCAGAATAAAACCAACCTACTAGTATTTAAGTTCAGTGTGATGTTTTCCTATTTAGCAGCCAAGTGCCAGGTTCCGGAAATGTATGCAAAATAGAAGGACATGAAGTATGTGTACATCAAATCTAACTAAAGAGTCAAAAATTATAAAGGGAAGGTACCAAATTGGTTAGAAATAAGGATAATTATGGAAAGTTTCCTCAAAGAGTCAATGTTTTAAGATAAGTCAAGAATGCTGGGAGTAGGAAAAATAGTAGGAAAGGTAACTCAATAAGAACACTGATTCTCAAGGAAGGTTTCCTCAAATAAGACAGTGTTTTGACTAAGACAAGGGTGTTGTGGTTATGTGCTGTCAAGTCAGAACTAATAGCTGACTGATCCTCCAACAGATTTTCAGAGGCTGTAAATCACATGGGAAGAGATTATTGATCTTTCTCCTTTAGAACAGCTGATAGATTTTAATTGTCTGCCTGTGGGCTGGGAATAAAACTCTCTACCAAGTAGACCACCAGAGCTCTCCTGTAAAGAAAGATAATACAGTACCGACAGTGACTCTTAATTTAATGCTTATCACAATGTCTTGAAGGGCTTATTAAAACAATGACTGCTTGGAGCTACCAAAAGTTTCTGATTCATTATGTCTGCAGTATGGCCTAATGAACTGCATTTTAAAAATCTCAAGGGTAGTTTAAAATGTGCTAAGGAACTAAGCATGTTTTGATACTTTTGGTTAACCGTTATTATTTCAATAGTTACAGTGTTCTTCGTATTTATACTGAGAGAAAAGTGATAGAAATAGTAAAAATAAGACGAATTAATGATAATTTATAGGGAATTCTGAAGGTGAAGACTGTAGGGAGTCATGCTGTTAAATCAAAACCAGCAAGGTTCTGATTGGAAAGATGGATAATCTCTTCCTGTGTGATTTACAGAATGGGAAAACCCACTAGAGGGTCATCTATGAGTCAATTACAGTTAATGGCAATGAGTTCAAAGGAATTTTTAAAAATTGTTAGTTTGGAGAATTTATAAAATACTTGAGCACCACAGTAAGATAAAGATAAATAATCCAATTGAAAAATGGGCAGATATGAACAGACACTTCACCAAAGAAGACATTCAGATGGCCAACAAGCCCATGAAGAAACGTTCAAAATCCCTAGCTCTAAGAGAGATGCAAATCAAAACAACAATGAGGTATCACCTCATGCCAGTAAGAATAGCAAAACTTAACAGAACAGCAAGCAACAAATGCTGGTGAGGTTGTGGAGAAACTGGAACCCTTATTCACTGTTGGTGGAAGTGTAAAATGGTGCAACCACTGTAGAAAAGTGGTGTGGCGCTTTCTCAAAAAGTTGCAAATAGAGATACCATTTGACCTAGGAATTTTACTACTGGGAATATATCCTAGAGAGTCCATAATTGACATCCAAGCAGATATATGCACACCCATGTTTATTGCAGCTTTGTTCACAATAGCAAGGAGTTG
>NW_006399834.1:11763808-11765957 GCF_000299155.1 Elephantulus edwardii | reverse complement strand
GGTGGTAGGGATGAAAGTGCAACAATAAATGAATGGAAATCAAAAACCTCTGTAAATGTTCATTAAAATTTTTTTTAAAGAAGTTTGGATCTTATCCCAATTTAATCAGAGTACTCATTAAAAAAGATTTTTCTAGCATTAAGGTCAAGACTATTACAAGGGGACAAATGGCAGGGAAAGAGCTCAATTAGAAATATACAAGGTTTCTCCAAATAGGCAGCAACAAAGTTTGAACAAAAGTATAGGAAAGTAAGAAAATGGAAAGCTATTTAGGGAGACAAAACCTAACTAAGTCATCAACTCAGTAGATGGGAAAGAAATGAGAATATAGGTTATATAGGTTGAGAGTAACTCCATGCATTAGTTCTATAGTCTATGAAATCCGTCCATCACCCAGTTGGCATTTATTTGCTTATAACTAATCTCCTATACTAGGAAGGTACGTTCCATGAAGAGGGTAACTTTTTGACACTGCTGTGTCTCTAACATTTAGAGGGATCTTATTTCTCTGAATGAATATATCCTTAAAGATTTAAGTCTGATGTAGTGGCTCCCCTAAAAGTCAGATTAACAGAATGTGAACCATGTAAAGCTTCATTAAGTCGTCTCGCTCAAAAAAAAAGTAGGCTGACGTCAACAATGTGCTTACAAAGGTGATTTATATACTAAAGCAAACTTCTTATCTTGTCCGAAAATAATTTTGAGGATTAAAGCTGGTGAATACACAGCATTGTTCTATATGATCTGACACCCTTCCTCCTGCTTCTCTGATCTCAACTCTTCATCCCACCCATCATTTATTCTACTTCAATTACACAGACCTCTCTTCTACGCTTCAATGCATCAAATATGTATTTGTTCATGTTCACTTTCTATTAGAGAAGAAAAAAAATCTCTCTTATTGCTGTCAAGTTCATCCCAAATCACAGTGACTCGAGAGGACACAGTATAACTTTCCAGTAGGGTTTATAAGACTGTAATCTTGATAGCAAAGTAGGGAAAGCACTTGGCTGCTAACAGAAAAGATTGCTGTTTGAAAGACGGGGCAGCATGCTTCTGTAAAAACTTAGAGCCTTGGAAACTATCTGACAGTTCTATTCTGTCCTACAGGCCAGTATGAGTTGCAATCAACTCAAAGGCAATGGGAATCTTTAACGAAGCTAATTGTCACATCATTCTCCTGTTGTGTAGGCAGTAAGAATGAATGGCCACAGCAAAATGCTTAATCACTGAACTACTAGGGGTTCTTTTCTGAAGTACCAAGCCATTTGAAACTCTTTAATGTGTAAAACCTTCTTTAAAACACTTGTTTTTAAAAACCGTACAACCAACTGCCACTGTAGTTTAAAAAAATAAATGAATCTCACCAATTGCATTACCAGGTATCTCTGGTAGAGTATTTTGTAGGAAGTCACAGGACTGAGAACTTTGTAACACTGACCTTATGCCAACATGTTCATGGATAAGGCACCTGTAAGCACATTTCAGAAGCTGTCCTAATATATTCTGCTACTAACCTGAATTATACCTTTTGACTTCCCCAATATGGTTCTACGTGGTGTGGTCTGTGAGCTACCACATGGGATTTGGGACCTAATAAGTAAGTAAGACTGGTGTTGAGATGAGTAGAAAAAGGTACAGGAGTGCGGAGAACATGTCTAACCTCATGGGAATTGGTTTTGTGCTGCTGATGCTGTTGATGGCAACAGTTCCTATTTGTAAAGTTAGTAAAGGTCGGAAATGGCCATCCCCAGGTGGCCTTTGTTCTTTTTACAGTGCTGTCAGAAGCCAGATTTGATGCAATGGCTCCAGAATCATGGAAATGTGAGATTCTTTTAAGAAGTTAGGGGTTTGGGAACTGCAGTTAAAACTGCTGTTACTAAAATAGAAAGAAAACTTAAGCAATTTTTGGGTTGACATAAGAGCACAGGCCCAGGCCATTTGCACACGAATGAGGTAAATTAAGAATGGTGAATGCGGTTGAAACTGTTAAAAAATCTTTGAAAGCTTTATGTCTTAAGGTTTTATTGGTCTGGCTGTATGAATATTGCTGGTATGTTTTTTCATATTGTAATTTTAAAATATATGCTATATAGATAATTATGTTTTCTACTGATTTAATATTAAGATATATGATATAAATGGTTAC
>NW_006399834.1:11761632-11763708 GCF_000299155.1 Elephantulus edwardii | reverse complement strand
AGAAAGGGAGAGGGGAGAAGTGGAATTAAAAAAGCATGCAGCAATGAAATGACAGGCTGAGTCTGGACATGTTCCATCAGCACTGTTCACCTTATCATGCACAGATAGATTGATAAGAGCAAAAGGGTTCCTGGTTTTGAGCAGCAGTGATCTATTTCTAATTGACTTGGCTCCATGCTGGAGCTAAGACTAAGTGAAGGGACTACTTGGTCTAGAACACAGGAAGAAGTGTGGACTCTTGTATTGGAAGCTGAGACCCATCTGGACCAAGTCATGGATGGCTGCAGGTAAGTTGACCAGAATTCAAGATGTTCCATTCTGCTGAGTTAGTGCTGACTACAGCAATCTGATAGTGGTTTTTGACTGGACTTTGCTTATAAAGTCAGATGCTAAAAGTTCTAATTGGAACAGAAGATTCTTCAGACAAAGGAATATGCTTGTTTCTTCAGGCTACTGGTTTGATAGAGATGGGCAAATAAGAAAATGGCTAGCTAACTTTCAACCCAAAGATTGAACTCACTAATGGCTACACTTGAGAAACATGGGTTAACCTCCTGTGTGATCTACTACAGCCTTGGAAAATCAGCTACAGAGTCAGATATAAGACGGTTCCAAGTTGAGGGCAGTAAGTTTTTCTGGTATAGTAGTCCACAAGGACTAATGGCATCTCTGTGTTGGAATTCACCAGCTGCTCTGAAGGAAAAAGATACACAATGTTCTCCTATGAGATGTACAACCTCCTAATTCGCTCTCCTCACTGGATATTTGGCGATGAGTCAGCTCTTAATTCATAATATGTTTGAGTGTTTCAATGAATAAAATGCACTTTGTTTTGTCATGGACACTGGTAAACAGATGTGGGAGGAGTGTGTTTTCATAAAGAATACTGTCTAGGAAACCTTATGGTGAAGTTCTACTCTGATGATTGGGTTGCTATTATGTAACTGCCTCAATGGCAACAGATTTGGTTTTCTGGTTTAGGCCTGAGAAAAATTTTGTTCTTCTCATTTATGGTTAAGGTAAACATTATAGTTACTAGCTTAGTTAAAAATAGGAATCTAAGTTTCTCATAAAATTTTACTATGTAAAATAGCAAGCAAAAACAAGTATCTAAAAGCAATGGAGTGTGGTCAAAAATACAAATCAAAATATAGCACTTATTCCTCTGGCAAATCTAATAAAGGGAAAAAAAGGAAAACACATATAAGAAATAAAATTAGTGATGTCACAAAAGAACCAACTGATAAAAAATAATAGCAAAATCGGGTATTCAGATGTCTTGGTCATAGAGTCAACATGACCTGTAGTCAATTTGGTAACACCTAACAATAACAAAACATAAACAGCTATACTTCAATACATTTATCAAAAGGAATCTGATAAATATTTAAAAAGTCACTGCCTACCTAAATTTACAGGCAGAAAATATGAACAGATCCAATACAGAAGTATAAAACCATTACTGTAGAATGAATATGAGGATCCAAGGTGGGGAGATTAGATGTTATCATAGGGTTGCACAATCTGATGGGTGGGTGGGGTGAAGGAAATGGGAAGGATCTTTTGTGAATAACAATGTATTCTAACTTTGTAAATAAATCAAAATAAAGAAACTAGAAGTAGTAAGCAAACAATACCCCCTAGAGCTTCAACAAAGAATGTTTCCTGACATTTTGAAGCTAACACTGACTGTCTTCAGAACTATAAGATAATAAATTTGCCTAACTTTAACAACCTGGGAGACCCAGGTAATCGAAGAAGGAAAAACCATTCGTTAGGGCCCTCGCGCCAAGAAAAGCCTATCTACACACCAGTTCAACAGGATGCATCATCTTTAGTCAGGAAACATTACAACTAAACTTCAGAGACATTGATCCCAACATAAGGAACTACCATCAGCTGATGTGTTTGGAATCACATGACACTAAAGCTAACGCCGCAATAAGGGATATACCTTTAACTTGCTGGTCTGATACTTCTCTAAATCTAAACAGTCACATTAAGACAGACTAGGAAGAAGGATTGGCCATCTACTTCTGAAATAGCAGGCCTCTGAAAACCCTATGTACAACAGAA
>NW_006399834.1:11750007-11759511 GCF_000299155.1 Elephantulus edwardii | reverse complement strand
AGGGTGGAAGGACAGCGCTCTATGAGGTGGATTTATTCAGTGACTGGGATAATTGGGATGGGAGTGTCAGAGACGGTGCGATTGGCATAGGACAGAGCGGAGTTTAGGGCTGTTGAACATAGGGTCGCTATGAGTTGCAGGCGACTCGACGGCACATAACAACAACAACAACCACAACAAAACAAAAAAACCCACTCCCATCCAAAAAAACCCCCAAAAAACCAAAACAAAACAAAACAAAAAACCAAAAAAACACAACAACACACCATTCTGGCCCAGAAGGCTTCACCAGTGTATTCTACCAAACATTCAGAAGAGCTGACACCGATGTTACTTCCACTATGTCAGGAAACAGAAAAAGATGGACTACTTGCAAATGCAGTCTATCAAGCAAGCCTAATTATGACACCAGCGCCAGGCAAAGACATCACTAAAAGAGAAAAATTACAGACCAATAACCCTCATAAGCATAGATGTAAAAATTCTAAAAAAAATTCTAGTCAGAAGAATCCAACATCAGATCTGAAAAGGAAGGTTCAACACTAGGAAAAAAAAATCAGTGTAATCTACACCAATAAAGCATAGGAAAAGAACCACTCAATTATCTCTACTGCTGTAGAAAAGGCATGAGAGATTTAAAAATCCTTTCCTGATAAAAATGCTCAACAACAACAACAAAAAAAGGAAACCTCTCAACATCATTAAAAGCTTATGAACAATATCAATGGCCAGTATTTCTCTAAATGATAAGAGATTGAAAAAGCATTCTTCTTGCTAATAGCAGCAACCAGATGAGGTTGTCCTTCATCACCACTCCTAGTGAACATCATCACTTCTGATTCCAAGTCCTAGCCAGAGCAATAAAGCAAGCAAAAGAAATAAAAGGCCTCCAAATTGGCAAAGAATTAGTAAAGCTATTTCTATTTGCAGATAATGTCCTGGAAAGGGTTAAACCGGGTGGCTCCTTGGAGGCAAGGAATCTGAGGCTCCGTCTAACATACTTTGGACATGTTGTGAGGAGGGACTGGTCCCTGGAGAAGGGTATCATGCTTGGGAGGGTGGAGGGACAGCGCAGAAGAGGAAGGCCCTCTATGAGGTGGATTGATTCAGTGACTGGGATAACTGGGATGGCAGTGTCAGAGACAGTGTGATTGGCACAGGACAGAGCGGAGTTTAGGGCTGTTGTACATAGGGTCGCTATGAGTCTCAAGTGACTCTACGGCACATAACAACAACAACAAGACGAAACAGGAAATGTCAGACTAAACAAGAATATTAGAGGCACTATCTGAATAATTCAGCAAAGTGGAAGACTGACAAAATGTATAACACAGAAAGACCAGTTAGAATCCTATAAAATAACAAAGATAACCATGGAAAAGAAATGAGGGTGGGGTGTGTTATTTAAAATAGCCACTAAAAAGAGGAAGTAGTTAGGAATATATCCAACCAGAAAGATGAAAAACCTATATAAAGGAAACTGCAAAACACTACAAGAAACTTAGGTGCTATGTGCCACTGACTACAACTCATAATGACATTAAGAACAACAGATCTAGTCAGCCGCCATGGATCTCTTCCAGTCAATCGGCTAGGTCTTAAAAAATGTCTTAGTGTGGCATGGACTGCTCTCCTCCTCCACTAGACCATGGCCCTGCTGCCTGGAAGACCTGACCCTATATTCTGTCACCTAGAATCCCCAAACTTGCTGCCTGGACACCCTAGCCCCATAGCCTGGAGGACGACCTGCTGCTGCCATCCTCCTGAACTGTACCAACAGCAGCAATATTAAAGGTGAAGCCATTTCCCATCCCCTCCCAGAGCATGAGTTCCCTTTAGCTGGGGACCTTTTGGACCCACTGGTTGCAGCAGTTGCCTGACACAGAAGCCTGCTAATTCATAGGCCATTATATCTCAACTGAAGCAAGTCTTCCCTTGAGTCAAGAAGACCAGAGAGAAACTCAGACAAGGTAGCTGCCCTGCCTTCCTCGGAGCAGTTTACTTCCTGAGCCAAGGTTATCAGATCAAGAGTCTGCTAAGATCTCAGGCAATGAAACGGAAGAAGCAGACAACCACATGCACACAAACACACACATTATACAAAAACAAAACAAGATGTCACTCCTCAAATATGACACTGTATCAATGGCTTTCCTGAAGCCAGAAAGTCTGATGAAACTTTCTGATACAGAATTCAAAAGAACAATAATTGAGTATTTTCAATGGGTAAAAACCAAGAAGAACTTAAAACCAACCAAACAACAAAAAAACCCAAAAACCCAAGACTATATAGATAGAACAAACAGGGCATTAAAGGCTCTGGAAAAACAAGAAACCAGAATATGAGCATCAATATTTCAGATGCTGTCTTAAAGGCTCTGGAAAAACAAGAATCCAGAATATGAGAATCAGTATTTCAGATGCTGTCAACATGTTGAAGGGGAATATAAACAAGAGTTGAAGAGATGGAACGTAGAACCAGCAAAATAGAAGATAGAATTGTCACCAGTGATCTGCTAGGGCAAAAAGCAGCATAAAAAGGAGGGAAAAAGAAGAAAGCCTAAGAATAATGTAGGACACAAGAGGAATAGTATGCACATAATCAGAATGCCAGGTAAAAAGTAAGTAAAAGCACTGAGAAAGCTGAGGAAGAATTACTAGAATACTACTTTCCAGGCATAATGAAGAATAAGAGAATAGATATTTAAAAAGCTGCATATCCTACAGAATAGACCCCAAAAGAAAAACATCAGGGCATATCATAGTCAAATTTGCCAGAACAAAAGAGAAGGAGAGAATTCTGAAAGTAGGTAAGAAGAAATGGAGTAGCAGCCTATAAGGGAGAACAAATATGGATAATGCCGATTTCTCAGGAGAAACCACGCAAGAAGACAGTGGAATGACATATATCAGACACACAAAGAATACAACTATCAATCAAGAATACTGTACCCAGCAAAACTGTCCATCAAATATGAAGCAGAGATCAAGATATTCTCAGAAAAGTAGACCCTAAGGGAGTTTGTAAAAACAAGACCTGCATTGCAGAAAACACTTGAGAAAATCCTTCTAACAGATATGCCACAGAAGGCAGGACGGACCAAAGTAACCAGAAACATCAACAAGAACTCAACAACAAAATGGTACCAATAACCCTTGCCTCTCAATAATTACACTGAATGCACCATTGAACAGAAAAAGAGCAGCAGATTGGATAAAAAACTAAAACCTATCTATAAGTGATAGACCTGAAAAGTAAAGATTAAAAAAAAAAAGACTAAAAATGGTAGGGAAAAAATATATTAAAGCAAATAAATGGCAACCAGGAAAAAGCAGGAGTAGCAATACTATTATCTGATATAATAGATTACAACACATCACAAAGGACAAGGAAGATCACTATATAATGCTTAAAGAGTCAATAGAATAAGAGGACATAACACTAATAAATATCTATGCATCAAATGATAGAGCTACAAAATATACAAGGCAAACATTAACAGAAATGAAAATAGAAACAGACAATCTCTCTATGGTAGTAGGAGACTTTAATATACCACTCTCAAGAAAAGATAGAACTATCAGAAAGAAACTCAACAAAGATGCTGAAGAATTAAACCACACAATAAACTAACTCAATCTCATAGATAAATATAGGCTAATGCACCCCTAAAAGCACCACATACCTTCATCTCCAATGTGCACAGAACATTCTCCAGACTAGATCACATTTTATGTCACAAAGCAAGCATCAAGATATTAAAAAACACAGAAATAATACAAAGCATCTTCTCAGACCACAATGCTACAAAACTAGAAATTAATAACAAGAAGATAAAGGAGGTAAACACCCCCCCCCAAACATTCTGAAGGTGAACAACATCTTGCAGCTGGTGGATGTGAGCTTTGTATCTGTGTATAGGCAGCAAAATTCCTTACCATTAAGTCACCAGAGATCTCAAGCAATCCCACTACTAGGTATATATTCCAAAGAAATAAGATACATGAACCCCATGTTTACTGCAACCAACCCACTTTTATTACGGCATTGTTTATGAGTAAACAGATGGAAACAAATCAAATGTCCATCAATGAACAAATGGTAAACTTATGTAACACTAAAAAAAAACCAGAAAAAAAAACAACCAATGAGAATTCACAAAATACTGTATTATATGGATGCATTTAAAGGACATTATGCTATGTAAAAAAAACAAAAAACCAAACCCAACCATTGTGAAGTAACATTACTATTATAAAAAGCTAAGGAAAGGTTGATACATGAAGATTCATTCTTAGATGGTTATCTGGGATAAGAAGAAATGGAAAGGAGTACAAATTAATAAACAAGTTCAGCTGGATGACAAGGAAGGCAATATAAGGGGTTGAGCACATTATAATTAAATGGAACTAATGTAATGAAATTTAAGTATAATTACTGAAAGACCAATCTGATTTGTAAATTTCTTTCAAATTTTTTAAATAGAAATATAAAAAAACCCCACCTAAAACCGTGTCAATTTTGTGACAGAAAGCATACCATACCATATCCCTCTGTTTCATTTTCCAACAGCAAGTACATTGATCAGTTATGCATCATTTCTTTTTTTGTTGGTTTGAGGGTGTGTCTTTTATTGTAAAGTTAAAGTTTTACTTTCATGTAAAAATAAAAAAATAAGTTCCATTTCAGACCTACGATGAAACTACTCTGGCAGGGTAGCCATATAATTTAAGAACTCCTTTTTTGCCTCAACTCAGCACAGGTCTTTGATTTCTCAGATCACCAATTAAACCAAATGTGTCACAACAGCCTTTCTTGATACACAAACACTTCATGTAGAAGTATCACATAAAAGTTTCTTATCAAAGCTTGAAAAGGTGGTGAATCCTAGCTTTATTATATGTACTATTTTTCAGGTGAGAACACAACACCTACTCCTCTTCCAATTTAGCCACTTTGGAGGACAATGAGAGAAACTAATAAAATTAATAGAAAAATTATTACTTACTAAATAAATGTTTAAAGAATGAGACAGTGAAGTTGTATGGAATGAGAAAAGAATTTCAGTTCATACTCTTCCAGTTTCATCCATAATTGCAATAAATACATACATAAGAAAATTAAGAGAATTATCTTTCTTGCTGAGTATGTTTTAAAGTCTAACAAAAACATTAAAATTTTAAGTCTAGTTATTATTGAAAGCCATACTTCTTTATGAGTACATATGTGTGTAAATGTATACATACTTTTATATAAGAAGTACTTAAGACTTAGTTTTAAAAGCTTTTTCTTTATATTTACTGTCCTTCTAAATATTTAGAAAAGTATTTGACCATATTTACTACATATATACTATACATACATAAAACAATTCCATAACTTTAAAAAACTTTAAAAATATAATTATTCAATTCAAAAATAACACATTTAGAATAAATGTTTAATTTGCAAATAAAAAATAAAAATACCTGTTTAGGTGTGTTATTATATATCTGAACACATCATAGTTTACAGGATGGAATTTCTTAACAATTTCTTTCAATGCATGAAGACGTTCTGCTTTATCCAGGATTTCTGTAAAATTAAAGTAGTGGTAATCTGGGAAAATCATTATTTTATAAAAGTAATTTAAAAAATATTTGGTAAAGATTTCTGATATGCTTAGTAAAAAGACAACGAAAAATATGTTTGAAGTTTATTACAATGAGTAAAAAACAAAACAAAACAATGATTCTCAAATTTCTAAAAAACATCTGATTCTAAGAAGTCAGGTAAAACTCAGTACTAAGTGTTGCCCCTGGGATTCCAGTTCAAGACAGTGCCAGGTAGGTAGCTCCATTTAACATTTAGCAACTGTTATCTAAAAATTGTTGCTAACATCACTCTTAAAAAAATGATTTATACTTACTTGCAGCTTCCAATAGCTCTGAATGCAGTGAATATGGAATTAAAGGATCTGGTAGATCTGCAAAAAATGCTTTAAGAGCTCCAGCTACAGCATTTACTGTTACTTCCATTGATACCAGATTGATATTATGATCTATAAAACAAAAATTAAAATTTTAATCTATTTTGTGTACAATATATTTTAACTTATTATAGGAGGAATTAAATCTTACTAGAAACCATTCTTTATAAACACAATTAAATTCTTCTTCTACTGTTTTAATACAAGTTTAACATACCCACAAATTTCTGGCAAATGTATTTAGACCACATCTTCATTTGTTTACCCAAGTCATTTAAGAAAGGCCTTAAGGATGCACACCCATGTTTACTGCAGCTTTGTTCACAATAGCAAGGAGTTGGAAACAACCCAAGTGCCCATCAACAAATGAATGGATAGAGAAGCTGTGGTATATTCACACAATGGAATACTACGTTGCACTGAAAACAAGGAACTCATGCAATATTATATTCTTCAAAATGGGTGATCCTGGAGGACATTATGCTGAGCGAAATATCTCAGTCACAAAAGGACAAATACTGCATGGTGCCACCATTGTAAAACAGGCCTGGAATTGGGGTTGGGGGTAGACTGAGAAAGATGGGATAAATTATGCATACTGCACTGAAACACATGAGTGAGAAAACTGTTTAAAAGGGATAAATGATTGGGTATTACTGTCATGGCAGGAATCCAGCATGAAGGCTGTATACTGGAGTGGACTTGGGGGGGAGGGATTGTATAACAATGAAAGAACTTTTACTTTTCAAAGAGAAGAGTGTACTGGGTGGGAGGGAGAAGTGGGTAGGGAGAAAAGTGCAACAATGAATGAATGGAAATCCTCAGTCTCTGTAAACTTTCATTAAAATTAGTAATAATTAAAAATATATAATAAATTTTTTTTAAAGGCCATAAGGAAAAGATGACAAAACACAGGAATAAAACATATAAATTCTAAGTTGAATGATGTTGTTTTGTTGTGTATCATCACTGAGTCAGAAGTGACCCACAGAGGACCCTCCAGTGAGTTTTCAGAGACAGTAATTGCACAGCAAGAGACTGCCCCTACGACTCCTGTTGAGCAGCTGGCAGATTTGAACCATCTGCCTCCAGGACTGTCATGCAGATTCTTACTAGTCTTTTAGAATACTTGTAACTTTAAAAAACAAGAATAAATAAATGAGGAAGTGTATCATTAATTCTGGTATTAAAAGTCCATCAGAAACAACAATTAACATTCCACTTTAATATTTTTAAAGCGACAAAGTATTTCTTCAGAAGTACATTACTTATATTGCATTCATGAAAAGACTTTTTTTAAAAAAAATAATACAAACCATTCTGCAACCCTCATTGGGGTTGGGGGAGGTGCAGGGGGGATTGTGTACCAATGAGGGAGTTTTTCTTTTCAAGGAGAGGAGAAAACGGGGGGGAGGGTGCAACAATGAATGAATGCAAAATCTCTGTAGATGTTCATTGAAATGAAAAATAAATAATTAAAATAAAAAAATATAATAGAAATCCTTTAACACCTTTATATATTAAAAAAAAAAATCTTTAGGTTATATACCCTGTAACAATCAGTATCCAACAGTGTCTAAATAGACAAAGCCATTATTATCTTATTATTTCTCACAGTAGTGTATTTTGTCTCTAGATGCAATTCAAAAGGTCATCAGTATGAATTTATCAGCTACTCTGTGGGAGAAAGATGGGGAGTCTCCTCCTCTAAAGCCTCTGAAATCTGTTGAGCTGAAACTGACTTATTCTCATTTTAGAGTCATTCCCATTTTAGAGATGACAAAATTGAAATTTCTAGACATTAGCTTAGGGTATAAATACTGTAAATAGCAGAATCAGAAAACAAAAACAGAAGTGTAACTCAAGAGATCCTGGTATTAATTAGGTCCCATGGTGGTACAAACATTTTTTCTCTCAGTTATTAACCTGAACAACGGTTGATGATGGTGACATGGAAGGAAGGCCTAGAGAGCTGATGGCTGTAAACATTACAGTCAAGGAAACAATATGGAGAATCTATACTCTGACTAACGTGATCACAATGAGTAGGAATCAACCTGATAATTTTTTTGTGGAGTCTGAGGCAGTACTAACTACTACTCTTGCCTTTACCTTCATTACTGAAAATGAAATCATACTAACCACAAAGATCAAACATCATATATTCATACCATAAATGTCAAATTCTTACCTAACAAGATTTTTAAAAATGAGATATTGCTTCTGTATGCTGTTGAGTCAACAGTGGACCCTCCAGTGGTTTTTCAGAGCAATGGTGGCCTAGTGGCAAGAAGTTGTAGTACCAAACCAAAGGTATGTAGTTCAAGCCCACCAAGCAACAGTAACAACTTGTGTGTCTTCAGGTTGGCAGTACAACTCCTTACCACTGGTCCACTAGAGCTCTCCCACTGTAATAATATATACCACTTTTCTTCAGCTAAATATATATGTCAAACATCAAATTTTGTAATTCAGCACACACAAATCTTTCGTATATGTCACAATTGGTTAAGTATTCTACTTATTAGAGGCAGAGGTAGTTCCCACTCTTTTTAAAATTCTATGGCAATGTCCCACCAGAGTTTCTGAAGTAAAAAATTTTTTACAGGAGAATATTGTAGTGTCTCTCTTGAAACAACTGGTGGATTTCAAACAGCCAACCTCTTAACTTAAATCAAGAAACACTTAACACACTAATCCACCAGAGCTCATTGAATATTCCTTACTTTTCTTAAGAACTTGTCTCCTGCTTTTGTTTTCCCTATCTTTCAAAACGGAATTTTCATGTTTTTAAGCAGTCAACTGTTATCTATTTGTTAACTTTTTTTAGGTTTTGTAACTTAAGTATGATAAAATTATATACTAATCTACATTTAAAATTTTGATTTCATATTAAATTTTAGAGAAGATCAAAGATTTTAATACAAATAAATTTACTTTGTAATTGAATATTTTATCCCTTACAATAATGTTAATAAATAATAAAGTTCCAATATAATGAAAAATTTTTAATATCTTACCTTAAAATACTTACTTTAACTAATATCTGTGTCTCAGCATTAGACAAAGTTTCTCCTTAATTTAAAAACAAAATCTGGTCTCTTCTCTCCATTCCTCTGCACTTCATTTGAATGCAGAATA
This sequence comes from Elephantulus edwardii, assembly GCF_000299155.1. Lineage (NCBI taxonomy): Eukaryota > Metazoa > Chordata > Mammalia > Macroscelidea > Macroscelididae > Elephantulus > Elephantulus edwardii. Next base: position 11,750,401 of record NW_006399834.1, on the reverse strand, counting down.
ACTTTTTCTACTACCTCATTACACTACTGACTCTTATGCTTTGTTGTTGTTGTTACGTGCCGTCGAGTCGTTTGCGACTCATAGCGACCGTATGTACAACAGCCCTAAACCCTGCTCTATCCTGTACCAATTGCATTGCCTCTGACACACCCAATCCCGATTACCCCAGTCACTGAATCAATCCACCTCATAGAGGGTCTTCCCCTCCTACTCTACCCAGCATGATGTCCCTCTCCAAAGACCTGTCTCTCCTTGCAACATGTCCAAAGTATGTCAGACAAAGCCCCAGAATCTTTGCCTCCAAGGAGTAGCCTGGTTTAACCCTCTCTAGGATGAATCTGTTTGTTTTCTTGGCAGTCCATGGTACATTCAATACTCTTCTCTAGCACCACAG
>NW_006399834.1:11744097-11749647 GCF_000299155.1 Elephantulus edwardii | reverse complement strand
CAGTAAGTGCATGAGGTCCTCCTCAGTTTCAGCGAGCAAGGTTGTGTCATCTGCATAACACAGATTGTTGATAGATCTTCCACCAATCCTAACACTACACATCTCCTCATAGAGCCCACCAAGAGGCAGTCGTCAGAACAGAGCAGGGCAAGACTGAATGGTTCATAACTGGGAAGGGTGTGCGCCAGGGATGTGGCCGCCTATCTCCATACCTTTTGAACCTTATAATTTACATACATAAAAATTTATAAAAGTTATTTTCTGAACCAAATTGTCTTGTCCTGTTATCATATTAGCTTTTCTCCTTTATGGCCAAAATAAATCTTCTATCACTGAAATCCCTTTTTGATAGACCATAGGGAGTTATACCACTAACTCAAAAGTGGCAATTTTCTGGTGATTTGAATTCCCTAGTTGCTCCAAGGGAGAAGATGGAAAATCTCCTCTTGTGCAATTTACACTCAGAGAGCTCCTTAGAAAGTCAACTCTGAGTTGGTCTGTCATGACAGCAATGAATTTTTGAGTGATACTTCTTTTAATTCTCTACTACAGGTGACCCAACAGAATGTGGAAACTACAGAACAATCTCACTGATTTCACATGCAAGCAAGATTTTACTGAAGATTATCCAAAAACAACTGGAACAGCACATCAACAGAGAACTACCACAAGTACAGGCTGGGTTTAGAAGGGGTCGTGGTACTAGAAATACTGTAGCTGATGTTAGATGGATCTTGGCTGAAAGCAGGGAATACCAGAGGAATGTCTATCTGTGTTTCATTGACTATGCAAAGACATTTGACTGTGTAGATCATAACAAACTGTGGCTGACTCTGAGAAGAATGGGAATCCCAGAATACTTGATCGTTCTAATGCGAAACTTATACTTGGACCAGGAGGCAGTCATCAGAACAGAGCAAGGGAACCAGTTGCCTGGTTCAAAATTGGGAAGGGCATACGCCAGGGATGCATCCTATCTCCATACCTTTTCAACCTATATGCAGAACAGATTATCCAGGAGGCTGGGCTCTATGAGGAGAAATGTGGGGTCAAGATTGGTGGACGATTTATCAACAACCTGCGTTACGCGGATGACACAACCCTGCTTGTTGAAACTGAAAAGGACCTGAAGCGCCTGCTGCAGAGTGTCAAGGACTGCAGCCTACAATATGGATTGAGGCTCAATGTCAAGAAGACAAAGATTCTCACCACTGGAACAATTGGCAGCATCAGGGTGGATGGTGAAGAGATTGAGATTGTACACAGCTTTAGTTTGCTTGGCTCCATAGTCAACAGTCTTGGCACCAGAAGCCAGGAAATTAAAAGGCACATTGCCATGGGAAAGTCTGCTGTTAGGGACCTCTCCAAAGTACTGAAGAGCAATGGTGTCTCTCTGGAGACTGAGGTGCGTCTGATACAGGCTTTGGTCTTCCCAATCACTTGTTATGCATCAGAGAGTTGGACAATGACCAAGGAGGATAGAAGGAGAACTGATGCCTTTGAGCTGTGGTGCTGGAGAAGAGTATTGAGAATACCATGGACTGCTAGGAAAACAAACAGATTTGTCCTGGAAAGGGTTAAACCGGGTGGCTCCTTGGAGGCAAGGAATCTGAGGCTCCGTCTAACATACTTTGGACATGTTGTGAGGAGAGACCGGTCCTTGGAGAGGGACATCATACTTGGGAGGGTGGAGGGACAGCGCAGGAGAGGAAGGCCCTCTATGAGGTGCATTGATTCAGTGACTGGGATAATTGGGATGGGATTGTCAGAGACAATGTGATTGGCACAGGACAGAGTGGAGTTTAGGGCTGCTGTACATAGGGTCTCTATGAGTCTCAAGCGACTCGACAGCACATAACAACAACAAAAACAACAACAACTACAGGCAGATCCCTGATTACAAGCATCCACTGCACCTACAGACAACTCCTTCTTGACTTATTAGCAGAGCTTGAACAGATCTGAACTGGCTCTGTCATGGCCATAAAGTGAAACAGACAGACCTGAATTATTCGAGTCGCTCGCAACTCACAGTGACCCCATGTTCAACAGCCCTGAAACCTGCTCTATCTGGTGCCAACTTAACTGTCTCTGACATACCTATCCTCATTTCCTTAGTCACTGAATCAATCCATCTAATCGATGATCTTCCTCTCTTTCTCTGTCCCTCTACCCTTCCAAGTATTATGTGCCCTCTTCCAAGGACTGGCCCCTCCTTGCAACATGTCCAGAGTATGTCAGATGAAGTCTCAGAATTCTTGCCTCCAAGGAGCAGCCTGGCTTCACTCTCTCTAGGACAAACCTGTATGTTCTACAGCACCAGAGCTCAAAGGCATCAATTTTCTTTCTCTCATTCTTAGTCACTGCCCAGCAACTATGGCCTGGATCATGTGTATCTTAGTCTCTAGCCTGACACTGTTGCTCTTTAGTACTCTGGAAAGATCGCTGACAGCTGACTTTCCCAATGTAATTTGTCTCCTGATTTTCTGGACGCTGGTACCAGTGTTGATTGTGGAGCCAAGCAAACTAAAGCTGTTAAAAATCTCAATCTCTTCACCATCTATCCTAAGACTGGTAGGATGGCAGAAAACCATATTTATTCAAGGAAGCACAGTCTGACACCATCTCTGAGCTGAACACAGCCAGTTCTAAGTGGGACATCACCATTTTTGAGCAGGGTAACATTATTTTGTCTCAAAAAAGATTTTTCATTTATACAACTGTCTTCACTGTGTTATGACTTAAGGATGGTCTGGTGATGTAGCCCGTAAGGAGCTGCACTGTTAACACAAAGGCCACTTCTCTAAAACAATTCAAATCTACCAGAGGCTCTCAGCCTCAGGAAGGTCAGTCCTGAATAGATTATGACTCAATGGCAATGAATTGTACACAGTGCATTCTCATAGCACAAATCGCACACAGTTGTAGTGCTAACCCAAAGGCAGCACCTCTCTGACAGTTTAAACCCATCTGTGGCTATAAGGGAGAAAGATGGGCTATATTCTCCTGGTGTAATTTATACCCTCCTAAAAACCCACTAATGATCAGGTATGTGTCAGATTCAACTTGAGGGCAAAGGGAATGAAATTACTGAATCAATTACAAATCACAAGAAAAGTCTTCATCTTAATCACCTTCACACACAGTGTTTAAGTCATTTAAAAGATTGAATCTTTTCTTATGCTATTCAACTGTGTTTAGTGAGAAGAAAGGTATAAATATGAATTAAGAGCTGACCACCTCTGCTATTGAGGAACTGCTTCCATACTTTGCTCCTAACGAAAACAGCTCTGAAGTACTGTCTGTGTAGAAGAGTCAATGGGCTTTTCTCAGTTAGCAGATACCTTGACAGTACTGTGCTTTCCTAAAGAGATTTTAAAATTACTATAAACCATGAAATTCCAATAAGGAAAACGATAAAATAATAACTCCACTTTAAAGAATTATCTTTTTACCTTGATCAAACTGCTTTTGAATATTATCTTGATCAGTCTTGTTTCCACTGACACGGTAGAGTCCTTCAGTGCATAATCCTAAGAAAATAAAGCAACACACGTTTTACAATACATACATATATATCCGTAAAAAGGAGATAATTTAATCTAAAGCAAAATTAATTACAATTTATTAAGTTACAGTAATGACAGTTTTAAAGAGAACTATTTTCTATGCATTTAATTTTTAAAGTTCTTAAGGAGCTTCTATTTTAACTCATTTAAGACAACCAATCCCAGACAATATGAACAGATATCTTTCTTCTCACTAAACAGTTGAAAATCATGAATAAAACATAAAAACCAAACATGAGATAAGTCTTGGGGGGGGAGGGGGGAGAGGTTTGTGCGGGGAGAAGGGTGCAACAATGAATGAATGGAATTCCAAAATCTCTGTAGATATTCATTGAAATGAAAAATAAACAACCTAAATTAAAAAAAAAAAAAAGTCTGAATGAAAAAGTGACAAAGTTGAATAGCTATGGACTTTTGAAATTACACAACACTATAGAGTGGTTTGGGGTTTTCTTTATGCCTTATATATTCCTAGACTTGGCAATAGACAAGTTCACATATCAAAATCGTATCTCACAGAGACAAATAAGAAAACCTTGCTCTTTCTACTCTAAGAACTGAAAAACATGCTGCCCAGCAGAACAAAACCACGTTTGAAAATAACAGTAACTATTATTTAAGGCACCTGGTTTGAATCAGCTGTTCTATAGAATAATGGGCAATCTCTTCTCATGTCTCTAAAAACATGCTGTCAGCTATGAGTCAGCTGGTTCTGACTCAATGGCACATATCAAGATTTCAGCCAAGTAACATGAAACTCCTCTCCTCATTATTAAAAGCTAATTAAATTAGGGAGTCTGGACTTCTACCTCTGTCCCAAAGTAAAAAGCTACCTCAGACTACCCTTTCACAAAATATCTAAAGAGGGAACCGGAGCGCCAGCATTTCAACCACACACAGGACAGCTGAGTCCCAGCCAAAAGACACCAACCAAGCCACTGTGAAACCCACCCAGTAGGAGCAAGTAGAGGGCAACTGCTTGCCACTCTGCAACTCCAGAGGAGCAACCAACCGCCCCCAGCTTCTAAGAGACCAGGGAGGAACAACAGTATGCCAGCCACTGCAGAACTCCAGAGGAGCAACAATTACCAGCCACTGTGTGACCCCACCACACTGGGTGCCTAAACTATCAGCAGCACCCAAGCCCCGCCCCTGTCTCCTGGTGGTAGTGTCCAAGCCCTGTGCTCCTGTGCCCCACCCCCCAGCCCTTGCCTCCTCCCCCTTCCACCGCCCCGCCTTGCAGCTCCACAACCACAAACCCCGGTCCTGCCAGAGCCCTGTGACCTCAGGGCAGCACCGTGGATCCAGCCATCACCCAGAGCTATCATCCGAGCTGCTGTGGAACTAATCTGGCAGGAGAAAGGCCGGTAGGATCCTGACTGGGTTTACTGGGGCATTGCTAATTACCTGGGAGAGCAACTACAGGCGTGCCCACAGGTGGGGAATTTGGCCAAGCTCTCTTGAGCTACACCAACTACCCAGAAACGAGCCAGCCACTGGCTGGCTTCTGCGAACTCTGAAGACCAGTCAGAGGTTAGTGGATCAGTGTGAATTTGACCTTGATTGTTTGGGTTCTGTGGGATCCAGGACTCTGCTAGAGCAGAGGCTGTTGTGTGGGGGCACCTGTGAAAGTGCCACCAGGCAGGGAACACTGAGAAAACCATTGCATTGGAAATGGACAGCATTAATTTGAGTAAGGACTCCAATCGTGAGCACACTCAGACAGCAGAGGTTTGAGCAAGGTCTCACTTCCAAGTGTCTGACCAGCCCTTGCGATCATCCCAACCCTATGCCTGCCTCACCCCATTTGGCTCCGCACCAGTGCCTACACGTCTGGGCAATCAACTTGCCTTTAAATGGAAGCACCTTGACTTGTCTTACCAACAAGAGATTGCCCTCACAGGCTCTGAACTGACATTTCTCTTAAGTCAGAAAAGTTGGGTAGCTGCCCAACTGATCTCAAGAGCATTGTCTTCAGATC
>NW_006399834.1:11741941-11743122 GCF_000299155.1 Elephantulus edwardii | reverse complement strand
ACACCAAAAATAATTCAACACAACGATAGCAATAAAACCTAGCCTCTCAATAGTCACACTGAATGTGAATGGTTTAAATGCACTGCTGAAGAGAAAAAGAGTAGCAGATTGGATTAAAAAAACCAAAATCCATCAATATGTTGTCTACAAAAGACACACCTGAAAAATTAAGATAAAGAAAGACTAAAAATAAAAGGGTGGGGGGAAATATACCAAGCAAATGGCAACCAGAAAAAAGCAGAAGTAGCAAGGTTAATGTCTGATAAAATAAAGGTCGATAAAAAAAAAAAAACCATCACAAAGGACAAGGAAGGTCACTACATAATGCTGAAAGGGTCAATAGAACAAGGACATAACAATAATAAATATCTATGCACCAAATGAAAGACCAGCAAAATACATAAAACAAACATTAATATAACTGAAAAAGGAAATAGACACTACTATAGTGCTGGGAGACTTCAATACACCCCTCTCAAGAAAAGATAGAACTACCAGAAAAAAACTCAATAGAGATACTGAAGAACTAAAGCACACAATAAGCCAACTTGACCTCACAGATATTGACAGACTAATACACCCCAAAAAAGCACAGTATACCTTCTTCTCCAATGTGCATGGAATTCTCTAGAATAGATAACATTCTAGGTCACAAGGCAAGCATCAATAAATTAAAACAACATAGAAATAATACAAACGAGCATGTCAGACCATAATGCTACAAAATTAGAATAATAGGATGATAAAGGAGAAAAAACCCATACATTTGAAAGCTGAACAACACCTTGCTTGAACATGACTGGGTAGTAGAAGGAATAAAAATGAAATTTAAAAGTTTCTTCAAACTAATGACAATGAAAACACCACTTGCCAAAACCTCTGGGAAACAGCCAAAGCAGTAACCAGAGTCAATTTATAGCAATAAGCAAACAAATCAAAAGACAGGAAAAACAGACTATTGACTCTCTAACCCAATATCTCCATCAAATTTAAAAAGAACAGCAAGAAAACCTGACACCCTTTAAAAAAACTGAAATTACAAAAACTAGAGCTGAAATAAATGAAATAAAAAACAGAAAAACAATTGAAACTATCAACAAAACTAGGAGTTGGTTCTTTGAAAAGGTCAACAAAATCGATACTCCACCAGCAAAACTCACAAAAGAAAAGAGAGAGAAGAC
>NW_006399834.1:11717868-11719812 GCF_000299155.1 Elephantulus edwardii | reverse complement strand
TAACAAAGCAAAGAACAAGAACTACATGATCCTATCAATTGATGCAGAAAAGGCCTTTGACAAAATCCAACACCCTTTCCTGACTAAAACACTCAACAATATAGGATGAGAGGGGAATTTCTTCAACATAATAAAAAGTATTTATGCAAATCCGAGAGCCAACATTGTTCTCAATGGAGAGAAATTAAAGGCATTCCCTTTATGAACAGGAATTAGGCAAGGACGCCCCCATCACCTCTCTTATTTAATATTGTATTAGAAGTCTTAGCGGTAGCAATAAGACAGGAGAAGGAAAATAGAGATATTCAAACTGGTAAAGAGGAGGTAAAATTCTTTCTCTATGCAGATGATATGATAGCATACTTAGAAAACCCAAAAGACTCAGCAAGAAAACTACTGGACATAGTTGACCAATTCAGCAAAGTGGCAGGATACAAGATCAACATACAAAAATCAGTTGGATTTTTCTACAGTGACAAAAAGAATACAGAGTTGGAGATAAGAAAATCAATACCCTTCACATTTAACCAGAAGCACAACGGATCTATTAAAAAAAAAAAATTATAAAACATTAGTACAAAAAACAAAAAGGGACCTGGAGAAGTGGCAGAATATCCCTTACTCAAGGATAGGAAGTCTCAATATTGTGAAAATGGCAATGCTACCAACGGCAATTTATATGTTCAATGCAATACCAATACCAATACCAATTCCAGTCTTCAATGAAATGGAAAAGGCAATCTCCAGTTTCATTTGGAAAGGAGAGAGGCCCCGAATAAGCAAAGAACTCCTTAAAAATGGAACAAAGTTGGAGGTATCTCACTCCCTTATTTCAAATCATACCACACTGCCGTTGTGCTCAAGACAGCATGTGATGGGTACAACGACAGACAAATAGATCAATGGAATAGAATTGAGAACCTGAAAATCAACCCATCTATCTATGGTCAACTGATTTTTGACAAGGAGATGAGATGAAATCAGGTAAGTGGGGAAATGACAGCCTTTTTAACAAACAGTGTTGGCAAAATAGGAGATCTGAAGAAAACTCAAGCAAGATCCAAAACTCACTCCATAAAGAGAGGTAGATCATGGGCCTAGGACTAGAACCAAGGATTATAAACTTAATTAAAGAAAAGTTTGGAAAAACTCTAGAAGTCCTAACTCACAATATAAACAGTCTTCCAAGCATCCTGAAAAAATCTACAACCAGGTGAAGATAAAAATAGATAAATGGGGCATTCTAAGACTGAAAAGAATCACTAGAGAAGCTCAATATCAGCTGTGAAAACTAGGCCAGGTGCTGGTTATGGAACAGACCACCACCTACGCATATGCAAGTTCAACCTAAAGCTGAGGAAAATTAAATCAAGTCCACCTAATTTCACCTAATGGTATGCATAGTTGATGACTGGCCCTCAGTGAAGATCGAGGCTCAACAACAGGAATTCAAGGATTCCCAAGGAGAAATGGGTGAGTCTCATGGCTCCCAATCCCCCACCCCTGCAGAGCCCGTGCCATGCCAAAGAGCCGCTGCCTCACAGCCTGAACGGAATGGATTCCCTCACCCAGGACGGATGCTGGGCACCGGCCCTCCTCAAGACTGGTACAGTGAAGCCACCACACTGCCGCAAGGTGGACTTGGTCTGGAGAGAATTCTTGGAGATAGGGCTGTGGGGGAAGCAGGCGCCCTGCCGGCTACCCGCACAAGAGGGGCCACGCACCCGCTGAGCGCCCGTGGGGGCGGGCTGGGGAGGCGCACCCCCAACAGCCACACACGCTGGGGGTGCCATGTGCCTCCCACAGGCCTCCCGCACTGGGGTGGGGGGGGGGCGCACCCCGCTGGCCACCTGCATAGGAGGTGGGGGATGGGATGCGTGCCCGCCATCTGCAGGTTTGGATTTCCTTGGACAGGCCAAATAAGACGATTACCTACGCATTGGA
>NW_006399834.1:11714448-11716713 GCF_000299155.1 Elephantulus edwardii | reverse complement strand
CTGGCCCATCCTCACCCTTCTGCCCCCAACCCTCACCTCCCTGTACCCCCAATATGTTTTTCCCATTAAAAAAAAAATACAACTCAAATGATATAAATAGCACCAAGAAAGTGCTGGTGAAAAGTAGAGCATAAATAAAGTGACATTCATCCTTATCTAAGTATCACTTTCAAAAGAAATATTTTCATGTAAAATGCCTAGTAAATAGTGTTGAACTGAAAACTTTAAAAAGTGTCAACTCAAATTATAAATACGTCTTTTTTAAAAGCATATTTAAGTAATTTTAGATTCAATACAATAATTTATTAAGTTCAAAAAGAAGTCTAACAGATCAGTTCTGGTCAAAACCAAAACTACAGTTATTAGCTACTTCTTTACAATAGTAAACACAATCCTAGTAGAGAGAACTCTAAAGCTCTTTGAAAATTTTAGGTTTAACAAATCAAAAGCATTTCAGGAATAGTTAACGTAGCAAATGTAAATAAAGCAGTTGTACTGGTACATGCATCTTACCTGTATTTTCTATAAATTCCACACATTTTTCAACAAATAATGGTATAGGCTTTTCAGGTGTAACAAGATCCTGGAGAGGCATCCCAAAATAATTACTTTCCCAATTTCTACGTGTTGGTGGATTGAAGTTCTTGTTTTTCTTTCTCTGAAATGAGAAAATATATTCAAATGAAACTATTGAAATTAATACTCTTCAGAATAGTATTAATATTCAGTAATGTAATTATATACTTTGAGTAAAAAATATTTTAAGTCTTATCTAATTGTTCATTAGTATGGTTTTTATCATATAAATTCCAGTTAGAAACAGCTACGGACAGAAAAGTGAACAAGAAAGAAATAGCTGACTACAAGAAATGGTTCCCTCTGGAAAATGAAAAGTTAGACTGGATAGGAAAGATGATTTTTCACTATCAACACAAGGGATGTAAACCTAAAAATTGGTAATGTTCAAGATACAGTTTATGTGTTGTTTGTAAATGTTACATTGTTTTGGGGCCATGTCTTAATGGAGTTCATACATATACTACTACTTATAAAAACAAACAAAAACATTCATTATTCACTAAAGTCATGTAACTGTTTCATGGACTTTTAAGTAGTGATTTTCATAATTAATAAATAAAATATTGTTCTGCAAAGTAAAAATAATAGTAAAAATTTTCTGATTATTAACCCAAAAGCACGTTGTCCGCTGTTCCAGGGCATCAGCTCTTTCATGCGGAAAAAGATGGACAATCTCCTCCCATGCAATTAACTGCCTCTCAAGATCCGTGGGAGGGTCAGCTCCAAATCTACAGTACACAACACCATCAATAACCCAACTTTAAAAAAAAGCAACCTTAACTAAAGAGTAAACATCTCAAACTTCTAAGATGTTCTCTTGAATCTTTAGAAGACATCCTGATTCAAGTCTCTCAGCTAACAAGCATTTTCCCACAAATGATTCTAACGATGAAAGCTCTGAAGTAAAGGATGATGAGAAAGTTTCCAGAAATTGAAAGAGAACTTTCACGTTATTGTCGTTGTCGTTATGTGCCATCGAGTCGCTTGCGACTCATAGCGACTCTATGCACAACATCCCTAAACTCTGCTCTGTCCTGTGCCAATCGCACTGTCTCCGATACACCCATCCCCATTACCCGACACTGAATCAATCTACCTCACTGAGGGCCTTCTCCTGCGCTGTCCCTCCACCCTACCAAGCATGATGTCCCTCTCCAAGGACCGATAGCTCCTTACATGTCCAAAGTATTTTAGACGGAGCCTCAGAATCCTTGCCTCCAAGGAGCCACCCAGTTTAAACCTTTCAGGATGAATCTGTTTGCTTTCCTAGCAGTCCATGGTATTCTCAATACTCTTCTCCAGCACCACAGCTCAAAGGCATCAATTCTCCTATCCTCCTTAGTCATTGTCCAACTATCTGCAGTCCTTGACCCTCTGCAGCAAGTGCTTCAGGTCCTCCTCAGTTTCAGCAAGGAGGGTTATATCATCTGGATATCGCAGATTGTTGATAGATCTTCCACCAATCTTGACCCCACATTCCTCCTCATAGAGCCCAGCCTCCCGGATAATCTGTTCTGCATACAGATTGAAAAGGTATGGAGATAGGACACATACCTGGCATATACCCTTCCCAATTCTGAACCATGCAGTGTTTCCTTGCTCTGTTCTGACGACTATCTCTTGGTCCAAGTATAGGTTTCTCATTAGCATGATCAAGTGTTCTGGGATTCCCATTCTCTCAGAGTT
>NW_006399834.1:11694651-11713503 GCF_000299155.1 Elephantulus edwardii | reverse complement strand
GGTCTTCGCTCATTAGTGTTCAAGGCCTCAAACCTGTTCCTGAGATGGTTCTGAAATTCAGGTGGGATAGACTCAAAGTCATATTTTGGTTTCCGTGGACTTGGTTTAATTTTCCTCAGCTTCAGCTTGAACTTGCAAGAGTAGTTGGTGGTCTGTTCCACAATCAGCTCCTGGCCTAGGTTTCACAGCTGATATTGAGCTTCTCCAGCAATTCTTTGCACAGATGTAATCAATCTGATTCCTATGCATACCATCAGGTGAAATCCATGTATATAACCTGCGTTTATGTCTCTTAAACTTATTTGCAATGAACAAATCATTGTGCAAAAATCATCCTCTCTTCAGCTCCATTTCTGTCACCAAGTCCATGTTTTACAACTACTGAATCTTCTTTGTTCCCAACTTTTGCATTCTAGTCACCCATTATTATCAATGCATCTTGAATGCATGTTCGATCTATCTGACTGTAAAAGTTCGTAAAAATCTTCTATTTCCTCTTCCTTGGCTCTGGTTGTTAGTGCATATATCTGAATGATAGTGGTATTCACTGGACTTCCTTGTAGGTGGATGGATATTATCCTGTCACTCACAATATTGTACTTCAAGATGGACCTAGAAATGACTTTTTTAACTATGAAAGCAACTCCATTTTTTCTCACCTTTTCATCTCCAGATTAATAAATCATATGATCATCCGACTCAAAATGCCCCATGCCAGTCCATCTCAACAATGCCTAGTATGTCAATATTTATGCGTTCCATTTCTTCCTTAACAATATCTAATTTTTCTGCATTTATGGTTCTCACATTCCATGTTCCAATTACAAGTGTCTGCTTACAACTGTTTCTCTTCCTTTGTATTTCCATACCTTATAGCTCAACCTCAGTTGCTCTTTCTGTTATCTACATGTGTTTTGCTGTACATAGGGTTTTCGGAGGCCTGGTATTTCAGAAGTGGATGGCTATCTTTCTTCCTAGTCTGTCTTAATCTGAATGTTCAGATTTAGAGAAACATCAGACAGACCAGTGTTTTACAGAAAAGTAAAAGATATATCCTTTATTCTGCAGTTAACCATTCGTATACGTGTTGTCCCTGCCCTTGGCACATGTGTCTTTACCCACTTATTTCCCTGCTCCACCATCCGCCAGGATACCCATGCACTTCTATTCATTCCCTTCAACATTCATTTCCCACTGTCCTGCCCTTGATCTGATAGCTTATATCTGAAGCTTCCTTGGCTTCTGTGATTCCAAATATGTTGGCTTCTGACAGTTTCTTATTCTGTGACCAGTGTCTCTTAAGGATCTGTTCTAAGGCCACATAGAGGGAAGAAGAAAGAAATCCCAACAGGCAGAGAGGAGGGACACCAAGGGACCTTGAAACACCCCACCCATATCTCAGGTAAATGTGGAGCCCCCAAGGCTGCATGGGATACATTCGGGCCCTCGGGCAAGAAAAACCTATCTAAACACCAGTTCTACAGGACACTTCTCCTTTGCTCGGAAAGCACTGCCACTGAACTTAAGAGACACTGGTCATACATATCATTGCCGCACACTTTTAAATTGACATGCTTAGAAACACATTTTGTTTTCTTTCTTTTCCTGTGGCAACATGTTAAAAGCTGGTTGGGCCCTCCAGCCTGCAGCCCTCAGGACTGGTATAAAGGCTGGTTTGCTATTAGTGTTACAAACTAAATTGTCATTTCATTGTATTTGGGGAGAATACTGCTCTAATTGGTAAAGCATTTGTCTATCAGTTTGCTGTATTGAGATTACTTATGCATTACTGTGATAGTGAAAGGTATTGCCACTGGTTTGTCAAATGCCACAAGGCCAATGGTGGACAGGTTTTGTAGAGTTCCCAGATTAAGACAGACTAGGAAGCAGCACTGGCCATTCACATTTTAAATAAGAGGCCTCTGAAACATCTATAAACGGTAGAGGAATGCAGATAGTTATAGCATTACAGGTAGAGCCCAGATTAGAAGTCAGTAGAAAGAAAAAGGAAAAAAAAACCCAACTAATGGCAAGCATCCTCTAGTAACTGGAACATGCAGCATTCATAGCTTGCATGTTGGAAAACCAGAAATTGTGGAAAATGAAATACAATCATCATTATCATTATTGTAGGCATTAGTGAAATGAGATGGACTAGCTTTGGCCACTATGAATCAGATAATCAATTGGTATACTATGCTGAGAACAAAAAACAGAAGAAGAATGGTGTCTCATTCATAGTAAAAAAAGTCAATTTCAAGTTCTAGCTGAAATATAATGTTGTGACAGTATATTATCCACATATATACAAGAAGGACCTGTTAATGCTATTATTATTAAAATATATGCTTCTATATCTAAAGCCAAAAAAAGGAAGAAATTGAAAAATTTTACCAAATCTTGCAGTCCGAAATGGACCAAACATGCAATCAATATGATTTAATGATAACTGGTGACTGGAATGCAAAATTGGAAACAATGAAGGAGGAAGAGTAGTCAGAAAGTATGGATTTGGTGACAGAAATAAGGCTGGAAATAGAATGATTGAATTTTGTATTTTGAATGATTTGCTCATCGTAAATACCTTTTTTTAAAAAAACACAAACAGCGACTTATACACATAGACTTCACTTGATGGACTACACAGGAATCAGAATGACTACATTTGTGGAAAGAATCACTAGAGAAGCTCAAAATCAGCAGTCAAAACTAGGGCAGGGGTGGACTGTGGGTCACACCATCAATCACTGATATGCAGGTTCAAACTGTGGCTGAGGAAAAATTTAAAAAGTCCATAAGAACCAAAATATGATCTTGAGTCTATTACATCTGAATTTCAAAATCATTTTACGAACAGATTGTGTGTGTGTGTGTGTGTGTGTGTGTGTCTGCGCGCGCGCGCACCGTCAAATCAGATCTGACTGGTACAAGAGGAGATTATCCCTCCTTCCCTGGCAGAGCATCTGGTGGGTTCGAACGTGCGCCTCTGGGATTGTGGTACGAACAGATTTGAAGCACTGAACACCAATGATCGAAGATCAGATGAGCTGTGGGATATCAAGGATTTCATCCATGAAGTGGGCAAAGTGCTATTACAAAGACAGAGGTAAGGGGCAAAAAAATGGATGTCAGAAGAGACTCTGGAAATTGCACTGGAGTGTCAAGAAGCCAAAACAAAGGGAAAACATACCAAAGTAAAAGAGCTGAACAGAAGATTTCAAAAGGGTAGCCAAAAAGACAAATCAAAATATATAATAGAATGTGCATGGAGCTGGATTTGGAGAACAAAAAGGGAAGAACTCACTCTGCATTTCTGAAGCTGAGAAAACTGAAAAATTTAAGTATCAAGTCACAATATTGAAAGATGCTATGCATAGCACAGAATAACCCAGAAAACATAAAAATAAGATGGAGTGGCACTGTAGGAAGAGGTGCCGTGTGGAGCTCATGGTACTTTGAGGGATTCACTGTTTAGCTACACCATGTGGACTCAAGCAGAAGGGAGCAAGGACAGTTTGAGCAGCTTGAGTGAGATGGAAATGCCCATTCCAGAAGGAACAACAGGTTTCCTGGTTTCTCACTCAGGTACTTTTGGGGAATCACTGCTTTTTCAGCTGTACCACACGGGACCCCTTAAGTTCAAGCAGAAGGGAGCAGGACAGCATAAGCAGCCTGAGTGAGGTGGAGATGCCAGTTCTTCAAGGGAACAACAGGCTTCTTGGTTTCTCATTCAGGTACTTTGGAGGAAATCACTGCTGTAGGGAAAAGAAGAGGCACAAAATATAGGGCCTTCACAAAACATTGCCATACTCAACCTAACATCTACTAAGCAAAGATTCACATAATGCCAAGAAAGCAGCAGTCTGCCTCAGTCATCATGAAAAAACAAAATAACCCTTTGCCTAAAAAAGCAGACCCAATGAATATCCCAGAGAGAACCAGAATCAATAGGGTGATGTGGAGTTGTTTGAACAGCTACAGAAAATGAAAATGATGGACAAAATAATAAAAGCCATTTAGAGAGCAAATACTCCAGAGAGGACGAGCCAGAAGAAATATACTGATGAGGAACAACTTGAACAGTTATGGAAGAAAATGCAAAAGATGGAAGAAAGAATTGATAGCATAGATAAATAGGTTCAAGAACTTAAAAATCATCACAAGATGGAGAGGGCACAGCCAATACAATTCTGGAAATATAACAGAAAAGCATGAAAATGCAACCTAGAATATTAAGACCAAAATGGCAGAAGTGTCCAACACACTGATAGGATGAAAAAGAAGAACTGAAGTGATGGAACAGGTAAGTCAGTGAACTGGAAAACAGAGCCTCACTGGAAACATACTAGGAGAAAAATCAGAAATGAGATGTAAAGAAAATAAACATTAGAATCATGTGGGATGACATCAAAAGAACAACATACTTGTAACTGGAATTTCAGAACAGGGAAGTGACAAGGAAATCACTGAGAAAACTGAAAAAAGTATTATAAGAAAACTTCCCAGGTATTTTGAAGAATGGGGAAATAAACATTTCCCCCCCAAGTGTTTTGTTTTATTTTTGTATTATTAATTTTAATGGAAATTTACAGAGATTTTGGATTTCCATTCATTCATTGTTGCACTTTTCTCCCTGCCCACCCCTCCCCGCCACTTCACCCTTCTCTTTGAAAAGTAAAATTCTTTCATTGTTATACAATCCTTACCCCTTCCCCAAGTCCACTCCACTATGCTGCCTTCGTTCTAGACTCCTGTCATGACAATAATACCTAATCATGTATCTCTTTTAAATAGTTCTCTCCCTTATCTAGAATACTAAGCAGTATGCAGGAGAAATTATTTAATAAATTACTATTTAACTTGGGAGGGATTGGAGAGCATTATTCTGAGTGAACTCAATTCCATATGAACAAATACTGTATAAAACCATTACTGTAGAATGAATATGACAATCCAAGGAGGGGGAAGGGTGCAAGTACAGGGGTGAGAATGGGGGGGTTAATTATCAGTTTAATTATAGGGTTGCACAATTTGATACGTTGGGGGGGAGATGAAAAAAACTGCAAAGATCCAGTTTGATAAACAATGTATTTGAACTTTGTAAATAAACCAGTACAAAATTAATTATCACTGTGATATATTAAGGTATATGAAACCCTAACAAGGGGCTAAGTAAATTTCACCATCCTACTAGATTACTTGGTATGCATCTGAGAGAGCTGGACAATGAATAAGGATGGCAGAAAAAGAACTGAGGCCTTTGAGCTGTGGTTTTGAAGAAGAGCACTGAACATCCAGTGGATGGCCAAGAAAACTAATAGGTCTTGGAAAGGGTGCAGCTGGGAGTACTCTCTGGAGGCAAGAATGATGAGACTTTGCCTTACATACTTTGGGCATGTTGCTAAGAGGGGCTATTCCTTGAAGAAGGACATGATGCTAGGAAGGGTGGAGGATGGCGAAGGAGAGGAAGACCCTTAACCAGGTGGACTCACATGGTGGCTGCTGCAATGGGCTTCTGTGTAACAGGAAATGTAAAAATGGTACAGGATAGAACAGGGTTCAGATCTTTCGTTCATAGGGTCACCATGAGTCATACTTGACTCGACAGCACCTAACAACAAAAACTACATTTAAAAAGATGGAAGTAGTTTTACGTACCAGCTAGAAAGCTACAGGAGCACCAGACAGCTGGAATCAGGAAAGCAGCATTAGAATGCTGTGGTGGTAGCTAGCTGTTCCAAATACACAAGATGTTTAACACTTGTCTGAGAAGGCCTAAAACAAGACCCAGCAGCAGAGGGTGAGAAGAGCAGCTATACTGATTAGGAATCGTATCCTGAATTATTCCTGATCCCAAGTTGTATCCTGTTACCTTTCTAATAAACCACTGAGCTGTAAATACATTGTGAGTTCTGTTATATATGGCAGCCAAATATAGATTCCAAAGAACAGAGGGAATGTTCTAAGGGGAAGTAGATGATGCTAGAGATGATAAGAATACCACAATTTGGAAAAGCTGAACAATCAGAACATCTTTAACCTCCACCTCATGTTATCATTAGGTACAACTGAGTCCAGAACAAAACCTTGCTCGGTCCAGAAACATCTTCACAATCTCTTTATCTTTTAAGCCCAGTGCTCCACTCATAACATCATTATTGCAGTCAGTGTGCCAATCATTTCCTTGAGAGTTTTTTCGCTCATTTGCTGACTCCATACTTTTTCATAGCATGCAACACACTTAAAGTATGTGACACAAACTCTCACCATTTTTGATTGGAAGGAGCAATCTGCCTATACTTCTTCAAAGACAGATTTCTGTTTTCTTTTGTTAAACCATACTGCATTCAAATAGTCTTTGCTAACACAATTCAAAGGCATCATTTCTTCTTTGGTCTTCTTTATTCACTGTCCAACTTTCACAAGTATATGTAACCAAATATACATCATTCCACATAAAAGCATTTATTTAACCACCCTTGAGGAGCCAATCTAAGCTAGCTTTATAATCAATCCACCTCTTATCCTTGCAATAAAAAGGGAAATCTTCAGGCAATTCTGATGACTCAATTAAAAGTTAGATGAAGGAAAGCAGCAGTGATATAATGTGGTCCCTCTTTAAGTGATCCCAAGAAAGCCACCTTCTCCTCCATCATCTGGAAGCAGCCATGGCCAAACTTGGAGGTGGTGTTGATGAACCTGAAATCAGTATTTTCCAGAGTCCAACATATGATCTGCATCAGCAAAGACTTTGGACAGTCAGCACTTGCTTCTTGGCCCCCACCACACAGACTTTCAGCATGACAAAGTCGTTGTTCACCAAAGTGGGCAAAACCACTCAGGAGTGATGCTCTTGTTTGAGAGTGTAGTCAGTGGAGGTATTGTTTTTTCTTAGATTGCTGTCCTTGATAAGGTAGCCTTGGCCAATCTTGTAGATCTTGTTGATCTCTGTATGGCTATGGTAGCCCTCCTTCCCAGCATGGGCCACAGAAAAGGCCACTTGGGTGGGATGCTAGGCCCCAATACAAGCAACCTTGTGCAGCCCTCAGTGGATCTTGTGGGGCGGCCTCTTGCTACTTCAGCGGCTGGCGACCCCTATGTAGTTCTTTCCCTGGTCGAACCCAAGGCTCACTGTCACCAGCTTCTCATGGGCTCAGTCCAGCTTCTTGGCCATGGAGCCCCTGGATCTCCATCAAGTGAGCCTTCTTCAGTTGCAGGGGAGGCACGTACATATGTGGGCAATGACGCTCATGACCTGACAGTACTTCTTCATACTGCTTAAGTACATTAACAGTTTCTTGCAATCCTCGTCCTGCCATTTCTTGCAGAAGCACCATTTGTACTCATCACTGATGTGCTCTGCAAATACAATCTTAAAGTTGTGGAGGCCAAATTGGGTTTCCATTGTAATCTATGATGCTCACAATCACCACCTCTACCACTTCCTTCTTGTTCACCTTAGACCCTGGACTGTCCACCTTCTGCACGATGTCGGTCATGCCGGCCTTGTAGCCAAAGAAGGCTGTAAGGTGCACAGGCTTGGTGGCATCATCCTTGGGGAAGTTCTTTACTTTCCTGCAGTGCCTGCTGCTACATTTCTAAGGGACTCATGTCTGGGGGTGGAGGTTATCCTGTGTGACATCTTGTTGTGAATTCTCCCCAGTGGAGCATGACCACTATTTTAAGTGTGTTCTATAATATGGTGTCTTGTGTCTTGGTGTGATGCTGAAAATCATGCCACCAGTATTTAAAATATAACAGAGTCATCCATGGTTAACAGGTTTCAGTGGAGCTTCCATACAAAGAAAGAACATGAAGCTGGCCATCCAGTTCTGTAACAATGGGCCCTTGCAAACCCTATCAATACTAGTGGAACACTAATGTAGCAACAAAAGGTAAGTTCTCAGTTGGAAGGCACGCCACCCGGCAAAAGTAGCTTCTCCACAGTTGAATATAAATTGATGACACAGATAAAATAAAGCTTTCAGCCAATTAGACTAGATATGGTATTATTGATGTGGCATTACTACAAACAAGGACAAAGACTTGGAAACATCTTTTAATAACTGGAATGTGAAATACATGAAATATGAATTTAGGAAAACAGGAAGTTCTAAAAAATTCAACGGAACCCATAAAGATCAATATCCTAGGCCTTGTTATTGTATCTTTTAGTCAGTACTGACTTACAGCTGACCCTCCAGTTGTTTTTCAGATATCACACACAGGAAGAGATTGTGCACCTTTCTCCCATGGAACTGGTGGAGGACTGAAACCACCTGTCTTTGGACTGGCAATCCAGCTCTTTAGGCAACCAGAACTCTAAAAACACAAGCACCTCAGAAGGGACTTGAACACACAATCCTTGGCTTAGAGGATCAATAACTTAACGATTAGGCAACAAGGTATAAGTGTATTTAAATGGATTGGTGCTGGTCATTTGAAATCCAACAATTACATACTTTGCTAGAGAGGATGGATACACTAAAGAGGAGCGACTTCATATTCATTGTTAAAAGATTATTTCCAGGTTCATCCAGAAGTATAATGCTACCATGTAATAACAATATACATACAAGGAAAACATTTATATGACTACTTTTCAAATTTATGCACCAACCACTAAAGCCAAAGATGAAGAAACTAAAGGTTTTTACCAAGTTCTGCTGTCTAAAATTAATCAAACATGCAATTAAAATGCATCATTAGTAGCTGCTATTTAAAATACAAGCTGGAAACAAAAGACTGGTAGTTGGAAAATATGTCCTTGGTGATACAGAAATGGGGCCTAGGATCACATGACAGAAATTTGTATGAATGTCAATATATCAAACCCTTAAAATACACAAATAGCAACTAAACCTTCCAGATGAAGTGAATCAGCATCATCAGTCAGAACAACGCCCAGAATAGACTGTGGACCAAACCATCAACTGCTCACATGCAAGTTCAAAATTTAAGTAGAACAACCTTCAAAGAAGTCAAGGAGAACTAAAATACAATCTGAGCTGAATACCAAATAAACTTATGGATCATCTGAAGAAAGATCTAAGAATTAAAGACTAATAACCAAAGGCCAGGGAGTTATGGGATCACACATAAAGAATGCAAAAGTAATTTAAAAGAAAGAAAAGACCAAAATAATTGTAAGAGGAGATCTGAAACTTGCTGTAAAACACAAAGAAACTGAAGTCAGTGGAAGAAATGATGACACAACCAAGTGGGAGAGAAGTGCCTCGAAACGTAAAGCATAGTATTACAATAAAATCTATAAAGACCTAGAGGTAGAAAATCAAAAGGGAATAACACCCTCAGCATTTCTCAAGCTGCTTGCCAGGATATGTTAAGAAATTTGAGAAAAGCTAATTGGCCAACTAACTTGAAAAAGATCCATAGTTGAGCCCATTCCACAAAAAGAAAGAGACCATTACAAAATAAATAAAAAACCAAATTGGACATCTGAACAGATTCTGAAACTTGCTCTAGAACATAGAGAAGCTTAAAAAAAGTGATCTAATTCAATTTAGAAATCACAAAGTATCAATAATATAAGAGTAAGTAAAATCTTGCTGAACAATAACAACAACAAAAAACCGCAAACAAACCAACCCAACTGGAGGAGACACAAACAGGGAATTGCCAGAAATTCAAGTTAGAGTCAGACAAAGACATTCAACTACAGATATCATTATGAATGTGAGGTAGATCTTAGCTTAAATTAAAGAATACAAGAAAGATATTTACCTGTTTATAAACACTTGGCCAACTGACTGGAAGAGATCTATATTTGTTCCCATCCCAAAGAAGGGTGACCCAACAGAGTGTGGAACAATATTACTGATTTCACATGCAAGCAAGATTCTACTGAAGAGTATCCAAAAACAACTAGAAAAGCACATCAACAGAGAAATGCCAGAAATCCAGGCTGGGTTTAGTTAGAAGGGGTCATGATACTAGGAATACTGTAGATAATGTTAGATGGATCTTAGCTGAAAGCAGAGAGTACCAGAGGAATGTGTATCGGTGTTTCATTGATTACGCAAAGGCATTTGACTGTGTGGATCATAACAAACTGTGGCTGACTCTGAGAAGAATGGGAATCCCAGAACACTTGATCGTGCTAATGCAAAACCTACACTTGGACCAGGAGGCAGTCGTCAGAACAGAGCCAGGAAACACTGCATGGTTCAAAATTGGGAAGAGTGTATGCAGAACATTATCTGGGAGGCTGGGCTCTATGAGAAGAAATGTGGCGTCAGGACTGGTGGAAGATATATCAACAATCTGTGTTACGCAGATGACACAACCCTGCATGTTGAAACTGAGGAGGACCTGAAGCACTTGCTGCAGAATGTCAAGGAGTGCAGCCTTCATTATGGATTGAAGGTCAATGTGAAGAAGTAAAAGATTCTCACCACTGGACCAACTGGCAGCATCAGGATGGATGGTGAAGAGATTGAGATTGTTCACAGCTTTAGTCTGCTTGGATCCACAGTCAACACTCTTGGCACAAGCAGCCAGGAAATTAAAAGATATATTGTGAGGGGAAAGTCTGCTGTTAGGGACCTCTCCAAAGTACTGAAGAGCAATGGTGTCACTCTGGAGACTAAGGTGTGTCGGATACAGGCCATGGTCTTTGCTATCATTTGTTATGCATCAGAGAGTTGGGCAATGACTCAGGAGGATGGAAGGAGAATTGAGGCCTTTGAGCTGTGGTGCTGGAGAAGCGTATTGAGGGTACCATGGACTGCTAAGAAAATATACAGATTCATCCTGGAGAGGGTTAAACTAGGCTGCTCCTTGGAGGCAAGGATTCTGAGGCTTCGTCTGACATTTTGGTCATGTTTTAAGGAGAGAAGGCCTTCTGTGAGGTGGATTGATTCAGTGACTGGGGTAATCGGGATGGGTTTATTGGAGACAATGTGAATGGCATAGTACAGAGCAGCGTTTAGGGCTGTTGTACATAGGGTCGCTATGAGTCGCAAGCGACTCAACGGCATATAACAACAACAACAACATGCAGACATTCAGCTGTGTAGATCGCAACACAACAGGGCACAAGTGCTCATAAGCAACTGGTACATAGACCAAACAGCAGTCATTCAAACAGAAGTCCAGAGTTTAAAATTAGGAAAACTGTGCATCAAGGATGTTGTTTCATCATATCTATTCAATCTATATGTTGTTGTTAAGTGCCGTTGAGTTGCTTGTGAATCATAGCAACTCTATGTACAACAGCCCTAAAGACTGCTCTATCCTGTGCCAACCTCGCCGTCTCTGACACACTCATTTCCACCACCCCAATCACAGAATCAATCCATCTCATTAAGGGTCTTCCTCTCCTGTACTGTCCCTCCATAGTCTCCTGAACATGATTGTCCCTCTCCAAAGACCAGTCCCTCCTTGCAACATGCCCGAAGTATTCAATCTGTATACTCACATATAACCTAAAAACGCTAGACTACATGAACAACATGTAGCATCTGGATCAGAGGAAGAATTTCAATAATTTGCTATGTGCAGAGGACACAACCTTTGCAAAAAATACACATCTGATATTGTAAAGAACCACTGGGTCAGATCTGATCCTTAACTGACCTTCTGGTGGGTTCTGAGAGATAAGAAAATTACACAAAGGAAAGTACTCCTCCATTTCCCACAGAGTAAGTGGTGAATAGGAACTGTGTGCTGTTGGGTTAACAGAACCACCACCACTTTGTCACCAATAATGAAGCTCAATGACTGTAATCCTTCAGTATGGATTATATATACCTCAACATAAACAAAACAAATATTCACAAAACTGTACCAATACTGAGCAACACCATGATCATGAGAGAAAATACCAAAGTTGTCATGGATTTAATTTTACTTAGATCCATAGTGCTTTGGAAGCAGTAGGCAAGAAATCAAAGGACTTATCACAGTGTGCAAATGTGCTGTAAAGGACCAAAAAGCAAGCACTTTAGAGAATAAAGCATGCTTCCCATAAGCCACAGCTTTTTGGATCCCATGACAGATATAGGTGCAAGTTGGACAAAAAAATTACAAAAATTTTTTTTAAAAAAGAACCGATACTATTTATTGTGGTATCAGGGAAGAATGAAATTCTGTGCTTCTGAAAATATAAGCAAATCTATCTGGAAAGAAGTTTTGCCACAATGCTCCTAAGAGAGGATGGTGAGATTTCTAGTTGCACACATTGGGTATGTTATCAGGATTTAACCAGTCTCTTGAAGAGAACACCATGCTTGATAAGGTCAGTGAAGAGAAAAGATCTTCAAGGAAATGGACTGAACCTTGGCTACAACCAAAGGCTTAAGCACGGCCGAGATTTTTAGGACAGGGCAGGATCAAATAGTTTTATAATGTTCTATAATGCAACTATATTTCAAAAGGTATAAGTATTTATACTAGAGAGATAAAGGAGTAGATATTTTAGCTATTTCTAAAGAATCTTAAGAGGGTTCTGGTGGTCTAGTGCATAAGGAGTTGTACTGACAACTTGAAGGAATCCATCAGTTGCCCTGAGAGAGATAGATGGTAATCTTGAAAACCACTGTAGGGCCTGCTTTGAGTAAATTCTGCCTCAATGGCACATAACAATACCAAACATATATTAAGAATATCTACTTACATTTGGCTAAAGACTCAGAAATCATTAGAAATTGTCATTTACTATTTACATATCAATACATTAGATATAGATTAATAATCTGCGTACATGATTTTAACTACTTCACAACAGTTCTGTGCCACCTACCATTATTTTTACTTATTTTAATTTTATAAATTAGGAAATTAGAATAGCAATGTGTCCAAATAATAAATTCCAGTACAAGATGAACTACATGGATGGTGAATTTTTAAAAAAGGATATATAGATGAATATGTTGGAATTCTAAATCCTATTTCTGTGTACGCAATCACATTTCAAAACAGTATTTTCTTTATGGTAATAAAGCCCATCAGTGAAAGGTATCTTAACAAACTTTTGACATCTAAAAAGTGCAGACTAGACATAGAGAAGGAAACTTCAAATGCAGAGGAAGGTATATCCCACAAGGAGATCACCAAGACATGTTGTTACTATTAAAGACATGGAGTCAGAACAGACTCATAGTTGACCAGCTGACTCTCCAGTGGGTTTTCAGAGGCTGTAAATCACATAGGAGGAAAGTGCCCATCTTTCTCCAAAGGAGCAATTGGTGGATTTGAACTGCATGCCTTTGGGCTGGAAGTGCAATTCCTTATCCATTGCAGTTCACTAAGGAATGGTAGGCAGTTTGAATCCACCAAGTACTCAGTAGAAGAAAGATGAGTACTTTCCTTCCATGTGATTTATAGTCTTTGAAAACCCACTGGAGGGTTCAGCTTTGAGATGGTTCTGACTCTTTGGCACATGACAACAAGTATACAGTAAGAGAGAGATCTTCTTGCAAAGAACAAACAAAATGTCTTTCCCTATAGGTCAAAAAAGGCACCATTGTGAATTCAGATTTCTACTGACCCTATAAGCACAAGAGTAGAACTGTATCACTGAGTTTCTAAGGCTGTAATCTTATAAAAGCAGGTTCCCTAATTTTTCTCTCACAGTGCAGACTGATGGAACTTAACTGCCAATCTTTTTGTTAGTGGCCAAAGGCTTCACTATCAAAGCTTCTCAAAAGGTTCTTGCACCAAAACAAATGCTGATGAGAATGTAGAATGTGGATCAATCACACAGTGCTTAGGGGAGAAATGGTACAGAAGCTATGGAAAACAGTTTCTAAGTTTCTTGTAAATACCACAGCAGTTAAAGAGATTATGAAACGAAGATAAAATTACCATTGCTATTGTTAGGTGCTATGGAGTCAATTTCTATTTCTAGTGGCCTGCACTATCCTCACAACTGTTGTTTGTTTAAGTCTATTGTTGCAGCCATTGTGCCAATCCAAAAGATAGTATTCTTTTTCACTGACCTGCTACTATATTAAGCATGAAGTCTTTCTCTTGGGATTGGGTCCATCTTGATAACATGTCTAAAATATTTAAGACACAGCCTGGTCATGTTTACTTCTAAGCAGCCTTCTGACTGTACTTTTTCCAAAGACAAACTGTTCTTTTCTTCTGGTAGTTCAAATTTTGTGTGCACAAAGCCTCAAAAATATTATGCCTTGGGCAAGGTACATCTTAATCCTCAGTGGTATCTTGGCTCATTAGCACTTTAAAAGGAGTTCAAAATGTCTGACTACAGCTACCAGGAATGCTGACTGTGAATTCAAGTAAAATGACAACTTTTGTTTTATTTTGTCCATTTCCTACAACTGGAGTTTTGGAGACTTGGTTTTATACTGAGACATGATCCTGCAGTGCTAGCTTAAAAGCTGGCTTTTCTAGCCATTATGTTAGTCCCTCTGGTCTCCAGCTACTGCTACTGTAACTGCAGACACATGGTCTTATAAGTCATCAACAGCTGTGGGACTAGGATAAGGAAGAGGGTGTTTACCACACTAGGCAAGATGACTTGAGGAAGTCCAGAGCAAGACCCTGGTGGCAAGATCTTGGTGATGGTGATAAAGATACTATGGCACTGTTGGGGAGAAACTGTGGCAAGGTGCAACCATGAGTCCTGAGATAAAAACCACAGGTAAAGGTTCTGCTATTCTTGATAGATGATGGAAAGATAAGCTGTCTACTGAACTGAAACCAGAGCCTGGACTAATTGAGGAATTGTGCCTCCGGACTTCTGGAATAACATCTGGACTTACATTAGATGGTATTCTTTGCCTCTCTTACTATCCAACTTACTTCCTTAATAAACCCCACTCTTGGTAGCACAACTGTGGATAAACTCTGTGCGTTAACAATGAATATTTGACCTGAATAATTAGTAGAAAGGAGTGCAAGAACACTGGGGGTACTAAGTTTGACCAAGCAGATACCTATCGACTGCTATGGCTATTATTGATGGGGACAGTTCCCTTTTATGATACAAGCAGAAATCAGAGTCAGCCAACTTCACGGTGCATCTGTTCTTTTCACAGATCCTTACTAGAGGCTATGTCTTTGATCTTCATCAGCAAATGCTTCCAGTTCTCTTCACTTTCAGCAAGCAAGGTTGTGTCATCTAGACACATCTAGTCTTTTTTCTGATCCTGGTACACCTTTCTTCTTCATATAGTCCAGACTGTAAGATTATTTACAATATACAGATTTAGTACATATGATAAAAGAATAGTGTAATATTGTTCATTACTGATTATAAACTATCTGCTATCCCTTTACTCTGTTCAAATGATTTATCTATGTACTGGTTCCACATGAGCACAACCAAAGTATTGTGGAATTCTCATCCTTTGCAACATTACACAAAACAAACTTGTTATCACCCACCCAACTTATAAAGGACATTGTTTGAATGTCTTTAAATCAGTATCTCTAATCAATATTAATAAAATATATGTAAACAAGTTTTCAGGTATTCCTTATTTTCAGTAAAAAATTCATTTGACATCAGCAATGATAACCTTCATTCTATGCTCTTGTCTAGATGATTTGATTTATGGTAATTTCCAGTCAATATACTTCTATAGCCACTTTTTTATTTTCTCCATCAAAATATTTTACTTATGTGTTGATATTAATGATTTCTGCATTCTGTTGGATCATTCTTCTTTGGAATGGGCACAATTATGGATCTCTTCCAGTCAGGTAGGTAGCTTGGAAATTTCCATATAACCCAGATGTTCTTGAGCATTTATCCAAGAGATACAAAGTTTGTTGTGTATTGTGGAGTCAACTCTAGCTCTTAGCAACCTTCACATAAAAACATGCAGTCAACTGTTCACCATAACTTATAATTGCCCCAAACTGGAAACAACCCAAATAAACATCAATGTTTAAAAAAACCCATAGTATACTCAGTCTATGAAACAGTATGCAGCAATACAAAAGAATAAACTATTGACAAATGCAATAACTTAAATAAATCTCAAGAAATGATGCTGAATGAAAAAAGCCAATTACAGAAAAGGAAACAATGTTACTCTTAAAATGAGAAAATTACACACCTGGAAAACAGATCAGTGGTCACCAAAAGTTAAAGAAAGGAGTGTGGGCAGAGCACAGTGGTGAACAGCTCAACTTTTATCTGATGTTCAAAATCCACATACCTACTCTAAAGAGAAAACACCTAGCAAGCTATTCCCACAAAAATTATAGTCTATGAAACCTTACAGCATCATTCTACTCTGTCCTTTAAGGTTACTACGATTAAAAATCAATTTAAACGCATATTTAAAAAATAAATAAGGGGTGGAGAATGGGGACTGGAACAAGAAATGAGGGAAAGTGGTTATGAAAAAATACAGGAGTTTCCAGTGGTGATTAAGGTAATGGTAGATACAAAATCTATACTTGTCATAATATTGCAGTCTTAAAACAGACACAAAAACAAGTGATACCTGAGGAAATTTAAGTAAGATCTGTGGGTTATATTCACTGAATTCAGGTTATGATACTATACTACAGTTTTGTAAGATGTTACCATTATGGGAAATTGGGCAAAGGGTCAGTCCATGAGGGTGTCTCTACATTATTTCTTCCAACTGCACAGGAATCTAAAAAAAAAGCAAGCAAAAAACCCCCCAAAAAACCATTTACATCCCCATTTATTGTAGTAAAATCTGTGTAAGAAGTAATGATGACCTAAACTAAGATTTTGGAAATAATAAATTAAACAGCATAATAAAGCAGAAAATATGAAGGAAGAACAAAAAAAAAAAAAAAAAAAAAAAACACTACAAAAAAAAAACCCAAACAAAAACCCAACAAACCCCAAACCAGAATATAATGTAGTTCTGGCTCACCATGGCATCTTCCTGAAAAATACTGTACATTCTTAGCAATCACAGTATGGACAGAGAAGTAAAAGCCATGACCTGTGAGAAAAATTGTGCTTTCTTTGTAAGCAAAAACATGCCTTGTATGACTTCCAGAACTAGAAGGGAATTTACATATATGTACACACCTTCTATCACACCAGAATTTTCACTTTTAGAACTATTCACATTTTGGAGGTTGTAAAATGCTTTGTTGTGGGAGAAAGCAAATGAATTGTAGGATAATTAGCAGTACTCCTGAGCTCTGACCCACTGCAATTCATATACTTTCTTCCACAAGAAAGGATTTTACAACCTCCAAAATAGAAACCCCTACTCCAGTTGTAGTAAGGAAAAATATTTCCAGATACTGCCAAATATTCCCTGGAGGGGAAAGTTGTCCCTGGTAAAGAAACACTTTGTGATACTAGTAAATTAAGGTGGTATAAACAAGGGCTAAGAATTCAAGTTTGAGAAATAGCTACAAATATATTTTTGGGAGGTTTGAGAATTTTAACTTTAAAAAACACTTAAGAAGTATATGAAATCTTTATAACACTCAAAACAGTGAGAAACACTACTAAAGTGAAACAAAGATTATAATCATTATTTTTCTCAAAAAGTGAAGTGATAGAAAGATAAATGTATTAAATTACAATTAAATTCTTGCTGCTGTTATATACCATCAAGTTGAAAATGACCCACAGCTAGCCCTCCAGCAGGTTTTGGAGGCAGTAAATTGCATGGGAGGAGAAGGCTCATCTTTCTCTCTCAGAGCAGCTGGTGGATTCACATCAAGTGCCTTTAGGTTAGTAGTACAGTTCCTTAGAACTAGGGCACTAGAACCTTAATTTTACGTAGATGAAAAAAGTTGCAAAGAAACATATGGGTATAGGAGGGGAGAAAGAAGCCTTTAGAGTGAGTCAAGACGTTTATGTAGGCTTATTCAGTATTAAAATTCTTATAAAAAGATGTCAGCTAAAGATCCAAATATACTTTAGAAAACAGGTATGTTAAGAAGGCAGCTCTCAAAAAAAAAAAAGAAAGAAAGAAGGTTCTCTCATGCCCTTTGACATGTGGTGAAACAGACAAAGATAATTAGTGTAAATAAACATAGTCTGGATTTTTATTAACTATTAAAAATGGCTCTAGTCTTGACTCAAAAACTGCTTTTCTCTAAAATGGTATCTTTCTATAAAGAGAAGCATTGTCAATAACAATTTAGCTAATTTAAAAACAAACCCAAAAATTACCTAATCATCTGAAAAGTCTCCTTGGAAAACATCTAGCTTACTCAAAAGTAAAACTTAAGTGTTAGATTACAATTTGCCTTTTATTCATGGAACACTGTTGCTTCCTTTTCATTCTAGTCCCTCTATTACATAGTGTTACCATGACAGCTTCTAGTAAAAAAAAGAAATCAGTAAAGAAAAACTTCAGTGTATCTTCCTCCCCTTTCATACCTTGTAACAAGAATGTTAAGCTGGGACAGCTTCTAGAACCTTGTGAGAACTTTAAAATGCTATTAAAACTTTGCATTTTCAGGCAGAAAATGCTCAAGTCCTGTCCTGTACTCTCAAAAGCTAAGAACAACTGCAAAGAGTTAAACAGTTTTATTTTATACCAAGAATACAAGGTGTACCTTTTATTTAGAAAAAAATTTATGTGCTGTCACATAGCGACCCTATGTACAACAACTCTGCTCTGTCCTGTGCCGATCGCACCATCTCCGATACACCCATCCCAATTGCCCCAGTCATTGAATCAATCCACCTCATAGAGGGCCTTCCCTCCTGCACTGTCCCTCCACTCTACCAAGCATGATGTCCCTCTCAAAGGACCGGTGCCTCCTTACAACATGTCCAAAGTATGTTAGACGGAGCCTCAGAATCCTTGCCTCCAAGGAGCAGCCGAGTTTGACCCTTTCCAGGATGAATCTGTTTGTTTTCCTAGCAGTCCATGGTACCCTCAATACTCTTCTCCAGCACCA
>NW_006399834.1:11685814-11693910 GCF_000299155.1 Elephantulus edwardii | reverse complement strand
TGGGAAGGGTGTGCGCCAGGGATGTGTCCTGTCTCCACACCTTTTCAACCTGTATGCAGAACAGATTATCTGGGAGGCTGGGCTCTATGAGGAGGAATGTGGGGTCAAGATTGGTGGCAGAAAAAAATTAGAATCTTACTATTTTTTACCTTGCCCTCATTTTGCTCTATAACATTAACATTGTCTATTGTTAGGTGTTCTGTAGTCCCCTTGACCTTATATCGGCCATATATACAACATATCTGAAGACTGCCCTGTCCTAAGCCAGTCACACTGATGCTTACATACCTATCTCCACTGTCCCAGCTAATGTATCAATCCATTTCACCTTGGGTCTTCCTCTCCTACGCTATCCCTTCACCTTTCTGAGCATGACGGCCTCCTGGTCACACACCGAATATATGTGAGATGGAGGTTAAAAATACATCTCCAAGACTTATTTGTTTTCTTGGCAGTCCATGGTATATTCAAGACTCTTCTCCAGCACAACTCGAAGGCATTGATTCTTTTGTCATCCTTAATCATTGTCCAGCTCTCTGATGCACAGCAAGTAATTGCAAAGATGACAGCCTGGAACAGGAGCGCCTTAGTTTCTACACTAAGGTTGCTTCCCAATACTCTGGAGAGGTCCCTGACAGCAGAGTTCCCCAGTGAATGAGTTTTTTTATTTACTGGCTGCTGGTGCCAAGAGTGTTGACTTGGGGAGCCGAGCAAGCTGTTAACTGTTAACTTAACCTCAATCTCTTCTCCATCACTCATGGTGCTTCCAATTGGTCCAGTGGTGAGAATCCTTGTCTTCTTGGTGTTGAGATTCAATCCACATTAAAGACTAAAGTTCTTGACCTTCTGCAGTAAACACTTTAGGCCCTCTTAAGTTTTGGCAAGCAAGGTTGTATCATCTGTTTAATGCAGGTTGTTCCTCCAGTCCTGATGCCATATTCTTTCTCACAAAGCCCAGCCTCCCAAATTTTCTGTTCTGCATACAGATTAAAGAAGTATAGAGACAGGATGCATCCTTGACTGCACTCCTTTCCTGATTTTGAATCATGTGGTGTTTTCCCGCTCTGTTCTCAGGACTGCTCCCTGATCCGAGTACAGGTTTCACATGAGTACAATCAACTATTCTCGGATTCCCATTCTACTCAAGTGTATCAAATAAAAAAAATTCCTACCACTAGACCAAAAGGCAACATCATGAATGATAAAGATTAAATTTGTCAATAACTTCATCTTACTTGGAACCACACTTAATACACTTGGTACCAGCAGTAAGGATACCAGGAGATGAACTGTAGTGGGAAAGTCTATAGTCAGGGATCTCTCCAAATTATTGAGAAGCAATGTCAGTTTATGGATGAAGGTGCACTTGATTCACCCCATGGTCTTTTCAGTCATTTTCTATATTGTGCTAGGTCACGGAAATCAATTATAAACAAGACACAACATGGCCTATAGAAGATACAGAGATTTTCATTTCTTAAATATTATGTGTTCCAATTTAGGAGAAAGCCAACTTTAACTTTATCCCATACACCTTATTCTTAATAAAGTTTCAGGCCACTAATAACATAATCCTTTTCCTAAAGCTAGATTAACTTCTCTGGTTGGAAATGACTACAGGACCCAACTCAAGGCAAAGAGACCAGAAATCATGTAGTTTGAAGGCTTCTAAAAAGTTTCCTCATATTTCTGAACATTCCCTAATTGTTACTATTGACTACAACGCAGGGTCAAGGGACCCTACAAACAGCTGACTGAAGCCTGGCTGTGTACAGTGCCATCTTTATAATCTCTACCAAGTTCAAGCCCATTCATTACTGGAAACTACAGTGTCAATCCATGTCATTAAGGGTTTTCCTCTCTGATAATCCTCTACATTTCCACATATAATGCTTTTTTTCCAAGGGCTGGCTCCTCTAACAACATACAGAAAGGATGGGAGAAGTTTCACCATTCCAGTCTCTTAAGGAGCAATATGGTTACAGTTCCACACAACAGGTTTGTTCGTTCTTTGGGCAGTCCAGTGTTCAATACACATCACTAATAATATAAGTGAAAGAGCAATTTTTCTTCAGTCTTATTTATTCCTTGTCTAACTTTCATATGCATATGAAGTCATTTACAACACTATGGCATGAGCCAGGTGCACTTTAGTCTTGAAACTGACATGCTTGTTCTTTGGCACTTTAAAGAGTTCCTTAATACCAGATTTTGCACACTGCAGCATACTGCTTGATTTCCTGACTGCTGACACTGAGATTCTGACTCTGGATGCAAATACAGCCATTGATAACTTAAATCTTTTCCTCTTCGATCATGATACAACCTACTGGTCCAGTAATGAGGATATTTATTTTCCTGATATTGACATCTAATCTAAACTGAAGGTTGTGTTCACTGTTTTCAGTAAGTGCTTCAAGTCTTCACTATCTACAAGTAAACTCAAACCACTGCCAATAATTCAGAACAAACTCACAGCTGACCATCCAGGTTTTCAGAGATGGCAAATCACATGAGAATACCAATCATCTTTCTCTCTTAGAACAGCTAGTGAATTCAAATGGCTTTTTGTTGAGTGGCAGTTTTAACTCCTTGCTCACTAGTCTACCAGAATTCAAGGATGGTTGTGTCATCTGCATAATGCAGGTTGTTATTGTCCTTTAATCCTGATGCCGTATTATTACATTCTTCTACACATAAGCAACCTTCTCGAATTACTTGCTCAGTATACACACTGATAGCTATAGAGAAAGAATGCAACCTTGATGTACCCCTTTTCTAACTTAAAATCATTCAGTATCCCCTTATCCTGTTGAATGCACTGATTCTGGATCTATGTACAAGCTTTGCATGGGTATAAGAGTAAGGGTTCTAGACTTCCCATTCTTGTCAATGGATACAATGGGAAGAAAAGCAAAAAACATAAACTAAGACATTCTCACACAGGAAAAAAAATTTTTTAAAATTTAAAATAAAAAGAAAATCATGAACTTTAAAGCAAGAACAGTGCTCATTAAAAAGTGCCAAGATAATGAACATCTGATACCTAAGTACTGCTCTTTCTATAGTATAGTATTCTTTTACAAAACAATCACAAAAACCACTATCTCTCCAATGTAAACACAGTTAAG
Organism: Elephantulus edwardii; assembly: GCF_000299155.1. NCBI lineage: Eukaryota > Metazoa > Chordata > Mammalia > Macroscelidea > Macroscelididae > Elephantulus > Elephantulus edwardii. The sequence continues at coordinate 11,690,779 of NW_006399834.1, read as the reverse complement.
CTAATAACTATTGAGAAGTTAAGTAATTTACACTAAAAATGAAAACAGAAATCTACCTTGTAGCTAAGCTTTCTGAAAGCAATAGTAAACAACAATTCAATATGGACATTGTTTCATATAATTTACTCCTTTTCTATTCAGAATTAACAACCCTTGCTCACCACTATAGTTTAAAAAGACATTTTACTTAATTAAGACTGAAGTTCTAGAAGTCAACTCATTCTGAATCTACCATGTACTACTACACTCCAAAGGATCTAGCATAGTAGTATCATAATGTGAAGTCACAAGTTGTTAATGCCAATTTTGTGATTGAATATATGTATATTGCAATCTATATCTCTTTAAGACATTAAAAAAAATTTATCTCACAGACTCCAAATCTTATTAAAATTACTAAAATGGAAGAATGCTCAATTACTTAATTATGAGATGAACTGATACATCATTTGCAGCAATAGAACGGTGCAGGACAGAACAGTGTTCAGATCTGTTATTTGTAGGGTACTACTCAATTGGATGGCAATTAATAGCTGCAATCACAACTGTTGTGGTAAAAAGTAAAAGATGTAAAAAATACACACTGGAGGCACTTTTGAGATAAGAATATGGAAAGATTCACCAGAATATCAGTGTAATATACCATAAAATTCATCAGGTGTTTTATTATTCACTATCTGATTTAAGTGTAAAAGTGCAAAAGTATAAAAAAAAAAGTACCGAAAACACAGGTATGTCTCTTCCATCAAATTTACGTAGTAAAAAGTCACAGCTGTGTCATCTGCATAACACAGGTTGCTGATGAGTTTTCTAATCTTGCTGCCACATTCCTCTTCATACAGTCCAGTCTCCCAGATATCTGTCTGCGTATAGATTGAAAAGGTATGGAGATAGGACACATTCCTGATTTTGAACCATACAGGGAGTTTCCTTGCTCTGTTCTAACAACTGCCTCTGGATCCCAATTATAGGTTTTGCATAAGCAGAATCAAGTGTTCTGGGATTCCCATTCTTCTCAAAGCTAGACACAGTTTATTGTGAGCCAGACAATAAATGCCTTTGCACAGTCAATGAACATAGAAATTCCTCTGGTACTCTTTGCTTTCAGCTAACAACCATCTAACATTGGCTCTAATGTCCCTAGTCTCACAGCCTCTTTTAAACATAGCCTGAACCTCTGGCAGTTTTCTGCTGATGTGCTGTTCCAGTTGGTTTTGAATAATTTTTAGCAGAATCTTGAATACATGTAGTATTAATGATGTTGTTTGCCTTCGAGTTGAGCACAATTCATAGTGACTCTATGAACAAAAGGCATAAAGCCCCACTATAACTATCGACATTTATTGTCCAATAATTTCCACACTGTCAGGTCACCTTATACTAAAATGGAAATAAATACGGATCTCCTGAAGTCAGCTGGCCAGGTGGTTGTCTTCCAGATTTCTTGGCATAACCTAGTGAGCACGTCCAGGTCAGTCCGCATCTGTTTACTGAAATATATTAATAGGTATGCCATCATTTTCTGAGGCCTTGTTTTCTGTTAATTACTTCAGAGGCTGGTTCATTAAATTCTTCTGTCAGCCAGTTCTTTCTGGTATAATGACTCTATGTACTCCTTCCATCTTCTTTTGATGCTTCCTGGGTCATTCAACACTCTGCCTACAGTATCATTAAGTACTGCAACTCCAAGCCTGAATCTGTTTAGTTCCTTAGCTTTAGAAATACTTAGTGACTTTGTCCCTTTTGATTTTCTAACTCTAGCTCTTTATACATTTCATTGTAATACTTTGTTTACTTTTGCTGCCTTTAGAAATCTTTTGTTCAGGTCCTTAACATCTTGATTTCTTCCCTTTGCTTTGGCTTCTTGGCACTCTGCAATATTCAGTCTGTTCTGACATCCACTTTGGTCTTCTTTCTCTTAGTAACGACCTTTGGCATTCTTCATGGATGATATTCTTGATATCCTTCCACAGCTCATCTGGTCTTCGCTTATTAGTATTCAAGGCCTCACACCTATTCCTGATAACGGTCTTTAAATTCAGATGGGAAGACCTGAGGCATTTGCTACAGTAGGTCAAGGACTGCAGCCTTCAATATGGATTGAAGCTCAACATCAAGAAAACAAAGATTCTCACCAGTAGGCAACATTATTACAGATGGCAAAGAGCTTGAAATTGTTAACAGCTTCAGTTTGCTCTCCACAATAAAAACTCTTGGTACCAGCAGTCAAGAAACCAAACTAATTGTACTGGGAAAATAATGCTATTAGGGATCTCTCCAGAGTAATGAAGAACAATAATGGCGGTCTGGAGACTAAAGTGCACCTGATCCAGGCCATGGTCTTTACAGTTGGTTGCCATGCATCAGAGAGCTGGACAATTAATAGGGATGACAGAAGCACAATCAATGCCTTTGAGCTGTGGTGCTGAATATATGATGAACTTCTCAGAGAACAGGTCCATCCCAGAGAGGGTGAAACCAGGTTGTTCCTTGAAGGCAAGGATTTTGAAGCTGTGTCATATATTTTAGCGATGTTCCAACAATGGATCATGCTTGGAAGGGTGGAGGGAGAGAGCAAGAGAGGAAGACCCTAGATGAGATGGACTGACTCATTGTCTAGGGTAATCAGAGACAATAAAATTGGCTCAAGATAGAGCAGGGTTCACTATATATAATATGCATGCATGTATGTATATAAGATCACTATGAGTCAAGAGTCAACTCAATGGCACATAACAATATATATTAAAAATCAGCAATCTGGGCAGTGAACTAATCTTTTAATTTAGTTGTATTCTCATGAAGTACAGTTTTTCAAGCATTATTATGCTATGAAATCAATTCATTAAGTCAGACTATTTTTCATTGTAAATGTCTAAAGAAGATAAAAACATATTAGAGTAAGTGCTATATAGTGAAATTTCATTTGTTACATAAATAATTGTATGGATAACATGTCATTATTTTTTAAAAAAAAGAATTACTGCTGGCTAAAATAAGAGTGATTCAAAGGTCTTGTTCTCATTAACTAAACTATTTTTTAAGTATAAAACAGAAGTCAACCAAGCATGAAGACTTCTCTGACTGGCAACTAGCAGCCTAGAGAGTAGGGAGCCCAGCTGTCAATCCAAAGGGGAACAATTTGAATCCACCAGTGGCTCCAAGGGAGAAAGACGGGCTATTTCCTCCAGTGGTATTTTTAAGTCTGAAAACATACTGGATAGTTAGCTATGAATTTGACCTAGAAAGGAGCAATGAGCTTTCTGATAATCCAAGCATATGACACACTATTTCCAATGTTTATAGATTCAGTCAGTTGCTACTTGCATCTGAGAACTGAGTAAGGATGACAGAGGAAGAATTGCTGCGTTTGAAATCTGGTGTTTGAGAACAACACAGAATATGCTGCAGACTGCAAAGAGGACAAACATGTTTTAGAGACAGTAAAGCCAGAGTGCTCTTTGGAGGCAAAGATGGTGAAGCTTTGTCTCACATACTTTGGGCATGTTGCTAGAAGTTATTTCTTGCAGAGGGATAAGACCCTCAAGGCAAAGGACAAGATCCTCAAGCAGGTGAATTGACAAAATTACTGTGCCGGTGGGCTTGTGTGTGTCAGAGCATGTAAGGATGGCATAGAACTGGACAGAATTCACATCTTTCATTCATCGGGTTGCTAGGAGTCATAACTGACAGCACCTACTATCACCACCACCACCACCACCTTTATTTAAAGCTGTGTATTTCTCTAACCTAAGAGCTCTGGTGCGTCAATCTGATGTGTGTCAAACGCGATAATGATTACTCATGGTGGACAATGTCTGGTGGAGATCCCCGATTAGAACAAGCTTGGAAGTAGGAGTGGCATGCATTTCCAAAATAGCTTGCCTCCAGAAACTCAATGAACTTGGAGAAAGGATGAAAGTTATACAAGTGTTCAGGTCTTTCGTTCATAGAGTTGCTATGCTTCATCAGCACTTAACAACCATCACCAAAAAAAGTGAGCTTTGTTGGCCATGTAGATAGAAAGTTACCAAGCCAAAGGTGGGTGATTTTAATCTGCAGCCCTCAGGCCTGGTTTTAATTGTTTTTGGTCAAACATTCTTCTAAGCGGTATAGCACGGGTCTGTCCATTTGCTGTACAGAGGTAATTTGTGGTTGTTGCGATGCTAAACACTATGACGCTGATATGTATAATGGTCACCCATGGTAGACAGTGTTTGGTGGAGCTCCCCAATTAAAACAATCTTGGAAGCAGGAGTGGCATCCACATCTGAAATAGCTTGCCTCTGGAAAACCTGAATTCTCAGACTATTAAATAGCTGGGTTTAGTGTGTTGTATAATTTTGCTATGTATATAAAAATTAATTTCCACAAGAGTTCATCTTAAACCTTAAATTATGTAATGAATAATTTTGCCTATTAATTAATGATCAACCTCATGGTGATACTTTTATTAATAAAAACAAATGGGGAAACAAACAATCCCTCATTAAGCTGATGATTACACCCACTTTTGGTTTTTCTGCAGTGTATTAAAAATAGTATTAGAAGAGAATATTTTGATAGATCTGTCCTTTAAAGAATATATTTTAGGAGGTTATCATTTTGATGTAAGTCATGTAAATGTTGATAATATGCACTGTTTATTATGCATTTAGTATTTCCAGAAAGTCACTTACTTGCCCTTTTGTCCACATATCTTATGTACTCTATTTACAACGGTTTTCAGGGGAGAAATGACAGAAAAAAAGGATAGTTTATATAGAAAAAAATTAGTTGTTCCTTGACTAACCACCTATGTTTATGGGTGTTAGCTCAGCTGCTTTGCTAGTTGCAAAGCCACATCAACAGAATAAAAGTGTACTTGTAAACTGGGAACTAAACTTTAGGAATAAAGTTGTTGTTGCTATGTGCCATCGGGTCGTTTGCGACTCATAGCGACCCTATGTACAACAGTCCTAAACC
>NW_006399834.1:11658880-11683764 GCF_000299155.1 Elephantulus edwardii | reverse complement strand
AAAGGCATTTGACTGTGTGGATCATAACAAACTGTGGCTGACTCTGAGAAGAATGGGAATCCCAGAACACTTGATCGTGCTAATGCAAAATCTATACTTACACCAAGAGGAAGTCGTCAGAACAGAGCAAGGAAACACTGCATGGTTTAAAATTGGGAAGGGTATACGCCAGGGATGAATCCTGTCTCCATACCTTTTCACCCTGTATATGGAGCAGATTATTCGGGAGGCTGGGCTCTCTGAGGAAAAGTGTCACATCAGGCTTGGTGGAAGATCTATCAACAATCTGTGTTTACGCAGATGACACAACCCTGCTTGCTGAAACTGAGGAGGACCTGAAGCGCTTGCTGCAGAGGGTCAAGGACTGCAGTCTTCAATATGGCTTGAGGCTTAGTATCAAGAAGACAAAGATTCTCACCACTGGACCGATTGGCAGCATCAGGATAGATGGTGAAGAAATTGAGATTGTTCACAGCTTTAGTCTGCTTGACTCCACAGTCAACACTCTTAGCATCAGCAGCAAGGAAATTAAAAAGACATACTGCAATGGGAAAGACTGCTGTTAGGGACCTCTCCAAAGTACTGAAGAGCAATGGTGTCACTCTGGAGAGTAAGGTGCATCAGATACAGGCCATGATCTTTGCAATCACTTTTTATGCATCAGAGCTGGACAATGACTAGGGAGGAGAATTGATGCCTTTGAGCTGTGATGCTGGAGAAGAGTATTGAGGGTACAATGGACTGCTAAGAAAACAAACAGATTCTTCCTAGAGAGGGTTAAACTAGCCTGCTCTTGGAGGCAAGGATTCTGAGGCTTCTTCTGATATAACCTGGACATTTTGCAAGAAGGGACCAGTCCTTGAAGAGGGACATCATGCTTGGGAGGGTAGAGAGACAGCGCAGAAAGGAAAGACCCTCTATGAGGTGGATTGATTCAGTGACTGGGTAATCGGGATGGATGTGTCGAGGCAGTGTGATTGGCACAAGACAGAGCAGGGTTTAGGGCTGCTGTACATAGAATCGCTATGAGTCGCAAGCTACTCAAGGGCACATAACAGCAAACAACATCAGAAGGGTCAGTTCACAGAGAAAGACATCATGTTTGGAAAGGTAGATCTTCAAAGAAGAACAAGACTTTAAAAGGACTGACATAGTGGCTTTTACCAGTCTTGGGACAGGTTTTGATCTGCTGCAGAGGGTTGCTATGAGCTGGAATCAACTTGATGGCACCTGTTGTTATGTGCAGTCGAGTAGCTTGTAACTCACAGCTATCCTTTGTACAACAGCTCTAAACCCTGCTCTATCCTGAGCCAACTTTACTGTCTCTGACAAACCTACCTCCACTGCCCCAGTCACTGAACTAATAATCCTTATCACCCAGAGTCTTCCTTCGTCTCTTGCTCTGTCCCTCTACCCTCCCAAGCATGATGGCCCTTTCAAAGGACTGGTCACTTCTTGCAACATGCCCAAAGAATGTCAGATGGAGCTCCAAAATCCTTGTCTCTAAGGAGTTTACCCTCTCCAGGATAAACTTGTTTGATCTCTTACCAGTCCATGGTATATTAGTATTTTTCTCCAGCACAACTCAAATGCATCTATTATCCTTTTATCATCTCTAGTCATTCTCCAGCTCTCTGATGTACAGCAAGTTATCATGATGAAGACCACAGCCCAGATTCGGCACACCTTAGTTTCCAGACAGACACTGTTGCTCTTCAGTACTCAGGAGAGGTCCCTGACAGTAGATTTTCCTAATGCAATCCATCTTTTGATTTCCTGGCTCCTGGTACCAAGGGTGCTGACTGTGGAGCTAAGTAAACAAAAGCTGTTAACAATCTCAATTTCCTTACTGTCTATCACGATGCTGTCAACTGGTCTAGTGGTGAGAATCTTTGTTTTCTTGATAGTAAGCTTCAGTCCATATTGAAGGCTGCCGTCCTCTTGCAGCAAGTGGTTCAGTTTCTGCAAGCAAGGTTGTGTCAACTGCGTAACGTAGGCAGTTGATGAATCTTCCTCCAATCCTGATGCCATGTTCCTTCTCATAGAGATCAGCTTCCCAGATGATCTGTTTTGCATCTAGACTGAAACAGCATGGAGACAGAACACATCCCTGGTGTATATCCTTCCAGATTTTTAACCACACAGTGTTTTTTGTTCTGAAGAATGCCTCCTCATCCAAGTATAGGTGTCACATAAGAAGAATCCCTGAGAAGATGGTACCTAGCAATTAAAATCAGCTACTTTCTAGTACCAAAACTGCTAATCCTGCCAATAAAGTTTGAGGCTGGTCCCTGTTCTCAAGTCTTCTCTTGTATTACTCTCTTCCTTGAGTGTGCGGGAGGGGACAAAGTAACAACAAACTATGGTCAAACGCAGCCTACCACTTGTTTTTTTTAAAGTACTCTTTCTAGAATACAGCTAAATTTACAAACTGTAATGAGCAGGACTACTTTTATATCACAACATAGCTCAATGGCTTAAAAATTACTACTATATTTTAGGCATTCAATGCTCAAAGTATAAGTAATCAGTCTCTTTATTAAAATAACAAAAAGCCAAACACAAAAAACCCTCGACATCTGCCCTAGACATTTCAACCAGTCATCATGACCTCCTTTCTACAACATGCAGCATAATTCACTCAACTTTAAATATTCTGACTAACACACTCTTCCCCTAGGTTAACCTCTATTCATCTACCAGATATCACTAAAACTGACAGCTAAGGGAGATTCTTTTTATTTTGTAAGCCAGTATATCTCAAATCTGAACATTTACATACCATTTGTAGTTCAATCTATCTTAAACCAATAAACTCTCTTTAAATGGTTTTTTATTTTACATTGGTTTACATGCAAAATTCATACATACTGTGCTTCATTCATATACTCTTTTTCACATGCAATGCTTTTTAAAATTAATCAACAGTGATCTATACCCACTATCACCTTATCTTTTTAGGTCCCCACTAGATATATCCTAATTCCTCCTCCTCCCTCCATCAAAGTCTACAATCCTGTGCTTTCTTTTCTCTTTCCATCCTCAAGCCCTCTGCCCTCTACTCAGTTCACTCAGCATAGTCTCTAGCCTCTCCCATGTTACACAGTACTTTATGAAATCATTGTTCCTGACTGCTGCACAATATTCCATTGTATGAAATGTACAATTTCTCAATCTATTCTTTTGTTGATGGATATCCAAGTTGTTTCCATGTTCTTGCTATGGTGAATAATGCTGCTATGAACACCAGTGTACAAATCTATGTCTCGATTCTATTTTCCTCAAAGTATGTTCTTAGCAGTGGAATATCTGGGTCATATGGAATTTCTATGTTCAGCTTTTTTGAGGAAATGCAAAACCACTTTCCAGAGGGACCATACCATTTTACAATCCAAACGACCAATAATGTATGAGAGTTCCAATCTCTTTTAACATCCTCTTCATCATTTACTGTTTATAATTCTGTTAAGCTTTGCCACTGCTACTGGAGTGAGATGATATCTCATTGTGGTTTGATTTGTATCACTCTTATTGCCAGTGGTTTTGAGCATTTCTTTATGTCTCCGTTGGCCATACAAATTCTCTTTTAAGTCTTTCCACATCGTTTGCCCATTTTGTGATTTCGTTATTAATCTTTTCCTTGTAGAGGCCCTGCAGTATTCTGTAAAATTTCACTATGAGACCCTTGTCTGAGATGTCAATGTTTTTTCCACCAGTATGCAGGTTTTCTTTTCACCCCAATAAAGTTTTTGACACACACGAGGACTGAATCTTTAGAAGATCTCATTCGTCAATATTATACTCTGCTGGTTGTGCACCATCTTTAAGTTTTATCTTATCTGACTATACACATCACCACTACCTGTCTTCTTCAGAAGTGTCCTGTTATCCTGTTAAGTAAAGGTCATTTTTCTTTTCTATGGCTGTTATCAGTATTAATTTAAGAAATTTCTTAAACACCTTTGGGATTTTTAAATAAAATGCTATTAAAGTCTAGAAATGAGTGTGAGAAGAGCCTGCTTTGAGAACTTCTTATTCTATCATAAATAGAATGGCAATATTTCATCAATTTATTAAGGTCTTCTTTGATGTTTTTAAACTAAAATTGTATACTTCATAGAAGCAAACATTTATGACATTATTATTCCTAGTAATTTAATAATCTGCAATATTTTTACAACTGGTCTCTTCAAATCTCCTTCGTTATGACAGGATGCATAAAAACCGCAATTAATTTTTTAGTATCAACCCTGTTGGACAACCACCTCACCAAATGACTGGAAGAGATCTATATTTGTTCCTATTCTAAAGAAAGGTGATCTGACAGAGTGTGGAAATTATCAAACAGTACCACTGATAACCACATGCAAGCAAGATTCTGCTTAAGATTATCCAAAAACTACTAGAACAGAACATCAACAGAGAACTGCCTGAAGTGCAGGCTGGGTTTAGAAGAGACTGTAGTGCTAGGGATATTACAGATAATGTCAGATGGCTCTTGGCTGAAAGCAGAGAGTACCAGAGGAATATCTGTGTTTTACTGACTATGCAAAGGCATTTGACTGTGTAGATCAAAACGGTGGCTGACTGAGGAGAATAGGAATCCCAGATAACTTGATTGTGCTTATACTTGGACCAGGAGACAGTCGTCAGAACAGAGCAAGGAAATACTGCATAGTTAAAAAATGGGAAGGGTTATGTGCCAAGGATGTGTCCTATCTCCTTATCTTTTCAATCTATATTCAGAACAGATTGTCTGGGAGGGAGGGCTCTATGAAGAGAAATATGGTATCAGGATTGGAGGATCATCAACAATCTGTGTTATGCAGATGACACACCCTGCTTGCTGAAACTGAGGAAGGTCTAAAGCACTTGCTACAGAGGGTCAAGGACTGCAGCTTTCAACATCAAGAAAACAAAGATTCTCACCAATGGGCCAATTGGCAGTATCATGACAGAAGGTGAAGAGACTGAGATTCTTAACAGCTTCAGTTTGCTTGGTTCTACAATCAACACTCTTGGTACCAGTAGCCAGGAAATTAAAAGACAAATTTCACTGGCAAAGTTGGCTGTCAGAGACCTCTCCGAAGTACTGAAGAGCAACAATGTCAGTGTGGAGATTAAGGTGCACCTGATATAGGCCACAGTATTTGAAATTACTTGCTATGTATCAGGATAGGGAAGAAAGAAGGAGAATTGATTATTTTGAGCTATGGTGCTGGAGATGAATATTGAATATACTGCCATGGACTGCTAGGAGAATAAACAAGTTCATCCTGAAGAAGGTGAAACCAGGCTGCTCCTTGGAGGCAAAGATTCTGAAGCTTTGTCTGACACACTCTGGACATATTGCAAGGCAAGATCTGTCCTTGGAGAGGGACGCCATGCCTGGGAGGGTAGAGAGACAGTGCAGGAGAGGAAGACCCTTGATGAGATGGATTGATAAGTGTATCAGAGACAATAAGACTGGCATAAAGCAGGGTTTAGAGCTGTTGTACATAGGGTTGCTATGAGATGCAGGTGACTGGACAACACAAAACATCATCTTAGGAAAAAACCTTATAGCTAAATAAGCTCTTTAATAATATACTTGTATATTCTTTTTATGCTTTTATGTTGATAATCATTATAAACCAATATTCTCTCCTTTTCAATACTCATGCTTTTAATTTCTTATTGTTTGCTTATTTCTTTAGCTAGTACCACATAATATTTAATAGAAGTCATTATTATGCATGTATTTTTGTCTTGTTCCTTATTAAAACATAGGACCATTTCACAACGGGAGGAAAAAATTCAGGACGCACTGAAGAGAGTGAAAAAAGTAAGGTCCCAGAAGATGATGGAATACCAATCAACTTGTTTCAGCAAACAGATGCAACCAGATATTCATCTGGAGAATAGGCCAATCAAATCAAAGAAATCCCTATTTGTTTCTAATCCCCAAAAAAGGTAATCCAACAGAATCTGGAAATTATTGACCAATATCAATATCACATGCAAGTAAAATCTTGCTGAAGATTATTGGGGAAAAAAGGTTCAAACTGCACCTTGACAGAGAACTGCCAGAAAGTCAAGGTGAATTTAGAAGCAGCTTTAGCACAAGAAACATCTTTGCTGATACCAGATGGTTCTTGGCAGAAAGCAGAGATTACCAGAAAGATGTCCATTTGTATTTTATTGGCTATGCAAAAGCATTTAATTGTACATATCTTAATAACGGACGTTGAGAAGAATGGGAATCCCAGGACACTTAATTATACTCATGCAAAAACCTAGACCAAGATAGTTCTATAAACAGAACAAGGGAACAATGCAAAGCCTAAAAGAGGACTATTTCTTTTCTCTATACCTATTCAATCTGTATGTTGCACAAATCACTTGACAAGCTGGACTTTATGCAGAATGTGATACCAGAATCAGAGGAAGAGTCATCAACAATTTGCACTATGCAGATGATAAAACCTGGCTTGCTGAAAAGTGAAGAGGACTTAAAACACCTGAATAAGATCAAAGACTACAGCCTTCAGTATGGAATATCAAGAAAACAAAGTTCCTTCCAATTGGGCCAAGAGGCAGTAGTATCATAATAGATGGAGAAAGTACTGAAACTGTCAATGATTTTATCTTAGGCACCTTCTCTTCCCTGAAGGCACTAATATTAAAAAAACCTAACACTAAGAGTATTAAAATGAGTCACTAAAATATGCCTAGAGGTACACACAAACACACACACACACATAAAATAAATCACATACAGAATACGACTACAGGTATTTCTTAAATATCATCAATTCCCAAGCTTGGTTTACTGAGTTTGAAAGCTTAGGACCACAGTCTCATGGGACAATTCAGTTAACAGACATAGTTTACAATATATGTTCTTTATTCCAATGTGGTTAACAGTGTCTGGGGTCCTAAAAGCTTGCTAGTAGCCATCTAAAATACCATTACTAGTCTCTACTTGTTCAGAACAAGAGAAATAGGAAACTAAAGATTCAGGAGGAGAAAGTAGTCTATGTCTATACAAATGCAACTGTACCCTGTGGCAGGATCTAGATTGTGCCTGGCTCTATCACTACTGACCATTCTAATCAGGACCACAATTGATGGAATCCTAAAAAAACAAGGGGAAAGTATGGAACTCACATTCTTCAAAAGGCCAAACTTAACTGAATTACACAAGAGTACAAAAGTCTCTAAGACATCACCTTCAGATATTCTTTAAGTACTAAAATAAAACATAACCAATTATTATGAAATAATCTGTTGAAATAGTTAAATGGGAACCTACCTGGCTGTGTAAAGTTTCACTTTAAACACAAAAATATTAATGGGACAAATGACAGATCACTTACATTTCTGATCTTTATAAATGTAATGTATAAGCTATGTAAAATAGTAAAGTATAAACTATGCAATAGCAAGTCCTTATTGTTAAGTAAGGACATAATGGCATATTTACTCCCCCAAAAAAGTTCAATGTCTCCAATTTACTCTCAAAAGGCTCAGTGACAAATACACACAAACCCCCAATACTGCTAAAGTAAATGAGGACAAATGTAAACAGCTGATAAAAGTGCCTAAAGAGTATATATACTATTTCAATTCTATAAAACCTAAAAGTATTTGGTAGATTTGTGATCAGAAATGGAAGAAATACATGTTTAAAAAACAACTATACTATGGCTTCTTGACTTCTGTTCCTAAGTGATAAGTGTAAAGTAGTTTTAATATTATAATCATAGTAAACAAAATTTTGACAAGTTTTCTGGTAGTGATGATATGTGGAGACAGATCATTAAAAAATGAGTGAAAAAAGATGTCAGATTTCTTTACTATTAATAGCATGTGCTATGTGTTAAAGAGAATAGCTAGGAGTCTTACTTAAACTAAGTTTAAATACACTTTAGAAAACAGTTAATGATGAAACAGGAAATACTGTAGCTTAGATTTAGACAATGAAATCTAGCTTTAATAGGCAGATAGTAGCTTTATGTAGGAAAACCATAAATGAACACTCTGTTACAATCTTTAACTGAGCTTGCTATAGCAAAGATGTTTTGGAAATGTATACGCCAATGGAATTAACTATTAAAGAAATGATCAATATTAAAACAAAATCCTATTTATTGCTACCACAGGAGACCAACTCAATGTCAGAGAGTTTGTTATTATCTTTGTTCTTTTTCTTTTGGATACTCTCTAAAGATGATAATATCCTGCAATAAAAGTTTGTGTACAATCACGTACCAAGTTATCAGAAGGAAACTGCCATAACTCTTCTGTAAAAAAGACTTAATAAAAATTAAGTCTTAACAAATATTTAATAACAACGTGCGGCTGATTCAGGCCATGGTCTTTGCAATTACTTGCTATGTTTCAGTAAGCTGGAAAATGACTAGGGATGATAGAAAAGAATCAATGTCATTGAGTTGTGGTGCTGGAGAAGAGTATTGAATATACCATGGACTGCCAAGAAAACAAGTTCATCCTAGAGAGGGTAAAACCAGGCTGCTCCTTAAAGCCAAAGATTTGGAAGCTTCGTCTGACATACTGTGGACATGTTGCAAGGAGGGATCAGTCCTTGGAGTGGGATGTCATGCTTGGGCGGGTAAAGGGACAGCATAAGAGAGGAAGACCCTTGATGAGACGGATTGGTTCAGTGACTGGGGTAATGGGGTAAGTGTGTCAGAGACAATAAGATTGGCACAGGATAGAGTAGGGCTCAGAGCTGCAACTCGACGGCACATAACAACAACATACATTAAAAATGTGAAATGTGAAAACTTGCTATTTGGGCAAAATTTTAGAAATTTTAGAAACCTTCCAAGATGACACCTGGAAAAGGTATGGAGCTTCCAGGACTATAAGCAACTGTTTCACTGCCATAATTAACATCCTTTGGAAAAAAACAGGTAAAGTAAATCAGCAGAGCAAAATTGCTAAGCCGTAAGAAAAAAAATGGGATTAAAGGATCCTTACATTCTCATAGAAAAACACTAATTCATAATGTGGTTTAGAGGATAAATATACAACTCAAACTTTTTACACAAGTCAAATATTTTTAAGTAATACTCTCTTCCAAATAAGATAAAGTGCACCAAGTCAATAAGCAAACCAAAAACAGTATCTCACAAAATAATCAGATAATTCAAAGATTGGCTAATGATAGTTTACTCACACTAAATTCTAATAATTTTCTTAAAAAAAATGCATCTAAAGATAAAATGAGGTATCTTCATAAACATCACTGTCCATAAATTAAACTTACCTTTTTATCTTCTTTTACTTTGTGGGTCTTTTTCTTCAATTTCTTATCATCTAATTCCTGGTCTGAAGTTATTGCAGGATTATCAATACCCCCTTTCCAAGTTTCAACAGGAGAAAGAAGTGGCTCTTCTTCACTTCCGCGGTGTCTTCCTTTTCTTTTTGGTTTAGTGGTGGTAAAAGCTTCATCATCACTTGCATCTGAATGTGTTCTTCTGTAGTATGATTTGGCTTTACTAAATAAGGTTTTAGATTTATATTTATATTTTTGAAGGTCTCCGCTCCCCATGACTTTTTGAGATTCTATCAGAAAATCCATTTTCTTCATCTCCTTGGGTGTTATTTACAAATGAGTTTCGGGTTTTAGTAATGCGACTATCATCTGGGACAGCATAAATCTCTTCAGAAAAACCCTTCTGTTTGAAAATTGTGTCAACTGGTTCCGCATAGTTATCTGAAGAATCCATATCTTCAGGATGTGCCAAAGGTACCCGAGAAGTCTGTTTCCTTGGATTTTTACCAATACCAGCTTCAATTGTTTTCAAAAGGTTTGGGTCAAGTTTCTTCACATTTGTCTTAGGTGCAACTGGTTTAGGTTTAATAGGTGGAGGCACTTTATGGCTGCGGTCATGGTCATGACAGTTTGGAGTGCTATGAATAGGATATTCATTTCCTTCCAAATCTAATTTACATCTGGATCGGTCACTAGGTGTTGGGAGCAACTGTACATCATCCCCAATCGGACTGTAAGGAGGAGGTGCTTCTGTGTCATCATCTGAATCAGGGTAGTTGTTGTAAGGAAAACAGTCTCTGGGAGATGGTAGGAAAACATCTTCACTTGGATGTGTTGATTCTCTTGTATTATCAGATAAATAGGAATTTTCTATCATATTTTTTTTCTCTAGAACATCACTAAAAAACAAAGTAAAGACCTCAGTTTGCCGATGATATTGAGATAAAGAATACAAAGCTGTAAATTTAGCTGTGATCTCAGTTGCTATGTGTTCTCCTTCAGTCATTAACTCCTTGATGGCCTAATTTTCAAAAAAATCTGCTTGACTATCAGTGACTGCCACCAGCTGTACCGGAATGGTGTCCTGAACTTCGGATAGAAATGCTTGAAGCATTCCCATTGATGCTTTCCGTTTGGCAGAATAAACCAATATATATCCATGAACCAGTTCATCTTTCCTTACTCCAATTGAGGAATGATATGATAATATTGTGATCTGTATTCGCCTCCTTTTTTCACCAATTATTTTATCAAGCATTAGGGAATTATTTTGTCCAGCTTGAGCTGCACTACAAGAATGAGAATCAAGGAACGGTGAAAGAATAAGATCCACACTAAAAGGATCACCACACATGGCACACATAACAATTCTCAAGTCAGCTTCTGACACATCCTTATTGATAGGAACTGGGCTCACCACGTCTAAATTGTGTTTAACTGATTCCAGTACTCCTCTCAGAGCTTGCTTTATTTGGGTGTCATTAAATTTACGAGGATATGTACCAGAAGGTACATCTACAAAAGGACATTGTAATTTATTTGCCAACTGCTGTCCTTGGTGTCTGAGAATTGGTAGATTCTTACTAACAGAATCTCTCTGATTGGCCAGAATTAATGTAAATGGAAGAGTAGCCATATATTTATCTTTTCTGATCTGAGACGCTTCAGTTCTTATTTTTCCAATAAATTCCCCAATAAAACTCAGTGACTCAATGGAATTAAAAACACAGAAGCACCCATGTGGTTTAAAGGCAGCAGTCCATAACTGACTTAAAAAGTAAGGCGATTTGGCATCAACTGGTCGAAGATCAAGTTCATAAATTTTTCCATCTAAGGCATACTCATCATCAGTAGACTGTGTCCTTATTTCATTTGCTAGTTCTTGGGCAAGGCCATCTTTTCCCAAAATAAAAAGGTTCACTTTATCTATATTGGTACTATCATGATACAAACGTAAACGGCCATGATCCAACTGCAAAAGACTACTAGCAAGCAGCTGCTCCACTTTAATGTCAGTGCAGTTTTGGCCACTAAGACATGTTTCTTTAGTGGGGTGATAAACAAACCCTATATGCTTAAGTAGAAGAGATTCCCTATCTGGTGCAAGTTTCTGTAAAGCTTTGTATCTAGGTTCTTCACTCAAAACGGTATGAATTTCACTCATTTTATCTGAACTAGGTGTTGCATTAAGATCTAAATCATAAAAAAGTTCTGAATGCTCAAAAAGCATTTCCTGAAACTCTTCTTTGGCTTTTTCAACTATTTCTCGCTGATGCCTACCATATACCTCTTTGCTATCAGCCTCAGTGATATATTTAAAGGCTTCATCTTCCATAACAAAGCACATAACTTCCTCCCATGGCTGCCCAGGTGAAATGAACTGAATTTTTTCCAAAGTCTTTTTGAATTTTTCCTTCATTTCTACTCTCCTCTTCTCTGATATTAGATGCTGTACATGGTTTTGATAGACTTTTTCAGCTTCTAAAGTGCTCAGGAGGTCAAATGGAATCCGTCTATCATTAATTTTGTCTATATGGTCAGTTTCATCCCAAGGTGTTTTTTCTAGCACCACAAAACATAACTGGAAATCTGTTCTCTTTTCCATTAGCTTCAAAGCCTCTGACCAGTTTAAGTGTTCAATTTCTTCTAAATTTGGCAAAAGAGTATTAAAAGCTCTTGGTAAAGTATTTATATATTCTTCTCTCCTTTTTCTTATATGTTCCTGCTTAAGCTGTTCTATATGTTTTGAAAACGTATTTCTGGCTTTTCTTGTTCCCTCTAAGTTGATGTATTCTTCATAATCAGGATGATTTTTTAATTTATTACTAACAGTTTTCCAAGTTGCATGATAATCTCTCACTGTTTGCACAAGTTTTTCAAACTTATCTGTTGCTGTAACAACAAGTTGTCTCTGTGTTTTGTAAGCATCCAGATAAGGGATAATTTTAGGCTTGCCACGAGTTTTATCCAACATTTGTACCAGTGCGGTGAAACATGTTTCAACGTTGACATTAAATCGAGCTGATGTTTCCACTACGAGGAGGTTCTTTTTGTTGGAAGCAAATGCCTGAACTTCTCTCAGATAATGATCCACACATTCATCACATTTAGTTGCTGCTATTATTACAGGCTTTTTTGATTTTGATAGCTGTACAAAAAGGTTATTCACAAATTTAAGTTGATCATCAAACTTTCTATTGCATCCCTGACTTACATCAATGCACAATAAAAATCCATCAACATTGAGTTTGCCTTCAGGCATCTGCTTCTGGTCAAAGTCTTGTTCCAAGCCTAGCTGATCAGTGCAAATGTACATTAATTTTTCTGCTGACTGCAATTTAGTGGCAGCTGCACGTTTTATATATGGTTGCAAATTCGTACTCCGATGAGGCAAGAAAGTCTGGTCATCAATGAATTCTGTCTGTTCAATAACATGAATTTTGCATTCTACTCCATCTTCACTATTTTGTGTTATGTCACCCCAGTACAAAAAGTGATCATTATTTACGACACGTCCTCCAAAGTCAATTGTGCTAAGCACAGAAGTATGCTCGAGATAGTATTCATCTGCCTTTGAGCGTACAAATCTATTGCACAAACAAGATTTTCCAACTCCACAGTTACCCTTGTCTTTTTCAGTCCCTGAAAGTCCAACTACACTGATAGTATAGGATGGGGGACGAGGCTCTCTGTTTTTTGCCATCATAACTCTCTTCTCATGTCTCTACCTTCATAAATGACACCAGATGCACTTCTCATTCTGAATATAAAATCGTCACAAAATCCAGATCCAAAATTTCAGAACTGTAGATGGTTCTTTGTATTTCCCTCATTTCTGTGTAGAGATGTCTTCACAATCATATGCATCATCTTCCTATAAGGGAGGAAAAAGGAACAAATCTTAATCACAAATTATATATACATTGAATTATATATATTAAAGATGTTCCTATCAAAGCATCATGCAAGTTAATAACTTTGATACAAGTATTTTAAGAATCACTCTACATTTATAATTTAGTATTACAAATGACCCTAAATTTAAGGCAAACAATACTGCAAATACTAAAATGATTAAAGTATTAGGAATTTTAAATAAACCTTAATCAAATGTACATGGTGTTTCTAATTATTACTCTAGTAGTATAATTAGAAGGGAGCTCTGGTGGCCTAGTAGTAAGAAACCATGCTGCAATCCCAAAGGAATGCAATTCAAATCTACCAGCTGCTCTACAGGAGAAGGATGGGCAATCTCCTCCTCCCGTGCACTTCACTGCCTCTGAAAACCCTCAGAAGAGTCAACAATGGGTTGGTTCTGACTCATGATACACAACAACAATATCATTTGAAATCTATGAGGCTGCTATCTGAAAGGTTGATAGTTTAAACCTATCAGGTACTCTACAGAAGAAAGGTGGCACAACTTTTCCCCAGAAAGATTCATGTAGCTTTGGAAACCCAATAGAGGGTCACTTTAAACCAGAACCAATTTGACTTCTATGGATTTATTTCCCCTGCATTCTCTGATTAAACGTTATGTCTGGTGATAACAACACGTACTTTCATCTAGTGATAACTAAATATACTGTTACCTTAGAAACTTCTTCACAATTTAGAAAAAAGAAAAGATCCAGCTAGGTTTTATTACAGGATTTCTGTTACATAGTTCTTCTCTATAACTTGTTTCCTAAAATAAAATTTCTGATTTTTTAACCCCATCAGGGCTCGTGGGAATTTAACAAAATTTTAAAATGTCTAAAAAATTAGAAGTTTCAACACAGCTCTCCTGTGAGATACATCTAATTTTGGGGGGTAAGGATATTTAATATAGAAAGAGAAATAACTGGACAATTAATAAAAATAATAGAATAAAATCTAAGCTTCCATTTTAATTAAAATCAACAGCTTGTCAAATTATTTTTGCATTTTCTAGATTTCCTTTCAGAACAATCAGAGTTCACAGACACATTTTAATAGTCCCAAGCAAAATAATTTCAAGTTTTCAGACATTTTTTTAAAAGAACTATTTGGTATAAAAATAACATTAAATAAACCCTTTAAAACTGCATGCAATTTAATAGTTTGCATATAGACAACCAGTTTTACAAAAAGGTTTATTTGAGATTCTTCTTTGAGAGTGAATTAAATACACTAACAGATGAAAATAACTTATCATAGTTGTACATCAACATGTATGAGGATTATCTTCAATTCAGACAAAATAAAAGATTAAACAAACCTGTAGAAGAGTGGATATTTTTGTTTGGGGTTCCCCCCCCCAAAATGGGGGAGAGCCTCCCTTATCCCATTCTAAAATACTTGACTTTTCCACTGACCTCAAATCCAAGCAAGTAATTACATACATCTACTCTGGTGGCTCCCTAGTAAGGAAGTATGCTGCCAATGCAAAGATACAAAGTTTTAATCTACCAGCAGCAATGGGAAAGATAGGTAATCTCCCTCTGTGCAACAGACTGCCTCTGAAAGCCTGAAGGGTCAGCTACAGAACAGTTCCAACTCAATGTTACCCACAACAATCTCTTACTTACTAAATTCACTAGCCAACTATTTCACACATTAATCTTTGCCAGTAACAAAGACCTAGATAGTGCTGTGCCAACTTGGCTAGGCCGTATTTCTTAGTGGTTTGGCAGCTATGTAATAATGTAGTCCTCCTTATTTTCATATAGTCTCTAACCAGGCCAGTAAGTTTGAGGATTATATTTAGATTATACTGCACATTTGATAGATGGTGCTGATGAGGATAATCAGTTAATGGTGTTGCAAAATTATTCTTATACTTAAAAAAATTGTATTAATTCCACTAAAACTAAAAATTTTAAGCAAAGTTCAGATTTTTGCATGCAGAAGTTTATACTTTTAACAGGCACTGATATTCAAACAGATACACATTAGACTATAAAAATACTGTGTTGATGGTGGCCTAGTGGCAAGAAGCTGCAACTACAATCCCAGAGGTGCACGGTTCAAATCCACCAGATGCTCTGCCGGGGAAGGAGGGACAATCTCCTCCTGTACCAGTCAGATCTGATTTAGCGGTACACGCACACAAAAATAAAATAAAATAAAAAAATACTGTGTTGAAGCAATAGCAGAAGTAATAAATAGAACTCATTAATTCACTAAATAATTTTTTAAATATAAAAGTTATGGACAAATACAGGTATTCAATAAATGTTAATTTCATGCCTAAAGTTGACTTTGGAACCAGGAATCACAAAAAGCAGGTGATCAAACCTATGACTTACAAATATTTACCCGGTAGTAAATACATGAAAACTAGAAAGAAGTAAAGGACACTGGACACTCTCATCCAACCCTATTAACTTATTAATAAAAGATATAAAAATTTTCAAAATCTTTATCTGGTCTGATAAATATTTTCACCTAGCTACAAGCTCAACATTCTCTACCTAACTACCAGAAAAGAACAATTGGGAAACTTTTAAAATGCCTACTTATAGCAAAGAAAATAGTATGCTGCTGAGTGGATAGGAAAGTTATACACTAACAATTAAAAAAGCAAATTTTGTTGTTAAAAGTAACAATTCCACAGCTAACAATTTAATTAAAAATGAAATACACTATATAGGATCTATGCTTTCTTACTAAAAAAAAATTCAGGTGACTTACTTTTAATTGCACATAAAAAAATGGTTGTAGTTGTTTGGGGGAATTTCTCCTTTCACAATATAACTTTTTAAAAACAAATACTGTTATCACTACTAAGTTTGGTTGTTAAAACACAGAAATTCAAAGACACAGAAAATTGTCCCCTTTCCAGTTAGAGAAACAAATATGTTCATAAAAACGTACAAATATATTAGAAACCTGAGCATTATGGGGAAGTTTCAACTACATATCTAAATTAGAAATAAAGTATTATACTGAGGTTAAGATTTAACACCAAAGCTTCAACATGTCCTAATTAATCTGATAGTGACAATCTTTGAATAATGCCTACTAAAGTTTAATTTAAAAAAAAAAGGTAATGAGCTCTGGTGACGTAAAGCATAGTGAACTGCACTGCCAACCCAAAAGGCTGCTCAACTCCCTGGCAGTTTAAATCTACCAGCTGTCATGAGGGAGAAACACTGGCAGTCTTCCCCCTAGGTAGATTTTCTCACTTTTGTATCAATTTACAGTATACTGCCCATGAGACAGAGATTGCAACATCTAGGTCTTCCTAACAATGTCTTCAGGCAAGCTATCTCTTGGTATTTTCAAGTCCAAAAGTTTGTTATGAGTCATCACATAGTGATTTTCAAACTGTGGAAATGTTTGATCTAGAGGTGGAGGAAGAAGGGTGTTGGTCAAGTAGCTATCCCTTCTTGTCCAACTCCTTCACCAGAGTAATATAAGAGGTTTTTGTGATCAGCTGCAAACCAAATGGCTGATGGTAAGAGCCCAATTAATGGATCTGTAGGAAAAAAAGTGGGGCAAACAACTTCTGTAAGGATAATAACCAAGAAAACCCCGTGGAGCAATTTTGCTCTGCAACGTATGCACTGGAACGAATTGGAAGGTAATAATCATGGGAGATTTTTAAATTGTTTCTTTCATACTAACAAGCCTTAGTTGTTGGGTCGTTTGTTGTTGTTCTTAAAAGGCATTTCAGATCTTAAAAGTTTGAGAACCCTCAGGTTAGAAAATCAGCTGTAATCACTTGCCACCGAAATAATTATCCCATTTGAGTAAGTGCAGTATTAACATTCTATGACAGAAAGGGGGGAATAAAGGTTGAAGAGGAAGGGGGAGGAAAGGGGTAGACAAAAAGATCTCAAGAAGTTGGTTGTAATAGGTTACAAGGATAGTTTATATACATACAAATTATCCAACATCCAGGGTCAAAAATTGCCTTTCATTAACAAACAGTAGTTTTTCTCTAGTGATGAGTTAAAAATCTGTTCTGTTTCCCTCCCTTCTACCATCTATTTTTTTCTTTTCTTCCTTCTACCATCTATTAACCAGTTCATCCTACCTCAGTGATTGTTCACTGATTCCTACTACTTAACAGTGTACAATACTTCCAACAGTATGTGGGCTCTGACAATCTGAACTATTTTCATTTGAGGAGGGGTGGAAGTGGGGTGGGCGGGGAGAAGGGTGCAACAATGAATGAATGGAATTCCAAAATCTCTGTAGATGTTCACTGAAATAAAAAATAAACTAATTAAAAAAATACGATGGCACGATTCATGATACCCTTTGTACTTTTGACAAAACCTTGTTTTCATGTAACTTGTTTTCATTTTTCGCCCAGTATCTTATTTTTACTCATGAACAAATGAGTAGTGGGACCGAACTGTAGTTATTTTACTTTCTTCCTATACAAAAGTGCTGCCATTCTTTTTTTTATTCATCTCAATGAACATTTACAGAGATTTTGGATTTCCATTCATTCATTGTTGCACTTTAAAAAATCCAATAATCTGGGGAGCTCTGGTGGCCTAGTGGCAAGGAGCTGCAACTACAATCCCAGAGTCGCATGGTTCGAATCCACCAGATCGGGGAAGGAGGGATAATCTCCTCCTATACCAGTCAGATCTGATCTGATGGTACACTTACACACACACACAAAATAAAAATAAAAATCTATATTTAAAAAAAAATCCAATCTCTCATATGCCTTTACAATTCTTAGAAACGTTATTTTGTTTTCTGACATTTAAGAATTTTAATAGAAAATAATACACATATTTGAATGAAAAGGTCCTACAATTAATTGTATGTCAAAAGGAAGCTAAGTTTTGTCTATAATGCGTTTCTAAGAAATTTCATTGTCATGAAAATATAAATATGCTTCTGAAAATGGATTTATACTAACACAAAATGGGAAAATAGTTGTACTGAACCCTAGAAAATATAAAAATAATTAAGTAATTTGATATTTAAAATGTTTTAGCTTTATCCTTTTCTATGCTGATTCATTAATTGTGTGCCACTGAGTCAAAACTGACCCATACATTGTTGATCCTCTATTGGGTTTTCAGAGGCCGTAAATCACAAGAAAAGATTGCCCTTCATTCTCCTACAGAGCAGTGAGGGATCTGAACAAAGTGCTTTTGGGATTACAATACAGCTTCTTACCCCTAGGCCACCAGAGCTCTCTGATTTATTAATAAAAGGTATAATTAAAAATACTTCATGCTTTAAAATAATTTTTATACAGACCAGTCCTTGGAGAAAGGACATCATGCTTCTAGGGGTGGAGGGCTAAGGGTAGGGTGGAAGACTAGGGGGAGATGGTTTGTCAAAGTGACTGGGGTAAATGGGGTTAGGTGTGTGGGAGACAGTGAGACTGGCTCTGGATTGGGCAGCTGTTGTACATAGGGTCGTTAGAGTTTCCTTAACTTGCTATGCCTTTAGTTCACCGCTATGAGTCCAAACCCACTGACAGCTGGCTCTCCAGTGGGTTTTTGAGGCTGGGAGACACAGAATGAGAGTGCCCATCTTTCTCCAGTAGAGCTGCTAGTCAATCAAACTGCATGTCTTTGGATTGATAACACAATTCCTTATCCAGTAGGCTACCAAAGTTCCCTTGAACTTGCTATGTTATGTTGTCATCGTTAGGTACCGTAGAGTCAGAACTAACCCACAGCTAACTCTCCAAAAGGTTTTCAAAGGCAATAAATAGCATCAGATGAGATTGTCCATCTTTTTTGCCATGGAGTAGTTGATAGACTCAAGTTGTGTGCCTTTGGGTTGGTAGCACAGTTCTTACCACTACTAGACCACTAATGTGCTATATAGCAATTTATTATCTGTCACAAAGTCTCTCCTCAACTCATTTATCATTTAACCAAAAACTGAGAAAATCTGTTTTACCAATATATTCCTAAAGCCTAGAATACTGTCTCCCACCAAATAATTACTTAATACCTGATAAATGCATGATTGCAAACAGATATTAACATTTTCTTAATTCTTTGGCATAAAAAAAGGTAGTATATTATGTCTACTATTCAAATACTGTATTGATCTAATATTCTAAAGTTATTTATGGAGAGAAAGTACATACAGAAAGTAACATTTCCAAAATCTCATTATAGTGGGTATTAAAGAAATATCCCTCTTCATAAACAAATAATCGAGTAATAAAGACAGATCTAAGTCCAAATATCATCTGCTAGAACAGTTGAGAAATTTATATAACGAATTGTATTCTGGCAGTGCAATAGAATACTTAATGTTGCTAATTCTCAAACGTATTAACAATACTAAAAGTGAGAAGGACAAATGAAAAAGATGTTTTTAACATATAATAAAACAGCTAAATAATTCAAAAGTGTAAGATCCATGATAATCAACTGTTTCTTAATATTTTCTTTTACCTCTTTTCCAATTTTTTCTTATTTTACCTCTTAATGAATGTTTCTATCACATAAATGCACTAACTTAAAGATTTGAAAAGAAAAAAAAAAGCTGAAAAGAATCCTAAAGAGTCATCATTCCTAGGAATTAATATTCATACAAGAGTAAAAAGAGATTGTGTTACAATTTCAACAATTTGTGTAGTTTTAATCTAAAAGTAGACTTTGGTAGGACCCAGAATTAAACTGTTACGTCAGAGATTTCCTATTTTTTATTCTTCACCACAGGTTGTATTATGTGTTGGGCAGACAGTATGTTTTCAACAAATATATTAAGAATAAATCTACTGGCGAGCTCTGGTGGCCTAGTGGCAGGAAACTGCACTGCAATCCCAGAGGTGCATGGTTCAAATCCACCAGATGCTCTGCTGAAGAAGGAGGAACAATCGCCTCCTGTACCAGTCAGATCCAATTTGACAGTACACACATAAAAAGAATAAATAAATAAAAATTTTTTTTAAAAAAGAATAAATCTATTCATCTCCAGACTCAAAAAAAACACTTAATGATTGTAAACCACTAGGCAATCTGCTATATTTGCAGTTACAATTAACGAATTCATATAATACTAGGAAGCTCATAAAGTCTGGTATAGCAGAACACAGTCATGTTTAAAATACTCATCTTTTTTTGTAAGTCTGACCATTAACACAAATTGGAGTCGTAAAACCATAAACATGAAGGCTTGATAGAAGTACTCCCAAAAGTGCCCAAGGGCCTGCCTCATTAATAGAAATTCTACATTTACTTATTTTTATGTTTTCACAGTTCAAGCAAATATTGTCTGAAAACAATCTCACTGCTGAAAATATATGTAAACCAATGACCTAAATTGTGTGAAATAATCAACAATACTCTATACCTCCACCAATCATCCCCTGCTCCAACATGCTACAAGTCTCTGAAGTCCTGAGAGTAAATTATTACTCCATTTCCTTATACTATGGTAAAAACAGAACCAAAGGTCATTTCATTTATATCAAGCAAATATTTACTGTGCTTAGCTATTATATACTTAGCTTTTACACATCAGTAGTTGTGAAGGTACAAAGGTATGTGTACAGATGTCCACAAAACCAATGCTGCTACCTCCTACTATGACTACCCTTTTAGAACATGCCATTCCTGCTTTGGAAAACCTGAGAGAAACTGAGGGAAGGGTATAGTTCAACACTCAATATTGTGAAACTATACAGGAAAGAATTCCTTTTTATTATCTTTAGCTGTAACTGACAAGGCTTACCAAGGTTATGAGACAAAAAAGTACGGTGATAGGAATAGTAACAGATTAAAAATTTTAGAAAAGGGTATGGATTAAAACAAAAAGCTATCAATGAACATCCTCACACCATTTTAAGAAGCTATTTTATAGTACACCAGGGAGCTATGGTGGTATAATCCATAGGGAACGATTAACCCTAAGGTCATACCTCTTTGGTGGTTCAAACCACCAGGAGACAAAGATAGGCAATCTCCTTCCTTGTGTTTTACAGCCAACAAGGGGTTAGCTATGGGTCAACTGTAACAGGACAATAATGATCAAAAAAAGTATGACAACTGATGGTGCAAAGACAAAAGGTTATACTTTGGAAATGTTAATGAAAAAGAGATTCAAAACAAATGAAATATCAGTAACTTGAAATACATCAGGATTTGATAAAGTTTCTCTGGGAAGTGCCAAAAAAATAAAAAGTACAGACACTTCATAGGCCATGCGGTCCCTAGCACAACTATTCAACTCTGTCATTAGTGAACAAAAGTTGGCAAAGCTAACACTTAAATGAATGACAAGGGCTGTGCTACATGAAAACTTTATTAATGGACACTGAAATTTGAAGTTCATAGGATTTCTCTATTTCACAAAAAATTATTCTTTTTTTTTCCATTTAAAAATGTCTAACAATCATTATATATCCAAGAAAAGGTGGAAGGCTAGATTTGGCTCACAGCCATCATTAGCACACTCCTCAAAAGAAGAAAAATTCAGCAACTTCAGCAACAGGTGGTGTTACCATCTAAGTTTCAGGTAATAGTATTTCTAAAGACAAAGGAAAATTTAGTAGGGAAATGAGGTAAGGTCAAGATTAGTCATAATAATTTTAAGACCAAACATACACAGAAATATTAGACAATCCTTAAAAGACAATTTAATAGTTTCTATTTATACATTTTATTAAAAAATATAGTTAAGAGAGGGAAAACCTCAACCTCTCAAGTGCTCAGGCCATGGGAAAAACAATTTCCTACAAATTCTCTCAACACTCAAAAACGAGAGGTATAATATAGGCCTTAATAGGTAATTGAGGGACAACGCAGGAGGGGAAGACCCTCTATGAGATGGATTGATTCGGTGACTGGGGTAATCGGGATGGGTGTGTCAGAGGCAGTGCGGTTGGCGCAGGATAGGGCAGGGTTTAGGGCTGTTGTGCATAGGATCGCTATGAGTCTGAAACGACTAGACGGCACATAACAACAACAACTAATAGGTAATTAAACAACTTTAGAACAAAGAAAGGGTATGATCAAAAGCAGGAAGATGAACTTTAGCTATATCACAACTTCTGATTCAGATGCTAAAGGTTTCACAATTTCATATTTATCTGCCACCATAAATAGTAATTCCAATGGATTTGTTTTCATTTCTTCTTCTTTTTTTTCATGACTCTAGCATTAATACTTTTCCCAAATTCTTCAATTTAGCTCTTAAGGCTACAAAAATTTACTTTCATATATTTACCTATCATTTCAACTTTATCTCCCAAGCCACTTCTGTACATCCCTGTGTTCTTTAGGCCTACAGTCACAATGCTACTGCTAGTACCCACTGTGCTGACTCCAACACAGTAACCTTTCCATATTGAGTAGAGCTGCTACACAAATTACTCAAAGCTGTGATCTTCTGGAAGTTAATTGCCAGGCCTGTTTTAAGAGGCCTCTGGATGAATTTGAATTGTTAACCTTTCAGCCATTTACCAAGTACTTAACTGTAATAACCAGAAAGACTCTTTAAATTATCATTGGCTCCTAGCAATCATATGAAGGGATCTGAACCCCTATCATCTCTGACACATTTGAGCCCACTGCTGCTGTAACTGTGTCAATCCATCATAATGAGGGGGTCCTCTCTTTGCTGACCCTCCATCTTTCCAAGCATCATTTCCCTTTGGGTATGTTACAAAAAACAGCTTCTCCTAGCAACACATCCAAGTATGTGACAGAAGTTTCACCATCTCTGCCTCTAGAGAGCTGCTCTTTTCCAAGACATATGATTATTCTTTTGGCAGTCCCTAATATAGTCAGTACTTTTCTCCAACATCACAGCTCAAAGGCATCAATTCTTCTTCTGCTAGCCTCATTTACTGTCTACCTCTAGAAACATAGCAAGTGAACTTTTTGCCAACTGTCCTACTCTCTTGTTATCAAAATTAGAAGCTTTTTTAAAGGTAGAAAAACAGTATTTAATATTTCACTAAGCACTGTGCCACCAGCACTCCTGGTAGCTTATGCATATCAGGATGACTAAAAAGGTCGGCAGTACAAATCTAACAGCTGCTCTACAGGAGAAAAATGGACAGCCTCTTCCCTTAAAGATTTACAACCTCAGCAGGTTGATGGAGAGTCACTATGAATCAAAATTAACTGAACTTGATTATAGTGGGTTTGGATGGCTTTTTAAATGACACCGACTATGTTCAATAAAAAGTCATTAAATAGGATAAATTTAATCTGAACATAAAGAAAAAATACACATTATCAATTCTTCATGATGAAAAGCTTGAGAATCTAATTACATAAATCACTGCCAGAGTCCATTTCAGATCTGATAAACCTCCACTGGGTTTGTAAGACTGTACATTTTTACGGGAAGAGACTGCCTATCTTTCTCCAGGGTAGAAGCTAGTGGACTCAAATCATCAACCTTTTGATCAGTAGCCCAATGCATAACATGCTACCTCACCAGAGCTCTGGTAGCCTAGACGTAAAGAACAGTGCTGCCAACCAAAAAGCATGCAGTTTTAATCCACCAGATGCTCTGCAAGAGAAAGATAGGCAATCTACCATGTGATTTAATGCCTCTGAAAACTCACTGGAGGGTCAGCTATGACTCCATTCAGGATCCATGGTTCACAACAACAGTTATATAGAAATTCTCCCTGAGTAACAGTTTAAAGAGCAAAACAATTATGATCAAAAGGTTCATTTCGGGGGAGCTCTGGTGGCCTAGTGGTAAGGAGCTGTAACTACAATCCCAGACGTGCACGGTTCAAATCCACCAGATGCTCTGCCGGGGAAGGAGGGACAATCTCCTCCTGTACCAGTCAGATCTGATTTGATGGTACACTCACACAAAAATAATAAAATTTAAAAAAATAATTAAAAAAAACCAATAAAAAAAAAAAGGTTCATTTCATGCTACTAAAATCTAAGGTAGGGTGCTATGGTAGACTAGTGGTAAGAAAGCACACTGCCAACCCTAAGGCACATGGTTCAAATTTACCAGCTATTCTGTGGGCGAAATATGGGCCTCTGAAAATCCTCTGGAGTCACCTATGAGTCAGTTCCAAATTGATAGTACACAACATCAGAATCCAAAGCAGTTTGAACAGTCCTAAAGAAGGAAAAATTATCACCCTTGCTTACTATCTCCCTTACATTAAAAATCTTACTTATAGCTAAAATATCCAAATTAAAATGCTTCTCTGAAAAGGATTCCCCAAGTCTTGATACTTGTTTATTCCATGTACACTTCTAAGTTATAACTACTTATTTCTTTATAGTTAGTACCTTTGTGATTAGGAGTTCTGATGGCTTAATGGTAAGGAATTGCACTGCCAACACAAAGGTACCCTGTTCTGATCCACCACCTGCTCCACGGAAGAAAGATGGGCAATTAACCATTGTACAATTGACTGCCTCGGAAAATCTGCTGGAGGGTTAAGTATGGGTCAGTTCCAACTCTACAGCTGTAATGTGCCGTCGTTTGTGACTCATAGCTACCCTATGTACAACAGCCCCAAAACCCTGCTCTATCCTTGACAATCACACTGCCTCTGACACACCCATTCGATTAACCCAGTCACTGAATGAATCCACCTCATCAAGGGTCTTCCCCTCCTGTGCTGTCCCTCCTTACAACATGTCCAAAGTATGTCAGACAAAGCCCCAGAATCCTTGCCTCCAAGGAGTAGCCTGGTTTAACCCTCTCT
>NW_006399834.1:11642140-11657220 GCF_000299155.1 Elephantulus edwardii | reverse complement strand
CTGACATACTTTGGACATGTTGCCAGGAGGGACAGGTCCTTGGAGAGGGACATCATGCTTGGGAGGGTGGAGGGACAGAGCAGGAGGGGAAGACTCTCTATGAGATGGATTGATTTGGTGACTGTGATAATCGGGATGGATGTGTCAGAGGCAGTACAGTTGGCGCAGGATAGAGCAGGGTTTAGGGCTGTTGTGCATAGGGTCGCTATGAGACAACAAAAATCACCTTAGTGATTATCTCGCCAACAAAGAATGAATTACATCAAGTCTTACCTATCCTTGGTATGCTCCAAGCCAGGGGCATACTAAATACTAAGTAAAAATAATCTGAATTCATAAACACTATATCAGAAGTTTTCAATCTTATGGAGAGGATCCTTATTTCAAAGAAACTTACATTTAAGTACAATGTAACAGATAAAATATAAGCCATCTTAATTTGGAAGGGTGAGTTGTCAGAGGACATCTCAATATAACTAGGGAAAAAAACTCAAGGATCAATATTTCAAAACAAATTAATACAAAATTCTTATTTTTTTCTTTCCGGTTTTTCTAGTATGCTGAATAGGCAAAAGTCTTTTCTTAAACAAGAGCTTGATTAAACAAATGTTTACTTCATCAATGGTTCTTCAAAATTCTTTCAGAAGCCACATGCCCCTGGTTCAAGTTTTAGGAGGAGAAGTGTTACCAAAACAGAACACAACGTTTCTTGAGGCAATTAGATCACTATCTACATGGTTTTGGTGTGTCAAAAGATAAGTACTTATGGATCTTATTGTTATTGCCTGAATAGGAAATGACTCACAGATGACCCTCTAGAGGCTTAATTTACAAGAAAAAAGATTGGCCATTTTATCCCCCCCTCAATTGGGGTTGATTTTGAACCACTTGCCTTTAGGCTGACAAGGCAACTCTTTACCACTGAAACACCAGAGCTCACAGGCCAAATAAGTATTTCTTAAAAATACTATCTATAGAAAGTAAAGTTGTGACAAAATTTCTTCTCAGGCTACCAGACAAACTCTATTGTACTATATCACATTTTAAGAAATGAATACTAACAGCAACTTCTTCCTAAAGGTCTACTATTGAGGGGGGAAACTCCAACTCAACAAATATTTTATATAGTCTTCATGAGACCTAACTATTTCCTTATTGGAAAAAGTCAATTACAAAACTCTCCTTATAATCATCCAAACAAGGAATGCAAAAGAAATATTTCATGCCTGAAAAACTTAACCTTCAAGGTTAAAAGAATTCCTTTTCTCTAAAGAATAGGTATATTAAATCTTCCTTTCAAACAAAAGAGTTTCAAAAAAATTTAGGTTAAATCCCTTATAACAGTTTTAAGATAAAATTTTACAACACTTTTTTTAAACTGCTTAAGTCGTTTTAAATTTGGACAGGGACTAGTATAAAAAAATCTAACACCAGAACTTTCCTGACAATTCTTTAATAAGCTAAGACATATCCCATTATTCAATATGCTAAATAAAGCAAAATAGGACAACCAAATCCACTCTTATCTAATCATCAGTACTGTTCTGACTGATTCTGCTCTAAGTCAATCAGATCAATAATTCTATTTCTTGGAGTAATTATTTCTTCGAAGCTTTCTGTATAATAGGTATACAGAGCTTTTCAATCATAAAGTAATTACTCTGGTGTTCTTGGAGACTTAGGAACATTTGACATGATTTCTAGGACCCAAGTTAAACAATCTCTTCCTCTGTTCTAGGTCCTGTCACTCACTCATTCCTAAAGGACCTTCCAGTAGGTCTGTAGAGGTTTAAATTGTACTGGAGGAAAATGCCAATCTTTCTCCCACAGTGCAGTTGGATTTGAACAGGTGTTTTTCGTTTGGCAGTGCAACTCCTTACTGACTAGGTCACTAGAGCTTTCTATAAGAGAAATAGGGGATAGGGAGATGAATTACAAAGACTATATTAAAGGCTAAAAATGGGAGGAAATGAACGAAAATAGAGGCAAAACTTTAATCTAGAAAATGTCTAGTAGGTTATCTATATACTTAGTATGCGGTATACTGCCAGGAAAGAAAGAACCCACAGCTGATCTTTTCAGAGGCAGTAAATCGCAATGGAGGAGACTGTGTGGGGTGATTTGTGCGTTTGATTTATGCACCTTTGCATTAGCAGGGCAAGTCCTTACCACTAAGCCACAAGAGCTCCCGACATGCTTTGTATTCACACCTAAAAAGACTAAGTTTTATCTTATTAAGTAAGTAAAAAGGCGTTAAGATTTCCAAATACTACAGCTTACGTATTTTCCCAAATAATAGCATTAAAATAATTTTTCAAAGAACTATTTGTATTGAGACAATTCTTCACTTTCCTGAAATAGATACTATCTTCAATGCAAATAAATACTCCCTAACAGAATGATTCCAGATTTAAGTCAAACTAGCACCCCCATCTCAACCAAAAACACCTGTAGAAGGCAGCACAGGCAAAGATTAGTAAACACAGACGCATTTCACTATTTTACTCCTGGACATATTGCTTCTCATTAGACTACCAAAAAAGAAAAAAGCAAATTATCGATGGGAATTCAAACTTAAAAACCCACACCTATACGCCTATTTTAGTCTAGTTTTCAAATATTTACATTCTTATATGTATTAAATACGGCCTCAAACAAGATTTTCATCATATGATTAAAGTAATAAGCGCCTTGCCTACAACTTTTCTTTCAATTTTACCACTCGTCCTAAGTTTGCTCTTACTTGGGAGCACCTCGGTCTCGGTATACCGAGAACCTCCTCCTCGCTTGCATTTCTAATAAAACTGCAGAGGGAGGGTGAGAGTGAGGGAGCGAGAGAGTGTGTGTGTGTGTGTGTGTGTGTATATGTGTGGATAAGTGCGCGCGCGCTCTCGCGCGGCTCCCCACCCCCACCCCGATACTTTTCTTTAGTGGAAACAGGGAGAATCTAGAGGTTATTCTAGCAGAAACTAGGGATCAAAGCCTTAACCCAGTCGCAGTCAGCAAGAGAGGACTCTCGTATTCTGGTTGCGCAGTGCAACTTACTCTCCCTCTCCACCGAACCAGAAAATGGCAAACTGGTAAAAAGAGCCCAGGGAGGAGTAAGGGAGAGAAGCAAAAAGTGAAAGGGCCGATCCCCACGAAAGGCATTTAAGTTTGCAAGCGAGATTGTGCTCCGCGAGTATGCGCCCACCGCCGTCTCCCCCTTCCAGGTGGAACTCGTTAGCAAACCCAGCAGACACAGCCACCTTCCTCCCCCGCTCAGCGCCCCAGACCAGGGCTAGGGAGGGCGGCGAGCTCGAGGGACAGCCCGAGGGACGCGATCGCCCGCCACTAGGCCTCCGCCGACCCCGGCCCCGTCACCTGTGGAGAAAGCGTCCCCTCCCCCGGCCTCTCTGCCCTTCAAGCCGACCGGAGCTCCCCCGCGGCAGCCGCTCCTCGCCCGGCCTGCGAGGATGGTGCACGGCGCCAGGTCTCCCTCGGCCGCCACGGGGCCCCAGCCCCCTTGAACTGGTTACAACCGGCGGCGGCGACCAAGCAGGGCAGCCGGCGACGGGAGGGTCCCTCGCAGGAAGGGGAGGGGGCGATCAGGGAGGCCTGGAGAAGCTTGGGGGGGGTCGCAAGGTCCTACCTAACACCGTCGGTCTCTTTCGTCTCCTCCTCAACGGCAGCGGCCCCAGCGGTGGCGGCGGCAGCGACATTCCTAAGGAGCGCTCCCGCCGCCGCCGCCTCCTCCACTCTCAGCTCGCCTCTCTTCCTCGGCGCGCTCACCGAGCTCCGCGTCCCTTCAGCCACCTCCCCTCGCCCCAACACACACGCCCCGAAACCCCAAGCCCTCCGGCTCTGGAGCCTGGTATAACCCACCCTCCCTCCCTCCCCGCCACCAGCGGCGGCCCCGTCCCTCCCCCCTTCCCCTACGGCCGCAGCCGCTGCGCCGGGATCAGTAATGGCGGCCACTAAGGCTCCCTCGCGCTGACGGATCTCTCCCTCTCTCCCGAACTTTACCTCAGCATCTCTCCCGGCGCGCACCGCCGGAACGCACGCGCGCGCGCACAACCACACACCCGGCTGGGGGCGGAGCGGTAGCGCAGCTTCGACGGGGCGCGCGCGCGCGCGTCCCCGCGCTGCCCGCCCCACAATCCCCCGCCCCCGCCGCCCTCACCTCGCAACGCCTCCCGCGCCGCGCGCCCGACTCGGCCCCGCCCCTGCTCTCGTCTCCTGGGAGCCTGGGAAGGCGCGAGCGATCCAGCCGGAGGGAGCGAAGCGAGCGCGTAGGGCCGCGTCCTCGCTCGCGTCCCCGTTCCCTCATTGGCTTCTTCCCCTCCCCCCTCTTCCTCCGCCTCTTCCATCCATTGGTTCCCTCTCCTACTCCATTCCTTCTCACCTTTTCCCTTTTACCCATTGGCGTGAGTATTTTTCCTCGGCTTTCCCTTTTCTCTGTATTCGGCTCCTTCTTCGTCCCCTCCTCCACTCTTTGGAAGCTGCTTACAGTGCATCCCGGAGCACTGTCGTCTCTGAACCTTCCCTCTCCTTCTGTTCCGGTTTCTGGCCATAACTGAAGCAAACCCCGTACTGCAAAGGAACCTGATAATGTGTTAGCTGTTGCAGAACGTGGCACGGTCACCGACTGCTCCTTAAACCTTTACGACCTCTGAGCATTAAAGAATTCAAAGGAAGAAAATATACGCCCAACTTGGTTCACAGGGACATGCTTGCCTGTGTTCCTGGGTGTGCAGCCAGTTTTTCTTCTGCACATTCGCCAACTACAGACATCATAAGCCCGGGACCTGATACTCACCCAAAAGAGAAGAATTCCATTTCTCCATCAAGTACCAGGATGCAGGTTCTTGATTCGTTTTTATGGAAGTTAAACAAGATACCAAGCCGTGAGAGGGCTGTCCCAAAGGCCCCTGTTCTCACCACTACGATACAAACTTGAGGAATCCACCGGCCACTTGGGTTTTATAACACTGATTGAGATACATTTTGTTAATTATTGAGACTTCTGGAAATTTTCCAAGTTTGGGGCTATGCTGTGTGCGCTGTTTCTGAGCATTTGACATTGGATAGTGGAGCTGGGGAAGACCGTGGAAACCATTGCCTTTCATTTTACAGTTTAAGACACTGAGGTCCTGTGACTTTCCCAAGGTCACCAGAATCTGCCTTATGAAAAGGTCTTAAAATAATTGCCAGCAGAAACAACAAAAACACAAAAAAACCACAAATTTATTCTGATTTGCTCAATCTTTTAAAAAAGTAATTTGAGGAACATTCCTCTTTGGGGGAAAACATAAGCTCCTTCACTTGTAAGCTGATTAGTAAAGTTGAACATAGAACGTCTTCAAAATTCAAGTTATTCTTTATTACTCATGTCACATAAGGTACTGAAGTTAGCCAAGGTTGCTTTTTAGTGTTAGAATGATGTAGCTGCTGCCAACCAGAAGTACATTTACGGTCTGTCAGTAAAGAAAAACAAAAACTGCCTGTTGGTAAAAATCTGTTAGAAAATATTTGTCAGTAAATCTGTCACAATATTCCAGCAGAAGTTCTGTTCATTTGTTCCACCCTCCTGCCCCTCTACTTTCCATATTTCTCAGAGGTAAATTTAATAGCCAAAGCTGGAAAAACTGTTTGACTTTCTCTATATCCCTCTAACTCCGTGATTTTAAAAAGGCATGTAACTAAAATTCCTTACTCTAGCCACACCCTTCTATCTGCGTGCTACCAAGGAAGTTAAATGAGATATGAAGATACTTCTATCAGTTATAACTAGTAGATAGAGAAGAAGGATATTGTGAAAACTTGCAGTGAAGGTACTAACAAAGATTGGGTGAAAATTTTAAAAAAGGCAATTGAGAGAGAAGAGAAGTGGAACCATCAAAATGTGATAGTAATGGCACAAATACCAGCACCGCTTTAATAGATTGGAATGTTCATACACTTCAAATGTTCAAAGTTCGAACTATTGAATGAAATATTATCTACTATAGGATGACTACTGTGAAGATACTTAAAGAGTATTTTCCTAAATAATCAGAAATTTTTAAAGTATAGAATTATCTTAACATATATTAAAGTCAAGTAAAGTGGGGATTTTGAGGAAGTCATTAACATGAAGATAGTCTGATTTTATGCTGTACTAGGGCAGGCCAAAAGGCATGAAGTTTCATTTTTTTTCATGATTAAGATCCTGAAAATGGGAAAAGGCCCAGGTAATCAAATGCTAATGTTCATAGCTGGCATTGTAGTTATACATCATCATCTTGATTTAGAAAGTCTGGAATTTTAGAACTTTGTTCCTTATTAATCCTAATTGTCTCAAACTGCTTATTACTAGGGCAAATAAGTTCACACTGTCTTAGTTGTTTTACCACTTGTATTCGCTTTTGTTTAAAAAGAAATACATAGTTTGTAGTAGAAATAAAAATGTAAGAAGAGAAACTGACAGCCAAAGCTCTGTAGTTGGAAATTATTAAAAACAAACAGAAACACCCAAACGTACTGCCAGCAAGTCTATTTTGACTCATGGTAGCTTATAGGAAAGGTTAGAACTGCCCCATAGAGATTCCAAAGTGGTGAATTTTTGTGAAAGCAGATTGTCACATGTTTCTTCCGCAGAGTAGTTGGTAGATCCTAATCATTTACCAATTGAATTGAACTTCAGATACTGTACCACCAGGGCTTTGTTGAAAATGACTTAAAAACCACTGCTGTTGAGTCTGATTCATGGTCACCTTCCATCAAGCTAATGGGAAGAAAGTGTTCATCTTCCTCCGAACTGATAGGTTCAAACTGACAAATCCTCAACTAGCAGCTCAATATTTAATCTATTATGTCAGCAGGGCTTCTCTGAAATGAAATAGATATCTACAAGTAACAGTCACTAAAGACCATAAAGTAAAGTATAAATTATAGTATAAGATGATTTCTTTCATAAATTGAGGAGCTATGCTTTTAGAGAAGTAATTTACACACCCACTCTTGATACTTGAAAGGGGAAATTTTGAGAATATATATATATATACACAAACACACACACACATGCTAGGCTAGAAGAAATATTAGCATGCATTCTCAGATCAAGCACTCTTTTTATCTAAAATAAAATATTAAAACCATCCAAAGCTTTGTTAGTAGAAAAAAATTTTCATTTAGGCATTTTGGGGTTTTAATCTAAATAACCTTCTCTACAAATTGTTTACTCAGCACATCCTAATAAAGTTTTTATATGCATGGGGTTTTTCTAGGATCAAAAGAGATAACAGTCATAAAAAAAGTTATCATTCATAATTTCAGCTCCTACTGTCAAAGGTTCTATGTGAATTTACCCTATGAAAGTGGTTCCACCCCCTGCTGGAAATCTGTGATCATAACAACTTTGGTTTTGAAGCTTCAACCAAGAACATGTGAAAAAACAAATAAAGGGACTTTGGTTCCTGTAAAAATCGATCAATATATTGTCTATCTGGCAAAAGATAGTCTTTTAGAAAAGAAACTATCACAGGATTTAATAATTTCTCCTTAATTACAGATAAAATGCACAAATAAGTTAATGACAACTGGGAAACCAAAGCATGGTTAAGTTTTACTGTCTCATTTTCTACTAATTTCATAACTCATCTCCAACTCCCCTCATCCTCTGTCTCACTCCCCTTCCCTATTTATCCCTATCCAGTAGAGAGTTAGGAATCTTAGTGGTAGGAAGTGTGGGGTGAGGAGGAGGCTAAGATTGGGTAGTATTTTAGCTAATTGACTTGACAAACCACGGCAGGCTGATAGCCATTTAGGTGTTTGAGAGCTTTTCCCGAATTGTTTTATGGCTACCAGTGATATTTTCATTATGAAGAAAAGTTGCTAATTATGTCTTGGCAGTAGCCTTAGAAAATATTGTGACAAAAATTAAGGTAATTGTGAGCATGAGACTAGAACAGGAGGAGAGTATTGCCTTGACCTTCCTGGCATTTTGTTCCGTAGACCCTTGTTCTGTTGATTTTCCAGAAATGTATTTTGAGACTGAAATCCCAAAGATGGTATCAGAGTTTAGCTTCAAAATATCATGTTCTAGCTGATCTTATCCTAACACATAACAGAAATAGTGAAAACAGCACAGTGTTTTTGAATAATTAGTACTTTATGGGGAGTATTTGTAAGGCAGATTATTTTTAAAGGAACAGCTATTCACGTTTCACCAGCACAAATAAATACTTTAATTAGACAAAAATCTTCAAGTTATTTCCTCTCACAAAAGGAGGCATTGTTGAACCATCTGGACACTCCATTGAGTATTTATGAAAGATCACAGCTTGAATTTAATCAATCCCAATAAGGTAACACCATTAAGCTAAAAAGAAAAAAAAAATATCTGCACGGGTTACTAAATGAAGAATTTGAATTCTCTCTTTGAGATGGCCACCACTGTTATTTGTAAATCACTTCAATAGGAAATATTGTTGTCGTGTGCTGTCAAGTCAGAACCGACCTGTAACTGACCCTCCAAAGGCAATTAAGTTGCAAGGGGAGGAGATTGCCCATCCTTCTCCTGCAGAGTAGTTGGTGGCCTTGAACCATGTGCCTTCGGGATTTCAGCACAGCCTCTTACCACTGGGCCACCAAAGCTGCCTTGTGTTACTTGTATAACTACTGAACCATTTAATCACATGAACAATATTTTTGTGGATTTTTCTTCTTTCTACTTTCTTCAGACTGAATTTAGATTAGGAATCCCATGAGTTAGAAACCACAAATTGATTTTTGGCTCCCTGTACAATAAGTAGAAAGAAGGTCATTAGTAGAAATAACAGTATATACTTGATAATAATGCTCTAAGTTTTATGGTTTTCTATTAATTTATTGCTAACAGAAGTTTTAGGTTATATTTTGAAATGCCAGCTGAGAAAATACAAATGTTGTTATTGTTGTTATGTGCCATCGAGTCACCTGCAATTCATAGTCACAACAGCCCTATGTTCAGGAGCCTTGCTGTATCCTGCGCCAATCTTATCGTCTTTGTCACACCTATCCCCATTATTCCAGTGACTGAATCAATCCATCTCATGGAGGGCCTTCCTCTCCTGTGCTTTCCCTCCACCCTCCCAAGCATGACGTCCCTCTCCAAGGACTGATCCCGCCTTGCAACTGGACCAAAGTATGTCAGACAAAGTTTCAGAATCTTTGCCTCCAAAAAGCAGCCTGGCTTCACCCTATACAGGACAAACCTATTTGTTTTCCTAGCAGTCCATGGTATATTCAATACTCTTCTCCAGCTTCAGTTCAAAAGCATCAACTCTCCTTCTATCAGTCCTAGTCACTGTCCAGGTTTTTGATGCATTGCAAGTAATTGCAAAGACCATGGCCTGTATCAGATGCACCTTAGTCTCCAGACTGACATCATTGCTCTTCAGTACTTTGGAGAGGTCTCTGACAGCAGACTTTCCCAATGCAATTTGTCTTTTAATTTCCTGGCTGCTGGAGAAAATAGAAATACACGTTGTAAATTACAAATCAGCTGGTGAATGTTGAGTTACAGGTCCTTCCTAAATACAGGCCATTCTTCTCTGATAACATCATTCCAGTAAGTAAATGTGAACTACAAGGGACAAGGAACTGTTGGTGTACAACATTAAGGGATACTCTAAAGTTCTGATACAGCATAAGACTCTCTGAAATCAATAATAAGTCAATCAATCACTTGACAATTAAAGCTTTAGCAATTTTCTTTATTATTTTAAACAACAATTAAAAGCTAAAACAAATCCGCAATGGCAAAACCCACTGAGTTGGTTCCAGCTCCTCTGGAGTAAGATGAGCAGTTTGCTTCCATAAAGATTTACAGCCTGGATAAACTGGTGGGGGGGGGGAGGATCACCATGAGTCAGTACCAACTCAAAGGCAGTTGGTTTAAGTTTTGAAGGGTCATGGCAATGCTATAGAACAGAGTAGGAACTACTCCACACAGCTTCTATGACTATAAATCTTTATTTTTTTTCCCTTTGAGCGAAGGTTTACGATTCATACATTATCATTAATTAATATGGGTAATTTATTACGGTATCTAATCAATCCCTTATAATGCTTTGCATTTCCCTCCATCCAATTTATCTATTTAGTGCCTTTTGATCTCTCCCTTTCTTACGCCAATTGAACCCCCAAGACTGCTTCTGTGTATAAATATTTTTAAGCTTTTTATAACAGTGTTCTTATACCAGGTTTGTCCTTTTCTGACTCATCTTTACAGAAAAAGAGTGCTTGATCTTTCTAGGAGCAGCTGATCGATTCAGATCACCCATCTTTGAGTTAGTAGCTAGTTCTTCATCCACTGCATCACCAGGGCCCCTGTAAACTGCTGTAACTCTGTTATCATTGAGTTGAGTCAGAATCATAGCTATCTTTCATGCCTTTCTGAGACTGTAAATCTTTATGGGAAGAGACTGCCTGTCTCTCACAGAGCTTCTGGGGAATGTGAACTGCCAACCTCTGGGATAACACCCTAATATACAACAGATAACTCTATTAAGGCTCCGTGAAAATTACAATATGTGAAAAATGTTTACTTTGCTAATTCATGCTTCTGCATTTTCTTTACAGTTCTCAAATTACAATGTCATTTTTCTGATGGACATGTAACTTCTGTTGTTTCACACTGTTGTTGTGAACATTAACAGAAATGGCTCATAGCTGACCCTCCAGCAGTTTTTCAGAGGCAGTAAATGACACAGGAGGAGATTGCCCAGTCTTCCCCTAAGGAGTGGCTGGTTCCTTCGCACCACGTGAGTTTGGGATTGCAGTGCAGTTTTCTACCATGAGGCCACTAGATCTACTCTTAAAGCATTTCTCAAAGTACATTTTCTTTAAAACAATTCACAAATGACATTATAATTTTGCTAATGGACATGTAGCTTTTTTTAACATGGTGAGGTCTAATAATAATCATCTTCTTTCTCTAACTAGACTTTTTACTACTCTCCAGCACAGACCAGGCACAGCTATATCATAAAAGTCATTTGTTTCTGTCTCCGGTTCTTACAGGAATGGGAAGGAAATATTTTTTTATCTATTCCAAGAAAAAGTATTTACATTAAAAATTCTCATGTTTCAAAAACATGTTTGTAAAAAAAAAAAAAAAAACCAAACACCCAACAAACGCAATCAAAATATGTTAGTAAAGTAGAATATATACTATTGTTATTGTTGTTAGGTACTGTTCAGCTAGACTACAACACATAGTGGGCCTATCGTGTGCCATCCTCACAGTCTCCGTTGTTGCACTCACTAAGTCAATGTAACTCTGTAAGTATCTTTCTCTCTTTTGATGGCTCTACTTTTTCAAGCATGAAGTCTTTTTTTCAAGGTCAGGCACCTCATGACAACATGCTTAAAGTACATGAGATGAAGTTTCACCATCCTTGCCTCAAAGGTTGTACTTCTCCAAGATTTGTTTTTCTTTTTAGTTTGTAAGATGTTCAACGTTCTTTGTTAATACCACAATTCAAAGACATCAATTCATTCTTATTCATTCTTCCTTATTAATTGGCCAACTTTCACAGCCATGTGAAACAACTGAAAATAGCATTGCTTGTGTCAGAGGCATGCACCTTAGTCTTTAGACTGATATCCTTGCTCTGCAACACTTTAAAGAAGTCTTCGACAGTAGATTCTTCCAAGTGTATCATATTTTGATTCCTTGACTATTACTTCCATGGCTGTTGACTATGGATCCAAATAAAATTAACTAGTTGATAACTTGAATCTTTTATCAATCTTTCATGATGTTGTGTCTTGGTCCAGATGTGAATATTTTTATTTTCTTGAGTGTCTAATTAACATCAAAGGCTATAGGGTTGTTGTGGTTGGTTTTTTTTGGTTTGGGTTGTGTTGTGTTTTTTTTTTTTTCTCTTGTTCAGTAAATGTTCCAAGTCTTTTTCACTTTCTGCAAGTAAGGTTGAGTCATTTTCATATAGCCAGCTGTTAATGAGTCTCCCTCCAATATCCTGATGCCACATTCTTCTTAATATTATTTTCTCAGCACACAGATTTAATAGATATGGAGAAAGGGTACAACGTTGACACACATGCAACCTTTACGATTTTAAACCATGAAGTCGTCCTTGTTCTGTTTGAACAATTGCTTCTTGATCTATGTGCTGCTTCACATGATCACAATTAAGTGTTCTGAAATTCTTATTCTTCTCAGTGTTATTTATGATTCATTATGATCCACACAGTTGAAAGCTGTGGCATAGTCTTTAAGACATAAGCAAACATCTTTCTTATATTCTCTGTTTTCAGCTAGAATCCATCTGACATCAGCAGTGTTATCCCATACTTCACAAATTCTTCTGAATCTAATTTGAATTTCTGGAAATTCCTTGTCCCTATACTGTTCCAACCACTTTTGGGCTAATCTTCAGCAAGATTTTGTGTGTTTGTGATATTAATGATATTGTTTGGTAGTTTCCCTCTCTGTTAAATAATGATCCAGCACCTTTTTTGGAAGAGGAACAAATATAGATCTTTCAGTAGATTGTTCAGGTAGCTGTTTTCTAAATTTCTTGCCATAGGCTAATAAGCATGTCAGGGCAGTATCTGTTTTTTGAAATACCTCAGTTAGTATTCCATCAATTCCTGGGGCCTTATTTTTACCCAGGCTGTAAGTGTAGCTTGGACTTCTTTCTTCGGTATCACTGGTTCTTGATCATGTTACTTTTTGAAATGGTTCGGCATCAACCAATTCTTTTTGGTACAGTAACTGTATTTTTTCCATCTTTTTTTAATGCTTCCTTCATAATCAATGTTTTGTTCATGGAATCCGTCAGCATTCCAACTGGAGGCTTGAGTGTATTCTTCAGATCTCTCAATCTGATAAATGCTGAGCATTTTCTTCCCTTTTGGTTTTCTAATTCCAAGTCTTTACACATTTCCTTACGATGCTTTGCTTTATTGTTTTGAGCTGCCCTTTGAAATATTCTGTTCAACTCTTTCTTCACCATTTCTTCCCTTCATTTAGGCTTCTT
Organism: Elephantulus edwardii; assembly: GCF_000299155.1. Lineage (NCBI taxonomy): Eukaryota > Metazoa > Chordata > Mammalia > Macroscelidea > Macroscelididae > Elephantulus > Elephantulus edwardii. Next base: position 11,644,210 of record NW_006399834.1, on the reverse strand, counting down.
TCTTTGAAAAGCAAGTTTCAGAGTTTCTTCTGACATATATTTCCTTCCTTTCTTGTCTTTGTAATGTTCTTTTGCTTTCTTCATGGATAATATTATCCCACAACTCATCTTCTGTCATTTTGTTGAATATACCAAATCTACTCTATAGGTTTGTTTTTTTTAAGTTGTATATATTCCCTGTAAAATTCTTACAAAACTACAGTTAAATGGAGGTAGTTGTTTTAAATGATGTTATGGAAGTATATTTATTAAGGCAGAAAAATATAAGCAATATTCTAGTTGGAAAAAATAGTTTACAAAACAATAAAGACACTGATTACATTTTTATAAAAAGAAAATAAGAAAAAAAGGTGATAATATTTCTTTCCAAGGTATTAACAGAGATTTAAGCTGAATCATTGGAGTAAGGCTATTTTTCTTCTTTGTTGCTTTTCTATATTTTCTACTATGAATATGTAATTTCCAGTGAAATAAAAATTTGAATTTTAGTATTATTAAAAATTGACAAAGACAATTCTAAAAAGAAGTATAAGGTAACATGTCATTTTTTAAAAAAAATATTATTTTGGGGTTGGGGGGGGTTTTGCCCATTCACACTGCGTTTCTTACAATCACTCCAATACACTGTGTCTTAGAAAATTAATCACCATTGTTCTATACTCACTATCACCCTGGTTTTTCAGATCCCCACTGGATCTTGCCAAACTGCCTAACACAGATAATTCTTCCCCCCCACCACACACACACACCTCTTTTTCGTGCCCCTTTTCTTCTCTCCTGTTCTCACTTTGCTAGTTTAGAAATTTCTTCCTGTTTTTTGTGTGTGTGTGTGTTTTATTCTCCATCTTCTTGTTGTTCTCTCTTAATTATCTTCTGGGCTTTTTTTATAGGCCACCTTGGGGTTTGCCTGGTTCCACTGACAGCAATTCTCTGTTGTAATGGAATGGAAACAATCTTAAAAAACATATTACTATCATCATTGAATTGTCTGGAATTACTTCTTTTTTTTCCCTAAATTCTCATAAATTAAACCTGAGGCACAAATCAAGCTAAGACTATATAATTAATGATACACTGTTAATTTTAATCTACTTTTTAGTTGTGTAAATTTGCCTATATCACTGCAGATTATTGCTGCTGATCTCACAGCAACAATTCTATTTTTAAGCTCTGAATCTGCACTATGACTCTGATGTTCATGAGCTTTCAGGTGCAGATAGAAGATTATTTCTCTAATGCTGATAAGCCTGACCTGAGCTTTTTCTCATGCTCTGGTTTTTCCCATTGGGACCACAAGGTTTATGACAGAACGGGTTCCATTTAGACCATTTCTCCACTGGATTTGCTGACACACAAGCTACCTTTGATTTCTACCACTCAATAGAATGGGTGACTGCTTTTCCAAACTGGATTGTTTCTCTTGAAGTGCTGCTCCCCTGTAATAGCCACCTTAGTACAATACAATCAATTTTCATTTTTTGAAAGGGGAAAATTTTATTACTGCATTGCAAAAGAATAAAAGGAAAGAAATTACATACAAATTTAATAGCCAAAAGATCTAAATTTGTTTTCAGGTTCTGCACACTATATGACTTTGAGAAGTCATTGACTCTCTTTTAGTTTAAATTTCCTTGTCTGTGAAATGGCCCCGTTGTCACTATCTTTTTATTTTCCAGTTATTTTATAGAGTTAACATACAGAAAGGTTTCATTTCTTCCTGGTTCACACTTGATACTCACCCATGCCCACCACCATATCCTTGATAAAATAGTTCTATTCCGTTTTCTTGTTGGTTTTTTATCTGAAGATCTTACCCACTACTTCCTTGGGGGGGGGATTATTCTGCTGAAACTTAGTTGATTTACACTATTCCAAATGCACTCTACAAAACTTATTTGCTTTATTTTGTACCCATAGAATAGCTTCAGCTTGCTTGTCTCAAAGGCATCAACTCTTCTATCATCCTTCATCATTGTCCAGCTCTCTGATGTATAGCAAGTAATTGTGAAGACCATGGCATGGATCAGGTGCACCTTAATCTCCAGATTGACATCATTGCTCTTGAGTACT
>NW_006399834.1:11629334-11633362 GCF_000299155.1 Elephantulus edwardii | reverse complement strand
AAAAATACCAATTTGAAAACCAAAAATGTAACAGTTTGCACTGAGCGTGGGCCAAAAGTTACCTTTAGCTTGAAAGAACCCCCAAAACCAAGTTATCCTTGGCTAGAAATAAAAAGATAAAAGATGTGAACCCTATTTGCAATTTTATTGTTGGTTTTATGTACCGTTGGGTCTCCTGCGACTCATAGTGACCCTATGTACAACTCTGCTCTATCCTGTGCCAATCTCACCATCTCTGACACACCTACGCCCATTACTCCAGTCACTGAATCAATCCATCTCATTGAGGGTCTTTCTGAGCTAGTTTTAATTTCTTAAAATTTAATCTTTTTTAAAAAACTTTTTATTGGTCTAAAGAATTGAATCTTAACAGAGAAATGGGCTTATAGTTTGTCTTTTAGTGAAGAACAAACATGTCTTAATACACTATCATAGTTTCTTCACTTAGAGGTTCACGTTTATCATGACAATCATGATAAAATGTGTGCATGTCTTATGGATAGTGACAAATTTAAATCACTATAATGTTTTTTTTAATTCAAACAGCCAAGTAACTTACTTATGTAATTATTGTTGTTGTTGTTGTTGTTATGTGCTGTCGAGTCACCTGTGACTCATAGCGACCCTATGTACAACAGCCCTAAAGTCTGCTCTGTCCTGTGACAATCTCACTGTCTCCAACACACTCATCCCAATTGCCCCAGTCACTGAATCAATCCACCTCCTAGAGGGCCTTCCCCTCCTGTGCCTGCCCTCCATCCTCCCAAGCATAATGTCCCTCTCCAAGGACTGGTCTCTCTTTACAACATGACCAAAGTATGTCAGATGAAGCCTCAGGATCCTTGCCTCCAAGGAGCAGACAGTTTTAACCCTCGCCAGGATGAATCTGTTTGTTTTCTTAGCAGTCCATGGTACACTCAATAGTCTTCTCCAACACCAAAGCTCAAAAGCATCAATTCTCCTTCGATCCTCCTGAGTCATTGGAGGAAGTGATTGGAAACACCATGGCCTGTATCAGACACACCTTAGTCTCCAGAGAGACACCATTGCTCTTCAGTACTTTAGAGAGATCCCTAACAGCAGATTTCCCCTTCACAATGCGTCTTTTAATTTTCTGGCTGCTGATGCCAAGAGTGTTGATTGTAGAGTCTTATGTAATTAGCATATTTAAAAAAAAATTAACAATCAGTCATTTTTACTCTTCTATCATCAAATTTTCAGTCTGGTGGTTTTGTTTTTCTCAGTCATTAGATTAGCTCCATCCCACCAAATTACATAAAGGCCACTCTGAAACCACATGAAGTCTTATTTTAACTGGCATATGGCTGTTTTTATTTGGGTTTCTGTGGAATTTAGAAGTCTGCAACTCATCCACAACCAGGGCATTCCACAAATTCCATTTATAAAAGCCATCCCTGTTTCATATGGTGTTTCCATTTCCTTGAATGTGACTACACTTTTAGCAGGACATTCCAAGAAAAGTGATGAAGGGAGGTGTTTAAAAACAATCAAAACACAATTCTTACTCAGCAAGTTTTCTTGGCTGTCTTAGGAGTAGTTGCAGCAGGCGCACCAGTAATAGCAGTACATGAAATAATATAGAGAAACATTTTAAACGTCAATTCATTTAAATAAATTAAGAAAATTCTAACATTAAAAGCATCAACATTCTGTACTAGTTTTAATTGTATTATAAAATATTTTTCATAATTCTTTGGCAATATGTGCTCCATACTATTGTTTGAATAAAAATAGATTTTTAAAATTCATTTTATTTTAAGACTAAGAAACTTGGTTTTTCTTTTAAGAGCAAAAATATAGCTGGACTCTGGCATTTTTTTATGTAAAAAGAATTGAACGACACATTCTACTTTGCAGAGGAGGCCTTAAGGAAGAATTTGGCTATATTCTGTTGTAAGAGTATTCTTTTAGCGTCTTGTTTCCTGGGAAATAGAGCAAATAGCAGTTCCCCATGTACAGTGTTAGTTTCTTTTGATGTGCAAGTAAAACTAATTAAAGTTAGTGGGGATGGGACACATACATTAAGCTAATACAGAACCCCCCAGAATATAAGAGCAGAAGAGTCACTAAGGACGTCCTTCGTGACTGACTGAATGTTCTGTTGGTGTGTTGAGTGGTAATAAAGACTGTGCTCCACATCTTTATCTCATTTGAGAAAGCCTCCATACCTTTCTCCAAATTGCCTTTGTAGAGAGACTCATGGCAGAATGTTTGGTTCTAGAAATATGGTACTTTCTGTCTTCTCATGGAGTAGAATTTAATACGAGTTGCCTGATCAGGTTTTTTTATGGCAATAAGCCCCATAAGCACTGAAATAGTTCAGATTTTTTTTTTTGTTGGGGAAAAAAAGAGGACAATTTTTATGCAAACAAAGAATATCATGACTAACAAGCAAAAAGAAATTATTTTAAATTGTTAAAAGGTTAAGAAGAAGAAACAATGTCCTAACAGTACTGATTTTAAAAGTTAGACACCACAGTTATCTAAACCCAAATCTAAGCCCATCACACTGCTGTGGAATTGATTTCGACTCCAAATGTCTCTAAAGGATCAAGGAGAATTGGCTTATAGAGATTCCAAGGCTGTACATTTTCACATGGAAGTGGGCTGTCACATCTTTCTCCTGCAAAGCTGCTAGTGGGGTCTAACCTACCACCTTTCTGTTGCAGCACAGCATTAAACTAACACACCAATCAATTTGACGACAACTAACAATAACAGAGTAAAAACGAAATAAAATGCCAAAAAAACACCATCTTCACAATCCTTTTGAAATGTAAAAAAAAAAGTAAGTAGTACTATAGGAAGTAGTAAGTAAACATGGGGAAAGTCAGATGCCAAGACACGTGAAGATTGTCCAGGATCAGAGAGGTAAGGGTCTTGGTCCAAAGGTGACAGAGAAAGAAAGCCTTCCTCTTGAATCAGCACTTTGAATTCAGACTTACAACTTCCTAAACTGTGAGAAAAAGAAATTTCTCTAAAAGTCATCCATACGTGGCATTTCTGTTATAGTAGCACTGGATAACTAAGACAGCAACCTTACGGAACAGAATAGATTGGCCCAAAAGGGTTTCAAAGGTATAAAAAAAGAGCAGATATGAAGGCAACCATATCTGACCTCTACTAACTCCACAAGGGAAGCAGTCACTATTAACAGCATTCACAGAACATACCTTGTTCCTACAAGGTCAGATAAGCACTCATGCTCCCATATCCATTTTTACAAATTCCAGCACCAACTTTTCCTCCCAGTGTTGTCAACTGTTCTAATGTTAGGTTCTACAGTCCATTGAAATGGCCACACAGAAATGGTCACCAAAGTCAATACTTAAAACTACTGGGTTCATTAGGGAAGTAATAGGTGACAATTCAGATAGGAGACAGTCAGGATAGAATTCATCAGTCAGGACAGCTTCTCAGGTTTGCTCTTAAGGTCTCTGACCTTTAGCCTTTAGGCTCTGGGCCAGTAATATACAACTTGTATTTCTACCAATTACAGGACCTTCCCTTCATCCCTCCAAGTCTTCCAGTAAGCTTGGGCAAAGGCTCTTGGCTCTGGCTCTGCGGGAGCAGTTCCAGTTCAGCTGTGTCTCGTGTCAGTCTCTGGTTCTCTGCCACCTCTGCTGCTATTATTGCTGTTCTTATTGCTGTTTTGATCTTGATTCTGGTGGTCTCATACAGGAATCTCATGTGCTTCACTCAGTGCTTTTTCCTAGTATTAGGATTCTCATTCTCTGCCTCTAAAGTCACACAATTTAATCTGGTGGAATGGTAAGACTGAACAAGCCCCTCAGTAACACCTATTTTGTTTGCATGTTCCCGCGCAAAAGGTACTACTAATGTACTCATTATTCATCCATGTACTCAAGGTACAAACATGTACTTGTTCATGTAATTAGCATAGTCGCCTCAGCCATGTGGTGAAAGTCAAAGCCAATGACTAGGAAAGTAATTTTGAGCAACAAATCTACTCCACTACACAGACTGTACATATTTATAGACTATTA
>NW_006399834.1:11622648-11629234 GCF_000299155.1 Elephantulus edwardii | reverse complement strand
TTATGCTGCAAATTGGCCCAGTGGTGAGAATCTTTGTTTTCTTGATGTTGAGCTTCAATCCATATTAAAGTTTGCAGTCTTTAGCCTTCTGCAACAAATGCCACAGGTCCGCCTCAGTTTCAGCAAGCAAGGTTGTGTCGTCTGCGTAACGCAGGTTGTTGATGAGTCTTCCTCCAATTTTGATGCCATGCTCCTCCTCATAGAGCTCAGCCTACCTGATGATCAGTCCTACATAATGATTGAAAATGTATGAAGATAGGACGCATCCCTGGCATACACCTTTCATGATTTTGAACCATGCAGTCCTTCCTTACTCTGTTCTTGCTCCTGGTCCAAGTATAGGTTTCACATAAGGATAATCAGGTGTCCTGGGATTCCCATTCTTCTCAAAGTCAGTCACAGTTTGTTGTGATCCACACAGTCCAAAGCCTTTGTGTAGTCAGTGAAATGCAGATAGACATTCCTCTGGCACTCTCTGATTTCAGCTTTAATTTATCTCTCATTGGTTATAATACCCCTAGTACCACAACCTCTTCTAAACCCAGCCTGCACTTCTGGCAGTTCTTTGTTGATATACTGTTCCAGTTGTTTTTAGATAATTTGCAGCAGGATCTTGTATGTTATATTAATTATATTATTCAATAATTTCCACACTGTATCAGGTCATCTTTTTCCTAATAAACTCAACAACTCATTGCCTTCAAGTCAGAACAAACTCACGGCTGACTTTCCATTGAGTTTCAGAGGTTGTAAATCACACAGGAGAGTGCTCATCTTCCTACTGAGGTGCCAATTCAAACTGCCAGAAAGGTGTGGCTTTTAGATTAACAGTGTAATACCCTCTGGGCCATACCACGCTAGCAATCCCACTACTAAGCAGATACATCTCCCCAAAAAGAAGAGCTGTGACGTGAACAGATGTATTCACACTCCTGTTCATTACAACATTGTGTATAATTTCAAAGAAATGTAAGCAACCCAAATATCCACCAATGGATTAATGGATAAAGAAACACAAATACATTCACACATTGAGTATCATGCAACTCTGAATAAAGATACAGAATTGACAAAATAATGCATAACAAAGAAACATGGAGAGGACATTATGCTAAATTAAATAAGTTACAATAATACCAATATTGCATAAAATAATTTTTTAAAAAGCTAAAGATAGGTTAGAATCCTTCTTAGATGGTTACAAACATGAGAGGAGAGGGAGTGAGAAGTAAGTATTAGTAAATAGATATTAGGTTCATATTGAAATCAGTGAAGGTAAAAATAATATTCTACTAGGCAAAGCTCATCAACAACCTGCAGATGACACACCCTTGCTTGCAGAAAGTGAGGAGAACTTGAAACATTTCCAGCACAGAAGGTCAAAGACTATAGGCATCAACATCAAGAAGACAAAAATCTTTGCCAATAGGCAACAACATCATGATAGATGTAGAAAAGATTAAGGTTGTTAATGATTTCATCTTGTTTGAATCAACAATCAACACCCTTGAGACCAGCAGTAAGGAGATCAGGAGATTTATTAGACAAGTCTTTCCATTATACTGAAGAGCAATGATGTTACTAAAGTGTACCTGATTCAGGCAATGGTCTATCTGAGAGTAGCTGGACTATGAATAAGGATGATAGAAAAAGAATTAAATCATTTGAACTGTGGTGTTAGAGAAGAGTGCTGAATATCTCATGGACTATCAAAAAAAACCAAACAGATATGTCTTGAAAAAGTGCAGTTGGAGTGTTCCTTGGAGGTAAGGATGGTGAAACTTTGTCTCTCACTTTGACTATGTTGCTAGGACAAGCTAACCATTGGAAGGGGACATCATGCTCAGAAAGGTGGAAGGGGAGTGAAAGAGAGGAAGACCTTCAGTGAGATGGATAGACACAGTGCATGCAACAGTGGACTCAAGTGTGTTAGAGATGATGAGGATGGCACAGAGTAGGGCAGAATTTGGTTCTGTTCATAAGGTTGCTCACTCTGACTCGCACTCCACTTGATGGCATCTAACAACAATTAAGGGATGATCAACATATATCACTAAAGAAAGGGAACACTTAGATCTGGAAGGATTAATGAAAATCAGAATTACAGGAAAGCAGTGGGAAAAATTTACTACACTGTGAGTACTGAAATTAATGTTATGGAACAAAATGTGTGAATAACTGAAAGAAAAATTCATTTGCTTTGTAAATCTTCATTCAAATCTCAATAAAAAAAATAATTTAAGAAGAAGAAAAAAAACCCAAAACTGCCAAACTGATTTTCAAAATGGTTATACTATTTTATATTCCTCCCAGCAATTAATCAGGGTTCTAGTCTCTCCACCTCCTGAGTAACACTTGTCATAATTGGTCCTCCTCTACCCCCCTACTTCCACCTTATAATCATTCTGCTGTTTGTTGTTAGGTGTCCTTGAGTCGAGTATGACTCATAGTGGACATATGAACAATGGATCTAAACACTGCCCTATCTTTTGTCATCCTCATCATCCCAGATATACTTGAGCCCATTGCTACAATCACAGTATCCATCCATTTTGTTGAGGGTCTTCCTCTCTTTTCCTGATCCTCTACCTTTCCAAGAATAATATCTTTCCCCAAGAACTGACCCTTCCTAACAACATGCTTCAAGTATGTGCTATGGAGTTTCCCCATCCTTGACTCTAGAAAGCACCCTGGTTGCTTCCACCTCCCCCTTCCAAGATACACTTGGTTTTTCTTTTTGACAGACTATGGGAGATTCAGTAATCTTCTCCAAACCACAGTCAAACCCTCTGTCATCTTTATTCACTGTCTAACCAAGGTCTGAAGGAGCAACGATGTCGGTCCAAAGACTACGGTGAACCTAATCCAAGTCATGGTCTTTTCAATTACTTTCTATAGTCTTCTAGTGGTTATGGAGTGGTATGTTTGAGTTTACAAGTCTCTCATCCACTCATTGTAGTGGAGTCTAATCTGACTAGTAGAGATCCTTCATCAAGTTTCTGAGGTCATACAAGTTAGAGGAGGCTGTAAATTCAGAGGAGAGTGTCCACCTTTTTTTTTTTTATGGAGCCAATGGTAGATTTAAATCAATACACTGTCTCTTGGTCAGGAACACAAATAGGCTATGCTTCTAGAGCTAGTGCCTAACAATATTGAACATATTTTCATGTGCTTCCTAGCCATTTGCTTTATTCTTTGGTAAGATTCACATTTCATTCCTTGCTGTTGACTTGGAAATGGTGCATAGTTGACTCTCCAGCAAGTTTTCAGAAGCAATAAATTGCTCAAGAGGATGCTATTCATATTTCTCTTGCAGAGAAGCTAGTGGATTCAAACCCCAGGCCTTTTGGCTGGTCATGCAACTCACGAGTGCTTCCTCCTTCCCCACTAGGTCACCAGGATATCACAATCTCTTGTCCACGCTTTAACAGGGTTGTTAATATTTTTAAAATTATGTCTCATTAGATTTGAAATTTTTTATTACAATTTAGAAAACAAATTACATATAAGGTTTTTTCCCCCTTAATACAATACTCAGACAAAGCTGTAAATGATAGCGTCATTGAGTAAAATACTCTCTGCTACTTTTCTTATAGTCCATCTACTTCATTACCATACCTTGGGAAGAGATATCACATTTGGAAAGGTGGAGGGTCAGGAGAAGAGAAAGACTCCCGATGGGATGGATTGATGCTGTGACTACTGAAAGAATGAGCTCAGTGTATTAGAGATGATGAAGTTGGTACAGGATAGGACAGGGTTCAGGTATGTTGTTCATGGGTTGATATGAGTTGTAAGTAAACTCAATGGCACCTAACAACAAAACAACAACTTCATTGATGGTGCATACTTGTATAGACTTTCCCCATTTCTCATTTCTGATTGCTGCTTCATGGCAGATACCCAATTTGATTTTTAAATAACTATACACTAGTTCATTTGGGTGCAAGACAATATGCTCCCAGAGTCATAGCAATTGAGATCTCTTAGTAACATGAGCCTTGAGCAGAACTTTTAAGGCATGTCAGTCAGAAGTGGGTGACAATAACTAACCTTCTTTTCCTTGGTACCTAATTTGATTTCATTTAATAAGTGTTCTGGGATATGAGTTAACTCTTTTAAGCTAAGGGAGGACAACTTCAGAGCACTTCAAAGTGATATTTTTTCTTTTGATATCTCAAAATACTGCCATGGCTTTTCATATTTTGCAGTGCAAAGCAACTTCATGGCTCCAAAGAAATCATGTGCAACAGTGATTTAAGGATTAGGCTGAAAGGAGGCTACTGAAAGTTAGATGGATACTCACTTCTGATTTACTGTGTGTCCATCTGCAGTATGGCCTGTGAGTTCATGTTGCTATAATACACACCCCAAGTGTTATCCTAATTCTGATAAAAGAACTTTGGCTTTGACAGTGTAATTCTCTGTATGTTTGCCTTTTTAAATTTACCTGAGGGCAAAAGTCTTCACAATACCCCTCACATGCCTTAATCATTCCATCAGTTAGCTCACTATAACTGGCTTTCCACAGTCAACCATTCATAGAAACATTTTTAGCCAATTCATTACAATAAGTGTATTTTATAATAACACATAATGCAAAGGCATTTTCTGATTACACCTGCAGTTTGGAGGAAACATTTGGGTATCAAAGTCTCTTTAAGACATAGAAAAGAAATACTCTGTAAATTTCCAAGAAGAAAAATCCTTGTTGGAAAATGTAAAGAAGCTCTCTTCAAAGTAGAAACACTTCTGCTGACATCCTAGTGGCCCAGAAACTCTTAGTCCCTCAGCCCTTGAGCAGGATGTTTCTAAAATTTACTTAAATCTTAATTTGTTTTTGTTATCAGTTTAATTTTATTGAAAATTCCTACTGCTTAAAAATGATGTGTATTAACAATAAGCTGACTGTGGGGTTAGTGCATTAACTCCAATAATGGGCTCATACACAGCAATGATTGTGATGATGGCTCAGGATTGTATAGTAGTTAATTCTGTCATGGTAAGTCTGAACCAACTTGATGGCATATAACAGCAACAACAATAATATTCTTGTTGTTTTGGGCTATAATGAGTCAGAACCAAAATATATCTAACCCTCCAGTGGGTTTTCAGAGGCCAGAAATTGCATGAGAGATTGCCTATCTTTCTTCAAGGAGTAGCTGGTGGATTCAAACCATGTGTCTTTGGGCTGGCAGTGTAACTCCTTAACACTAGGTCACCAGACTAAATATTATTAACAAAGGTTCATTATTTTTCCTTTACTCTATTTTACATAGGTAATACAGTTGAAGTTTTAGATATTCTAAAAATTAATTATAATTCCAAATTGTTAGGTGCCATTGAATTGGAGCAGACTCATAGCTGACACTCCAGTAGGTTTTCAGAGGCAGTAAATCACACAGGAGGAGATTGCTTATCTTCTCCTGTGCAGCAGCTAGTGCATTTGAACATCACGCCTTTGCCTTTGGGTTAACAGTGTAACTCCTTACCCTCTAGGCTACCAAAGTTCCCTAGTAAAATAGCCCAGAAGAAAATATGTCAAAATATTAGCATTGTAATCTGGGTGATAGGATTATACTTTCTGAAAAAAAGTATCTTTATCTTGCTAGTAGAAAGCAGTCATCAGAACAGAGCAAGAAAACTCTGCATGGTTCAAGATTGTGAATGATGTGTGCCAGGGATGCGTCCTATCTCCATACCTTTTCAAACTATGTGCAGATCAGATTATCTGAGAGGTTGGGCTCTATGAGGAGAAACATGGCATCAGGACTGGAGGAAGACTCATCCACAATCTGCATTATGAAGATGACACAAACCTGCTTGCTGAAACTGAGGACGATCTGAAGCACTTGTAGAAGGTCAAGGAATGCAACCTTCAATATGGATTGAAGCTTAACATCAAGAAAACAAAGTTTCTCACCAACTGGGCCAATTGGTATCATGATAGACAGTGAAGAGATTGAGATTATTAACTGCTTTAGTTTGCTTGGCTCCACAATCAACACTCTTAGTACCAGCAGCCAGGAAATTAAAAGACAAATTGCATTGGGAAAGTCTGCTGTCAATAGACCTCTTCAAAGAACTAAAGAGAATTGATGTCAGTCTGGAGAGTATGGTGAGCCTGATCAAGGCCATCACTTGTTATGCATCTGAAAGCTGGACAATGACTAGAACAATTATAAAAGGAGAATTGATGTCTTTGACTGCGGTCTTGGAGAAGAGTATTGAATATACCATGGACTGCTAGGAGAACAAGTAAATTTGTCTTGGAGAGGGTGAAACCATGCAGCTCTTTGGACACAAAGATTTTGTCTGACATACTTCGGACATGTTGCAAGGAGGGAGTAGTCCTTGGAGAGGAACATCATGCTTGGGAGGGTGGTGGGACAGTGCAAGAGAGGAAGATCCTCAATGAGATGGATTGATTTAGTGGCTGGAATAATGGGGGTAGGTGTGTCAGAGACAATAAGATTGGCGCAGGATAGATAGAACAGGGTATAGGGCTGTTGTGCATAGGGTCTCTATGAGTTGTAGGCACCTCGACAGCACATAAACCAACAACAACAACAAAAATAATATTTTT
>NW_006399834.1:11609464-11616223 GCF_000299155.1 Elephantulus edwardii | reverse complement strand
GAAATGGCTTGCCTCCGGAAACTCTATGAACAGTGCTCAGGTCTTTTGTTCATAGGGTCACTATGACACGTCTATGACTCAATGGCAGCTAACAACAACATCACAGAGCAGCTGAGCAACTTTAAATATAACTTTAATGCAACTTTAAATGATAAATTTAAACTGCCAATCTTTACATTAGCAGCCAATGACTTAACACTGTGCCACCATGCCTCCTTTATTTTCAATTAACCCATAATAAATAATTGGCATGGCTGCTTGTAAAACTATGCCTAGATCAAGAAGCTGCTATCCAAGTAAAGCAAGGGAACACCACATGGTTTAAAATTAGGAAGGGTGTGCATAAGGGATGTATCCTTTCTCAATATCTATTCAATCTGTATGCTGACCTAATCATTCATGAAGTAAAAAACTGTACGACAATCACAAAGGAACATGGTTTGAATCCATCAGTTGCTTTGAGGGAGAAGGATGATCAATATTGTCCCTGAGAACCCACTGGAGGGTCGGTTCTGACTTGACAGTACACCACAACAGGCTCTATGAAGAGGAATGTGACATCAGGATTGGAGGAAGATTAATCAATAACCTATGTTACATAGATGATACAACTTTGCTTTTTGAAAGTAAGGACGACTTGAAGCCCTTGTAGCAGAAGATCAAACACTACAGCCTTCAATTGGATTGCATCTTACGGTCAAGAAAACAAAAATTGTCATAACTTGGCCTATAAGCAGCATCATGATAGCTGGAGAAAGAATTGAAGTTGTCAATTATTTCATCTTACCTGAATCCACAATCAATACTCTTGGCATTAATAGTCAGGAGATCAGGAAATGTATTAGGCAAGTATACTGTCAGGGACCTTTCCAAAATACTTATAAGCAATGATGTCAGTTTGAAAACTGATGCATGCCTGTTTCAGACTATGATCTTTCAAATCACTTGATATACACCTAAAGGATGGATTATAAGTAAGTATGGCAGAAGAAAAAATTATGCCTTCAAGTTACAGTGTTGGAGAAGAGTACTGAATATCCCTTGGACTGCCAAAAGAACAGATATCTTGGAAAATATGCAGTCAGAATGTTCCTTAGAAGCAAAGATGGCAAAGCTTTGTCTCTCATATTTTAGGCATATTGCTTGGAGAAGGACCTTCTTAGAAAGAGATATTATGCTCTGAAAAATGGAAAGTCCTCAATGAGACAGATTGACACAGTGACTAAAACAATGGGCTCAAGTGTGTCAGAGATCATGAGGATGGCACAGGATAAGACAGGGTTCAAGTCTATTATTCACAGGGTTGCTATAAGCTATACTGGATTTGATAGACCCTAACAACAATAATACATTCTTAAGCAGTCTCCTGTATTTCGAGTACAACTCATGATGACCCTACAAACAACAAATCTGAACCTTGTCCTATCCTGTGACATCGTCACACTGACACATTAGAGAGAGTCCAGTGGGGCAGTCACTGTGTCAGTCCACCTGGTTGCGGGTCTTCCTCTCCTTTGCCAACCCTCTTCCTAGCCCCTCCTAGCAACTTGCCTGAAATGTGTGAGGTGAAGCTTTATCATCTTTGCCTCCAAGGAGCACTTTAGATTTTGAATTATCATCAGTAAAATTTTACTTGCACATAATACTAACAAAATTATTTGATAGTTTTTACATTCTGCTAGATCATCTTTGGAATACGCACAAACATGGCTCTCATCTTATTGGTTGGCCATGTAGCTCTCTTGCAAATTTCTTGGCTTAGAAAGTGTTTTGCATTTAGCTAATTTGCTTAACCATTCTTGAACAATGAACATAGGTCATTGTTGACACAACTCATTTGGAATTCTACCAATTTCTGGAGCTTTGGTGATTTTTTGGTTTTGACTTGTTTTGGTTTGCTATTGTTTTAAATCAATATTATCAACACCACTTAGGGTTCTTTCTTCAAGATATATTTCCCAGCTACTAATCCTTCTTTGTTTTTGACTTTCACATTTCAATTACTTGTAATTATCAATGCATTTTAACTGTATGATCAATTTTCAAATTCAGAAGTTGGCAAAAATATTTTTTCATCATTAGTATTAGTTTTTGATGTGTAAATGATTGTCTTCTTTGCTTTTGAAGGGATGTTATCCCATCTTTAATGGCATTGTACATCAGAATACATCTTGAATTTAAAAAAAGTAATTTAAATTTCTCATTCCCCAGAATAGTAGGCCAGATGATTGACAGATTAAAAATGGGTAATACTGGTCCATTTTAGTTTACTAACATCTAAGATATTGATAAATACATTGTTGTTATGTGTCATCTAGTTCCCTGTGACTCATAGTGACCCATTGTAAAACAGCTCTGAAGCCTGCTCTGTCCTGAGCCAGTTTCTCGGACTCCAACACACCTACTCCAATTGCCCTAGTCACCGTATCAATCCATCTCATCCGGGATCTTCCTCTCATGTGCTGTCCTTCCATCCTTCCGAGCATGATGTCTTTCTCTAAGGATTGGTCCCTCCTGGTTTCATGCCCAAAGTATGTGAGATGGAGCTTCAAAATCCTAGCCTCCAAGGAGAAACTTAAGTTCACTTTCTCCAAGACAGACTTGTTCTCTTGGTGGTCTATGGTATGTTCAACACTCTTTTCCAGCACCACAACTCAAAGGCTTCAAGTCTTCTTCTGTCACCCTTAGTCATTGTCCAGCTCTCTAATACATAGCAAGTCATGGCGAACACCAGGGCCTGCATAAAGCACACCTTAGTCTGTAGATTGACATCATTGCTTCTCAGTATTTTGGGGAGGTCCCTGACAGCAGATTTCCCAGTGCAATTCGTCTTTTGATTTCCTGGCTGCTGGTGCCAAGAGTGTTGATTGTGGAGCTGCGCTAGCTGTAATTGTTAACAAACTCAATCTCTTCTCCATCTGTCATGGTCTTGTCAATTGACCCAGTAGTGAGAAGGTGAGAATCTTTGTCTTCTTGATGCTGAGCTTAAATCCATATTGAAGAATACAGTCCTTGATCTTCTGCATCAACTGCTTCAGGTCCTCCTCGGTTTCAGTAAATAAGGTTGTGTCATCTGCATAACGTGGGTTTTTGATGAATCCTTCTCTAATCCTGATGTATTATGTTGTTTAATTCTAATATCAAATAACACTTTAATTTCAATATTTTAGATATATTTGAAATGTTAACATTTCTTCAATAATCTGATTCTAGATTTATCTTCACTATTTATTTTACATTTGTGACCATATGTTCCTGGAGGTGAGTTTATATGCAAAACTAATATCATACCTACACAATCCTTATGTGCCCTTAATATATTTCCCTTCTTCCTGACTATTTTAAACTCTAGTGAGTATTTTAGGTAACTGTAGGGATAACTTTTATTCATGTGAATATTATTATTTTAAAACCTAGTGATAGGAAGACATTTTATGTTAAAATACTAGAAATCTAGAAATAGAGAAATTTCTACTACAAGAAGCTTGTTATAAGCCAATGTTTAAAAAGCAACTACTTTTGTAATGTACTGGGAAGAAGAGTAGCTTTCAATTTGGGACAAGAGAACTGCTGTTCAGAATAACCCAGTTTGATTTAACAAATGTTTAATGTTTACATTTCTTCCAGGTGTAAAAAATTACATTTATCTAAGAGGAGTCATGTTAAGGTAATATTTTCATGATGGAGATTCAGAAGTTATAATGTAGGATTCTGTTGTAGCTGCCAAAAAGGGATTGGTCCTGCTCACAGTCTCTGTGCTGTGTTAGATGCATTCATGGAAGCGGATTATCCAAGCCAGAGCAGGCTGTTCACCCTAAGTACTTGCACCTTCAAGGTTACTGAGTATTCTCTGGATGAGGACTTTCTAGGATTGCTGGGAGGGAGAAGGGGTGAGGGGCAGGGGACAATCTTCTTCAACAACATATTGAAAAGCAAAGCCGTATTGAATAGGGGATGATACAGAAGCAAACTGTGAAGTGCTGCATGGGATCAGTAGGGTCAGCAGAAACTAGTTAGAAACTCATAGGAGTATAAATAAGCCCTTAATTGGTTACTGGATTATGAGAATTATGCCAAATGGAATTCTAGACATAGCCACAAATAATAAGTTGAGAAGTACAGCTATAACTTTCAAGGCTAAAGGGGAAAAAATCCAGAAATTAATTTCAGCTTTACATAATCACACAGGAAGCAATTAAATAAAACAAGACAATCTGCTTGTTCAGAAATTAATTTTCATGCTAATATTGAACTCTAACTTTTTGCTAATCCTGTGTCAGTTAAGTCACTTTTATAAAAGTATACACCATTAACTATGTTCTAAGAACCTGCTTATAGCAATTTTTACAATTTATTTTGTTTTGATATAGGTAATAAAAAGCAATCAAACCTAAGCATAATAACACACTAATTTTGGAATGTTTCTTGGTTCAAATATGTTGGAAAAAGAAAAAAATTATAAATCAATGTGGTCCAGCCTTATTGATCATATGGTTTTGCAATGAATTTCTGGAATTGTTTCCTTGAGCTCATTCAGAATACAATGAATAACTGATAGATGAACAATTACTGTAATGATACCTCTGACATATCAATGACTACCAGATCACCAAAGTAAGTGTTTATCACTTCTAAGCACAGATTTTAGTCTAAGTAAAATGACTACAGTTAAAATTGGATTCATAAGGTAGGAATGAATCTCTGACCCATTATTCTTCCTCTGGACTGAAATATACTTAATGATAACTAAGAACTGTCAATTAGCTTATTCAGTGAATCATTCACTTACCCAAATATTTACTGAGTGCTTGATGTGCTTGGTGCTGAAGACATTACAGAAAAATCAAACGAAAAATCAACCCTCAAACTTACTGTTTAATTGGAAAGACAAATGGGGGAAATAAAATTATGATGATAAATATGATTAAAGGATGTATAAAATTTTATGGGAGTGAAGTAGCTTTAGTTATCTAACAGAGACACCACAAATGGATAGCTTTAATAAACAGAAATTTCTTCTTACGGTTTATGAGGCTAGAAGTCTAAATTCAGAGTGCCAGATCTAGTGGATGGCTTTGTTTCTCTGTCTCCTGTTTTTATGAGTTTCCCAGGACAGGAGCCTGGATCTAAAGGAGGAGCTCTGCTTTTGGCTTTTCTCTCTTGGTGGTACTGAGGCTTCTTTGCTGCTAAACTTTTCTCCCCTTTCCTTTCTTTCTCCCTCCTCCCCTTCTTTTGTTTCTTATGAGAGAAAATGTGGTGCAGGCCACACCTCAGAGAAATTCTCCTTATCAAGGCTGTGTGATAGGATCCTTTTCAACAGTTGGGTTTATGAGATCATGGGGACAAACAGTACAGAACTACATTATTTTCACAAATGTGTGTTTCAGTGGGATAGAACTCAATTCATGACAGAAAGTGGGAAAAGGAAGTATTTTTTTGAGAGTTGATGACTAACCAAATCCTTGAAGGACAAGAAGGAGTGACAATAGAGAATATAATTGGAAGAAGGGATGATGGCAAGAAATGTGTACATGCACACAGGGAAGCTTGATTAGAGTTCCTTTCATTTTATTCTTTAAATATATATACATAATCTTCAATAACAAAAAAACAAGTAAAGAAAGAAACTCATTAAGAATAATTTAGAAATCGGAAAATTCTGAAATTGAAAAATGATACTCAGAGACTCAACTCATAGTTTTCTAGGACAAGAGAAGGGAGTCAGGAGTCTCTGGGTATCATTTTACAATTTTAGAATTTTCTGATTTTTAAAGCTGTGGCATGGGTTTAATAATCTTGTTTAAACCCTAATGCCAACTTTCACTTATCATCTTAGTAGACATGATGGGTGGGGAAGTTTTGTGTAGAACAAAGTAGGGAGTTCAAATGGCCTATCACTTAATCCATCATTTGATGGTCTTCCAAAATTCTATAATCCTTGGTTATTAATCTGCTTTGGATTTCTGTCTGCTTTCCTAGAAGTTGTAACTTTCCATTTGAAAAAATGTAAGATGTTTTCATTTTTAGAAATCTTTATGATCTTTAAAAATTATAATTCAGGACATGACTCATGTAGTGCTAAATATTTTATTTTCAACATTTACAATTCAGAATTTGTGGATGCTTATCTTCCTACAATACAAAGGAAATAATGGAGGAGTTTGCTTTCAGTAAATGTACCTTACATTTTTAAGCTATCAGAAAATTTTATGAGGCTTCATTAGAACTGGACTGCAATTGTTCAATCTACTTAGAAGAATCCCATTCTGTAGTTGCCTTATAAGTCTATCTATTCCCTCAAGTCTGTGCTGTGAGAAAAATTTTTTTTTTAAATCTGCCTCATACTTCTGTTTCATATACATTGGACATGTTTGTCAGAGGGACTAGTCTTTGGAAAAGGCTATCATACTGGGAAAAGAGGGTCAGTGGAAGAAAGGAAGACATGGGATAAACATTATTAAGAGATTCAGTGAAAGAAAGGAAGACTTTTAAATAGACGGATTGACATAGTCACTACAGTGGTCTTGAGCATGGCAGATACTGTTAGTATGGTACAAGATAACGCAAGCTTGAAATCTGTTGTTCATAAGATCACAATGAGTCATAGACAACTGATGTTGTTGTTGTTGTTATGTGCCATCTAGTCGTTTGCGACTCATAGCGACCCTATGTACAACAGCCCTAAACCCTGCTCTATCCTGTGCCAATCGCAGTGCCTCTGACACACCCATCCCAATTACCCCAGTCACTGAATCAATC
>NW_006399834.1:11605784-11608831 GCF_000299155.1 Elephantulus edwardii | reverse complement strand
GTCATCTGCATAACGCAGATTGTTAATAGATCTTCCACCGATCCTGATGCCACAATTCTTCTCATAGAGCCCAGCCTCCCGGATAATCTGTTCTGCATATAGCTTGAAAGGTATGGAGACAGAACACATCCCTGGCGTACACCCTTCCCAATTTTGAACCATGAAGTGTTACCCTGCTCTGTTCTGACTACTGCCTCTTGGTCCAAGTATAGGTTTTACATTAGCTCGATTAAATGTTCTGGGATTCCCATTCTTCTCAGAGTCAGTCACAGTTTGTAATGATCCACAGAGTCAAACGCCTTTGCATAATCAATGACAACTGATAACACCTAACTATAATCCCAATTGAATAGCTTAATTCCTGTTGGATACAGTTCAAGGTAGAATACCTATAAAATTTAAACAAAACTGAAATTTTAAAGAAATCTTGTTATAATGAAAACCCATAACTCAAATTAAGACATTATAAACATTTTCTCCTTTAATTTATATTAATAAATTACTATTTTTTCCTTCCCTCTTCTTTTTCAGAGTTTGGGTTGCATAGTATGCTAAGTGTTGTGTTACCAGCTGAAAAGTCAGCTGCTTAAATTCACCAAACCCTCCTGGGGAGAAAGACGGTCATCCTCCTCCAATAAAGATATATAGCCTTGGAGACCCAGGGGAGGGTTGCTGTGAATAGGAATCAATAGGGTTTAATGTTTCTTTATACTGACACCTCCATGTATTTTAAGGATCAATTAAAGTAGAGCAGAATTCCAGTCTTTTTTAAAAAAAAAACCAACAAAGAAGAATAATCAAATAAAATATTATGAAACTTTTTAAAAGATTATTCTGTAAGGCATAAAAAATAGACATGCCCTTCAAAACAATAATTCCATTATTAGAATTCTATCCTATGAAAAAGTAAACAAATACTGTTATTGTTGATTGCCTTCAAGTCAAGCATGACTCATAGCAACCCTCTGAACAAAAGGCCTGAAGCCTTTCTATAACTCTCAACATTCATCAAAGTTCATAGAGTTTCCGGAGGCATGTTTAGGAAGTGGATGCCACTCCTGCTTCCAAACCTGTCTTAAACTGGGAGCTCCACCAAACACTGTCCACTATGGATAACTGTTATGGCATTTGACACCCCAATGGCACAAAGTTCAGCATCAAAGCAACCCCAGGTTACCTGAGGATAGCATACTAACAGAAGAGTTCTGTACTACAAAGAAAAATGTTCCTCCAAAATACAATAACAACCAACTTCAAATACAAAAACCCTCCCCGAGGTCTTGTTGACTCTAAACAAAAGGCTTAAATAAAAAAAAAAACAACCCAAAAACCAATATAGTATGTTGTTGTTGTTATGTGCCGTTGAGTCGCCTGCTACCCTGTGTACAGGAGCTATGAACCCTTCCCTATCCTGAGCCAGACTCAATAATTCTGACACACCAAACCCCATTGTCCCAGATACCATATGAATCCATCTCATCTGGGGCCTTCTTCTCCTGTGCTGTCTGTCCACCTTCTGAGCATGATGTCCTTCTCCAAGGACTGATCTCTCCTGGTCATGTGCCAAAATATGTGAGGTGGAGCTTCAAAATTCTAGCCTCCAAGGAGAAACTTGATTTCACCCTCTCCAAAACAGATCAATTTGTTTTCTTGGCAGTTCATGGTATGTTCAAAACTCTTAACCAGCCCCACACTTCAAAGGCATCTGTTCTTCTGTTATCCTAGTCATTGTGAAGCTCTCTGAAGCATGATAATTAATTGAGAAGACCATGACCTGGATTAGGTGAACCTTTGTGTCTAGACTGACACCGTTGCTTGTCAGCACTCTGGAGAGGTCCATGAAAGCAGATTTTCCCAATGCAATGCATCTTTTGATTTCCTGACTGCTGGTGTTAATAGTGTTTATTGTGGGTCCAAGCAAACTAGAATTGCTAACAACCTCAATCTCTTCTCTATCTATCATGGTGCTGTCAATTGGCCCAGGAGTGAGAATCTTTGTGTTGTTGGTTTTGGTTTGTTTTTTTTGTTTTTGTTTTTTGTTTTTTTTATGTTGTGCTTTAATTCATATCGAAGACTACAGTCTTTGACCTTTTACAGCAAGCACTTCAGGTCTTCTTCAATTTCAGCAAGCAAGGTTGTGTCATCTGCATATCGTAGGTTGTTGACGAGTCTTCCTCCAATCCCGATGCCACACTCCTCCTCATAAAGCTCTGTTTCCCAAATGATCTGTTCTGCATAGAGATTGAAAAGGTATGGGGACAGTACACATCCCTGATGTCCTTCTTTCCTGATTTTGAACCATGCAGTGTTTCCTTTCTCTGTTCTAAGAACTACTTCTTGGTCCAAGTAGTGGTTTTGCATAAGCGCAATCAACTGTTTTAGGATTTCCATTTTCCTCAAGGTTAGCCACAATTTGTTGTGATCCTCACCGTCAAATGCCTTTGCATAGTCAATGAAACACAGATATACATTCTTCTGATACTCTCTGCTTTCTGTCAAGATCCAATTGACATTGGCAATAATGTCCCTAGTGCACAACCTCTTCTAAACCCAGCTTGTATTTCTGGTAATTCTCTGTCAGTGTACTCTTCCAGTTATTTCTGGATAATCTTCAGCAGGATTTTGCTATTGTGAGATATTAGTGATATTATTCAATAATTTCTATACTCTGTCAGGTCATCTATTTTTCCCCCACCCCCAGGTCATCTATTTTTGCAATGGGAATAAATATGAATCTCTTCCAGTCAGTTGGCCAAGTAGTTGTCCTCCAGATTTCTTGGCACAACTTGGTGAGCACATGCAGAACAGCTGAAATATGTCAATTAGTATTATTCCAAGAGTTCCTGGGACTTTTTTTCCCCCCGAGTCCTTCAGAGCAGGCTGCACTTCCTCCTTCATCACCATTGCCTCTTGCTCATATGTTGTTTCTTGAAATTCTTCTGTGTCAGCCAATTCTTTTTGGTACAATGACTCTGTATACTCCTTCTATTTGCTTTTAATGCTTTCTGAATCATTCAATATTCTGCCCATAGCATCCTTAAGCATTG
>NW_006399834.1:11599885-11605654 GCF_000299155.1 Elephantulus edwardii | reverse complement strand
TCATCATAATATTTTGACTTGTCCTCCTGAGCAGCCCTTTGAAATCTTCTTTTCAGATCCTTAACTTCTTGATTTCTTCCCTTTGTTTTGGCTTCTCAGTGTTACAGTGCAATATTCAGAGTCTCTTCTGACATCCACTTTGATCTTTTTTCTCCCTTCTTTGTAATGACTTTTTGCATTCCTCATGAAAGATATTCTTGATATCTTCCCACAGCTCATCTGGTCTTCACTCATTTAGTGTTCAAGGCCTCAAACCTATTCCTGAGCTGGTTTTTAAATTCACAGGAGATAGACTCAAAGTCAATTTTTTATTCCTATGGATATGATTTAACCTTCTTTAGGTTTACTTTGAAATTGCATATGAGCAGTTGATGGTCTGTTCCACAATCAGCACCTGGCTTATAAGAAAATTTATCTCCATTTCATTGTTAAACTGTAATAGTGGAAAAGGAAAACCAACTTGATATTGATTTAAAGAGGAATCATAAAACCAGTTGTGTTAGAACTGTGGCACAGAATACTATGCTACCATTAGAAAGAATAAGATCTATCTATATATACTAATATGAAAAGATATCTAACCCATATTAAGTAAAAAGATATTAATAATAATACAGTTTGATCTTATTATGTTAATATATACATATGTACATGCAATTTATATGTCTGTAAATTGTTGTTGCTAAGTGCTGTTGAGTAGCTTGCAACTCATAGCAACACTATGAACAGAGTTCTGAATCCTGCTCTATCCTGAGCTAACCTCATCTACTCTTACACACTCACCCCCGTTATCCCAGTCATTGAGTCAGTCCAAACTCCTAAGTATGATGGCCCTTTCCTAGGGCTGGTCCCTTCATGCAACATGTCCAGAGTATGCCATGGAGCCTCAGAATCCTTGTCCCCAAGGAGCAGACTGGCTTCACTCTTTCCTGGATGAACCTCTTTGTTCTCCTAGCAGTCTATGGTATATTCAAAACTCTTCTCCAGCTCCATGACTCAAACGCATCAATTCTTCTATCATTCCTGATCATTGTTCAGCTTTCTGGTGTGTTTCAAATAATCATGAAGACCATGGCCTGGATAGGGTGCACCTTAGCTCCAGATTGACATCGTTGCTCTTCCGTACCCTGGCAAGGTCCCCAACAGCAGCTTTTCTCAATGCAATTAGTCTTGATTTTCTGGCTGCTGGTACCAAGAGTGTTGATTGTGGAGACAAGCAAACTGAAGCTGTTAACTACCTCAATGTCATCACCATCTATTATGATTCTGTCAATTGGCCTAGTAGTGAGAATCTTTGTTTTCTTGATGTTGAGCTTCAATCCATTTTAAAGGCTGCAGTTCTTGACCTTCTGCAGCAAGCACTTCAGGTCTCCTCAGTTTCAGCAGGCAGGGTTGTGTCATCTGCATAATGCAGGTTGTTGATGAGTTTTCCTCTAATCTTGATAGCACATTACTCCTCATAGAGCCCAGCCTTCTGGATGATCTGTTCCACATATAGATTGAAAAGGTTTGGAGATAGGATCCGTCCCTGGTATACAACTTTCCTGATTTTGAAACATGCCATGTTTTCTTGCTCTGTTCTGATGATTGTCTCCTGTTTCAAATATAGGTTTTGCATAATCACAATCAAATGTTCTGGGATCCCCATTCTCCTCAGAGTTATACACAGTTTGTTGTGATTCACATGGTCTAATGCCTTTGCATATTCAATGAAACACAGATAGACAATCTGTAAAGTGCCATATGAGAAAACGTTTGGATGGACACACACCTGAGGGGCAAAGTGGAAAGAATGCAAAGGAAGAAAATAAGACATTACTTCTAATGCTTTTATGTTGTTTACATTTTTATTATGAAAATTTTTAAATTAAAAAAGAACAGAAAGTACCAAGGGAAAGTACTATATTAGTAACTCAAATTAAGAAAATTAGAGCTGAAGGAAGGCTATTTGAGAAGGCTTAAAAGTAGTTTGATAACAAATTCTTGTTTCTTTCTCAACATCAGATATTTTCAAACACTAAAATATGTAACCAAAAAGCATAGTACCTCTTATTTGTCTGCATTTCAACTTTACACGACACCGATTGCATCACTTTGTAGTAAAGAATAATGATGAGCAATCTCCTCTCATGCAATTTACAGCTTTGGAAGCCTACTTTGAGTCAGTTGCAGCTTCATGGCAATGACTTGACTGATGGACCTTTAAAACAGGAGGTACATTTTCTTCTCAATTTTAGTTAGTATTTGTACAGTTTCTGTATCACAAAAATATTCCAAAGCTTTAAGGCCACGTAATTATTTTCATATAGTATCTTAAAAGTTTTCTTTTTTGAGAAGGAGTATTTAATAGCTGATTAATCATAAAATCCAAGAGCATTATCTGTAGGGTTGAAGAAAGTTGTTACTAATTATTCATAACTATTCAGTTTAACATTTTCTGGTTGTCTGTTTATTCTTTTTTTGATTGTTGTTTATATAGGTGAAATATAGCTTGTTTCCTTCATTTCTTTTTTGAAAAAAATATATATTGAGTTTTCCCTTTCTTCCTTAAAACAAGCATATATTGAATATGAACTATGTTCTAAAGGAGCTCTACTGGCCTAGTGGGTAAGCAGTTGCAGTTCCAACCAAAGAGAGGCTTTTCATATTCACCAACTGCTCTGTGGGAGAAAGATGAGCAGTCTTCTCCTGTGTGATGTACAATTTCTGAAAATTTGCTGGAGTGTCAGTTATGAGTCAGTTCTGACTCAATGTCAATGAATGAGTGGGTGATTAAGTTCTAAACTTTGTGCTTGGTAATAATGATGTTGTTGTTAGGTCACCATCAAGTCAATTAGGTCTCATAGTGACCCTATCAACTTCAGCTTGGAACAGTGGCCTATCCTGCATCATCATCATGTTCTCTGCCATGCTCAACCAAGTTGTTGCAGGCCTGCAGTCACTGTGTCAATCCATCTCCTCGAGGGTCTTTCTTTCATTCAAGGACCTTCTAGTTTTTCTCAACATGATGTCTTTTTCCAGGTACTTGCTCCTCCTGACAACATGCCCAAAGTATGTGAGACAAAGTTTCACCATCCTTGCTTCTAAGGAGCACCTGGTTTCACTTCCTCCAAGGTAATGAGGATACAAAAATTAAGTCATTTACAGATTAACAAAGATAACTATATAGAGGCATCAATATATTATCATAATAATAGAGATTGTCGTGTACCATCGAGTCAGAACCGACCCATAGCTGACCCTCAGGCAGGTTTTTGGAGACATTTAATAACATGGGAGGAGAGGTACTGTTGTGCAATGACTGTCTTTCCAGCATTGCACTATATGCTTTACAGAGATTATGTAATTTCCTAGTTAATACATTTATCAGGTGGTTGTTGTTACTATTGTTAGGTGCCACATACACTGTGTATGACGGATAACACAACCTTACAAACAACAGAGCTGAACCCTGCCCTATCCTGTGCCATCCTCATCACTTCTGACATACTTGAGCCCATTACTGCAGTCACTGTCAATCCATCTGGCTTAGGTTCTTCCTCTCTTTCCCTGGCCCTCCACCTTTCTAAGCATGTTGCTCCTTTTCAATGAATAACCTCTTCTAACAACATGCTCAAAGTATGGAAGCTGAATCTTTGTCATCTTTGCCTCTGACAACAAACATTCTGACCTCACTTTCTCCAAGACATATCTACTTACTTATTCTTTTGGAAGTCTGTGGGATAATCAGTATTCTTTTGCAACACGAGGCATCAATTATTTTTATTATTCATTGTACAGCTCTCACACTCAAAGTTATTGAAGATACCATGGCCTGAATCAGTCGTCAAACTGACATCATTGCTCCTCAGTAATTTGGAGCGGTTCCTGATTAGAAACTTTCCCAGTGCAATCCATCTTCTGGTCTTCTGACTGCTTGCTGCCAAGGAGGTTGATTGTGTACCCAAGTAAGAAGAAATTATTGATAAGTTCGATCTTTTCTTCATCTATCATGATGTTGCCTATAAGTCCAGTGGTGAGAATTTTTTTTCTTGATCCTGAGATGTAATCCATACTGAAATCTGCGGTAAATGCTTCACATCCGCCTCACTTTCAGCAAGTAAGGTTGTGTCTTCTACATAATGTAGATTGTTGATGAGTCTCTGATCCTGATTCCATATTCTTGTTCATATTGTACAACTTTTCAGATTATTTGCTCGTCATAAATAGGTATAGATAAATGATAATCCCTGATGCACACTTTCCTGATATTAAACCATGCAGTATTTCCTTGCTTTGTTCGGACAACAGCTTCTTGGTTTAGGTGCAGGTTTCACATATGCACAATTAAATGTTCTGGGATTCCCATTTTTTCAGTGTGACTCGTAATTTGTTACAATCCACATAGTCAAATGCCTTTGCATGGTTAATAAAGCACAAACAGATTTTCTTGTTGTATCCTCCTCTTTAAGCTAAAAAGCCATCTTACATCCGGAGTGATATTCCTGGTGCCAAGTCCTTTACTAACCCCAGCTTGAACTTGAGATTTCTCTATGTACTGCTCTAGCTGGTTTTGAATGATTATCAGAAATATTTTACTTGTCTGTGATATTAATGATACTGTTTGATAATTTCTTTCTGTTGGATCATCTCCCTTGGGAATGGGAACAGATACGGATCTCTTCCAGTCAGTGAGGCAAGCAGCTGTCCTCCAAATTTTCTGCCATAGACTGATGAGCACATCCAGGACCACATCTGCTAGTTGAAACACATCAATTGGTATCTCATCAATTCCTTGGGCCTTAGTTTTGCCAATGCCTTCAGTGTAGCTTAATTGCCCCCCCCCTCCCCCCGCCCCGCATTACCTTCGGCTCTTGATCATACAGTACTTCCTCAAATATTTCAGTACTGACAAACTGTTTTTGGTACAGTGACTCTGTATTCCTTCCATCTTTTTTTTATGCTTTCTGGATTATTCACAATTTTGCCCACAAAATATCTAAGTATTACAACTCAAAGCTTGCATTTGATTTTTAGGTTTTTTTATTTTGAAATATGTCAAGAGAGTTCTTCCATTTTTAATCTCAAACTTCACCTCTGCACATTCTGTCATAATATTTCTCTTTGTTATCTCAAGCGGCCCTTTGAAATCTTCTATTCAGTTCTTTTACTTTACCATCTCTTCCTTTTTTTTTTCTTCTTTTTTTTCTTGATGCTCTAGCGAAATTTTGTCTCTTCTGACAATCATTTTTGGGTTTTTTCTCTCCTCTGTCTTTATAATAAACTTTTATTTTCTTAATGGAGGATATCCTTGATGTCATCCCACAGCACATCTGGTCTTCGATCACTGGTATTCAGTGTCTCAAACCTATTCATAAGATGATTTTTTAAAATTCAAGTGGGATAGACATAAGGTCATATTTTGGTTCTTGTGAACTTGTTCTTATTTTCTTCAGCCTCAATTTGAACTTGCACATGAGTAATTGATGGTCTTACCCATGGTCAGTACCTGGCCTGGTATTAACTGCTGAACGTGAGCTTCTCCAATGATTCGTTTACAGATGTAATCAATCTGATTCTTGTGCAGCCCATCAGGTAAGGTGCATGTGTAAAGCTCTTGTTAGTGTTTTTTTAAAAAATGTATTTGCAGGCGAGCTCTGGTGGCCTAGTGGCAAGAAGCTACACTGCAATCCAAGAGGTGCATGGTTCGAATCCACCAGATGCTCTGCTGGAGAAGGAGGAACAATCTCCTCCTGTACCAGTCAGATCTGATTTGACGGTACACACAAA
>NW_006399834.1:11595358-11598005 GCF_000299155.1 Elephantulus edwardii | reverse complement strand
GAAGGGTTATCCTGGTGGTGGGTGGAGCTGGGAAGTAAGTGGGTCAAGGCACTGGGCTAGGGGTGGGGTCAACACTGTAACTAATGCTTAACTCCACAATAAGGGATTTATCTTTCAAATTGCTTGTCTGTCAAATACTCCTCTAAATCTAAACATTCAGATTAAGACAGACTAGGAAGAAGGATTGGCCACCCACTTCTGAAATAGCAGGCCTCTGAAAACCCTATGCACAACACATATATTTGAATAATAGAGGTATTAACAAATCTTCTTTATGTATCTATTGATAGTATCCTATCACAACATTGTAGCTCAGGATAGAACTTGAAATTAACTTTTTCACTATGAGCAGACCACCATTAATCCTCATTTTTTTCATTTTCAACATAAAAGACCATGTGATTGTCTGATTCAAAGTGACCAAAGCCAGTCCATTTCATCTCACAAATGCCAGAATGTTGATGTTCATGCATTCCATTTCATATCTGACAATTTCTAGTGTTCTTATGTTCAAATTTTGTTATATTTCACATTCCAGTTATAAATGGATGCTTTCAGCTATTTCTCTCCATTCTGACTGGCTTCCAAATTAGGCTCTACCATTAATACTATAGATACTGTGTACTAATAATAGTTTATCCATCTTACAAATGAAGTTGCTAAGGCCAATAGAGGTGAAGTACTTGCCCAGGGTCACATATTCAGAACATAGCATATCTAGATATGTTTGAATTTTTAATTAACACATGACACTACTATAATAAACATAGAACTAGGAGCGATGGAAGCCTGAAAGACAGAAAAGAGAGTGATTGACTTGGCTTCAGGTAGTCCAGAGATATTTTATAAACAGAACATTTGGCCCTTACCCTGAAAAGAAAAATACGAGATATTCAATGAATAGAGAAAGTTGTAAAGGTATTCTAGGCGGAAAATACAACAAATGCAAAGTCATGAAGGTGTAAAATGGCATAGCCAAGTTGCAGAAAAAGTTCAGGTTTAACAAGAAATTAGTTAATAGCTCTAAAATTAATTGAGGAGGGGTTTTCATGATTCAAGAAGAGCTAAGGCTTTATCCAGTAGACACGAGAAAACTAAGGAGGGAGTGGAATAAAACATCTTATGTGTGTGTATTTAAGATATTATTTGTGGCTGGAGTGCAGAGCCTACTTATAGCTGCAACAGTCTAGAAGATAAAGAAGGGACTGGGCTGGGGCTATTCCCAGTATTAGACATCCTACATTGTGCAGGATGATTAAAATAAACCAGGTGACATAAAGAAAGAAATTACATATACACCTTCTACATGCTACATTACTGTGCAAAGCATTTTGTATATATTATCCACTTGATCCTCCCTGAGAAGTCATTAGTTCTGTGTCTATTTCTCAAAGAAATCTTAAAAAAAGTAAAAAAATTTATGTAAGGTTATCACGTGATCACTGGCACAGTTAGATTCCAAACCATCCTAGTCTTTCTTTTTCCAAAGCCCAAGGCCTTTCCACAGAGGACAAGCTCAAGGACAAACAATTTATTTAGTGATTCCAGATTGCCTTTACTGAATATAAATAAAGTGTCTTTCAGAGACAAAGTGTTAAAACAACAAATGAAAATGATAAAATAAAGGCCACATAGTTGATTTATAAAATGTGGGTCTACTTGTGGGCTCTTTAAAAACCTATGATCTGTATGCCACCTTTGTTGGCATAATAATGCCACTATACAAAAAAAAATTTTTTAGAGATGCATTTATAATTTTCCTTTGTGGCTTTGGAAATTTCCAAGAAAACAATGATCTCACTAAAAGCATGTGGTTGTTGTTGTTGTTGTTACGTGCTGTTGAGTCACCTGTGACTCATACTGACCCTATTATAACAACCCTAAACACTGCTTATCCTGTAACAATTTATCTCTGACATACCGACCTCCATTTCCCCAGTCACTGAATCAATCCATCTCATCGAGGGTCTTCCTCTCTTGGGCTGTCCCTCCACTCTCCCAAGCATGATATCCCTCTCCATGCACTGGTCCCACCTTGCAACATGTACAAAGTATATTAGATAAAGCTTCAAAATCCTTGCCTCCAAAGAACAGCCTGGTCCCACCCTCTATAGAACACACCTGTTTGTTCTCCTAGCAGTTCATTGTATATGCAATACTCTTCTCCAACACCATACCTCAAAGGCATCAATTCTCTTTCTATCACATACTTTTTCTATTTCTATCATTCCCTAGTCATTTTCCAGATTTCTGATGCATAGCAAGTAATTGCAAAGACTATGGCTTGGTTCAGGAGACTAAGGAGTGCCTGATTCAGGCCATAGTCTTTGCAGTTACTTACTTAGCATCAGAAAGCTGGACAATGGCTAGGAATGATAGAAATAGAAAAAGCAGGTGGTGTTAAAGTAAAAATTCACTTAACTTTACCTAGCAACCCAATTTCCAGAATTAAGGGTGTTGCCAAAATGATTATGAATTGTTGTGTGCCACTGAGTCAAAACTGATGCATAATAAACTATTTCAAAAAATAGAACAAGATGGAACACTCCCAGACTCATTCTATGAAGCAAACATATCCTTGATACCAAAGCCAGGAAAGGACACCACCAAAATAGAAAACTATAGGCCAATATCTCTTATGAACATA
>NW_006399834.1:11582156-11591618 GCF_000299155.1 Elephantulus edwardii | reverse complement strand
TCCATTCGTTTGTTGATGGGCCCCTAGGCTGCTTCCAACTCTTTGCTATTGTAAACAAAGCTGCAATAAACATGGGTGTGAATATATCTGCTTGGATGGATCTTTTTTTATTTGAGAAGGGCACTCTCTTCAAAGATTAGCATAATCAGCTTGGTGATCATCCTATGTATTCTCTGTTCCATATTCTTTCTCTTCGTTCTTTCTTTCAGTAAATATTAACCAATTTATCCAACATATTTTTTTAAGTTCCTATTCTATGCCAGATCTTGTTCTGGTTGCTCAAGTTAAGGTAATGAGCATTACATATAAGACTGCATGCCCTCTATAGTGGGAGCAGCGAAAGATTCTGTGTGATACTGTAATGTGGGTACATAGAATTTTGCATGTGTTAAAACTCATAGGACTGTACAAAGCAAAGACTGAAATATAATATAATCTATAGACCTTAGCTAATAATTGTTGTTGTTGAGTACCATTGATATATAGGAATATATTACAAATAATATAACAATATTGAGTCATCAATCATAATGAATGCTCTATTTGAATGTAAGGAGAACAATACATTGGAGTTGGAGGGACAAGAGATATATGAGAATTTTCTTTGCTGTGATGGTTAAGGTATGTTTCAATTTAGCTAACTAAGTTTCTTTGGTTTGGCAGCTATAATATAATTATCCCTTTGATCAAGTTGATGCGGTGCTACCATTTTCTAGAAAATGTTTGCTATTTGTGGCCACTTGGTTGAGGAAGAATTCACTGGGGATATGACCTGCCTTGAGTATACAAGGAATGTGGCTATAGGGACATCATCACCAATGTCATATGGATCCTGGCCAAAGCAGAGAGTACCAGAGGAATGCCTATGTTTAATTGACTATGCAAAGGCATTTGATTGTGTGGATTACAACAAATTGTAGCTCACCTTGAGGAGAATGGGAATCTCTCAGAACACCTGATTTTGCTCATAACCTATTTTGTTTCATATCCTACGCTTGGACTAGAAAGCAGTCATCAAAACAGCAAGGAAACATTGCATGGTCCAAAATCAGTAAAGGATTGCATCAGGGATTTGTCCTGTCACCATACCTTTTCAATCTATATGAGGAACAGATCATTTGTCAGGCTAGACGTTATAAGGAAGAATGTGGCATCAGTATTGGAAAAAGACTCATCAACAACTAGTGTTATGCAGATGACACGACCTTGCTTGATGAAACTGAGAAGGGCCTGAAGCATTTGCTGCAGTAGGTCAAGGACTGTAGTCTGAAATGTGGACTGAAACTCAATATTAAGAAAACAAAGAGACTTACCACTTGGACAATTGGCAGTACCATGATAGAAGCAGAAGAGGGTGAGATTGTTAACAATTTCAACTTGCTTATATCCACAATCAACATTCTTGACTCAAGTAAGTAGTGAAGAAATAAAAAAACCAAATGTATGTGGAAAATCTGCTGTCAGGGACTCTCCAGAATGCTAAAGAGCAACAACATCAGTCTAGAAACTATGGTGTGCCTGATCCAAGCCATGGTCTTCATAATTACTTGTATTGCCTCAGAGAGCTGGACAATGACCAAAGATGACAGAAAATAAATTTGGGTAGTGGTGCTAGAGAAGAGTATTGAACATACCATGGATTGCCATGAAAACAAACAGGTCTGTCCTTGAGAGGGTGAAACCAAGCTACTCCTTTGGTGGCAATACAGTTCCTTGCCATTAAGCCACCAGAGTTCCATAAGCTGATCCTTGGAGGCAAGGATTTTGAGGCTTTATCTCACATACTTTCGGTATGTTGTCAAGAGGAACCAGTCCTTGGAGAAGGACATTATGCTGGAAAGATGGAGGGGCAGTGCAGGAGAAGAAGACCTGGGTGAGATGGATTGATACAGTAACTAGGATAATAAGGGTAGGTGTGTCTGTAACAGTGAGATTGGCTTAGGATAAAGTAAGGTTCAGAGCTATTGTGCATAGGGTCACTATGAGTCATAATGAACTCAATGGCACATAAAAACAATGCCAACTTACATTTACATCTGACTCATAGGGGCGTATGAGTCTTAGTCAACTTGACAGCACATAACAACAAAAACTTCACCTCTTGCCTCCTGACTTATCTGCTGATGTTGAGCTTGTCAGTCTCCACAATTATGTGCCACTGATTTGGCCTCTGTAAGCATGGATGTAAATTCCTTTACAGAAATATATCTTTATAAATATTATCTAAGTTATTGTTACATGGTGTTGAGTTGACTATGACCTATAGTAATACTTTGAACAATGGTGGCTCAGAGCTTTGCCCTATCCTGAGCCAGTCTCACCCCCTTACTGTATCACTGTGTCAATCCATCTTATCCAGGGTTTCCCTCTCCTAATTTGACCCTCTACCCTTCCAAGCATGATGTCCTTCTCCAAAAAATAGTCCCTTCTGGCAATATGCTCAAAGTATGTATGTGAGTCAGAGCTTTAAAATCTTTGCCTGCAAAAAAAATCCCCACAAATTTTGCCTATAGGGAATAACCTTAAAGGGCTTCAATTTCTCCAGGACAGATCTGTTTATTCTTTTGGAAGTACATGGTATATTCAATGCTCTTCTTCAGCACACCACCATTCAAAAGCATCAATTCTTCTTCTGTCATCCTTATTAATTCAGATCTCAGGTGCATATCAAGCATTTGAGAACCTTAGTCTCTAGACTGACATTGTTGCTCTTTAGCACTCTGGAGAGGTCCTTGACAGTAGATTTTCTCCAATGCAATCTGTCATTTGATTTTCTGACTGGTGCCAAGAGTGTTGATTATGGATCTGAACAAGATGAAATTATAAACAATTTCAATCTTTCCTCCATCTACCAATAGGTAGCTATTGGCTCAGTGGTGAGAGTCTGTTTTCTTGATGTTGAGATGCAATCCATATTGAGGACTGTAGTCCTTGATCTTCTGCACAAAATGCTTCAAGTCCTCCTTAATTTCAGCAAGCAAGGTTGTGTCATTTTTATAACAGAAGTTGTTGATGAATCTTCCTCCAATCCTGATGCCCCATTCATCTTCATAAAGTCCAGCCTCTCAAATGATCTGTTCTACATACGGATTGAAAAGGTATGGGGAAAGGATTCATCCCTGACACACGCCTTTCTTGATTTTGAATCATGTGGTGTTCCCTTGCTCTATTAGAACAATAGCTTCCTGGTTTAAATATGATTTTTAGTTTTATCTTTCTCTGTTTCTTTTCTCCTCTCCAGTGGCTGAAAGTAATGAATACCAGAAGAATGTCTATTAATGTTTTATTGACTATCGAAAGGCATTTGACTGTGTGGATCATGAGAAGTTGTGGCTGACATTGAGAAGAATGGGAATCCCAGAGCACTTGATTGTGCTCAAGTGGAACCTAAACCTGGACCAGGAGGCTGTTGTGTGAACGGAACAGGGGAGCACTGCATGGTTTGGAATAGGGAAGGGAGTGCACCAGGATTGTATTCTCTTTCTATACCTATTCAATCTGTATATTGAGCAAATTATTTGAGAAGCTGGACTCTATGAAGAGTAGTGTAGCATAAAGTTTGGAAGGAGACTCCTCAATTACCTGTGTTAGGCAGATGACACAATCCTGCTTGCTGGAAGTGAGGAGAACTTGAAACACTTGTTGCAGAGGATCAAGGAATGCAGCCTTTGGTATGGATTGCATCTCAATGTCAAGAAGACAAAGATTCTTACCACTGGACTGACAGGCAGCATCATGATGGATGGAAAGGAGATCGAAACTGTCAACAGCTTCATTTTGCTTAGATCTACAGCAGTCAGGAAATAAGGAGACACATTGCACTAGGAAAATGTACAGTTAGGAACATCTCCAAATTATTGAGGAGTAGTGATGTCAGTTTGAGGACTAAGGTGCATCTGATTTAGGCCATATTCTTTCCAGTACTTGTTATGCATATGAGAGCTGGACAGTGAAAAAGAATGACAGGAAAATAATCAATGCCTTTGTGTGTGGTGCTGAAGAAAAGCACTGAACATCTCTGGGACAGCCAAGAGACCAAACAGATGTGTCAAGGAGAAGGTGCAGCCAGAGCTCTCATTGAAGGTAGGAATGATGAGGCTTTGCCTCACATACCTTGTGCATGTTGCTAGGAGAGGCTATTCCTTGGAGAAGGACATGATGCAGGGAAGGGTGGAAGGAGAGGAAGACTCTCAACCAGGTGGATTGACATGGTGGCTGCTGCAATGGGCTATTGTGTGTCAGGAAGTGTGAATATGGTGCAGGAAAGAACAGGTTTCAGATCTTTTGTTCATAGTGTCGCTATGAGTCATACTTGACTCGACTAACAACAACAACCACCACCGTCAGTAGTTTTATTTCTCTAGAGAACCTAGCCTAAGACATGCTTTCCCCCCTCCACTTTTATAAACATAGAATTGCTCTAAAAAAGAAAGCCTATTAAAGAGCTCCTCAAACAAACTGTCCTCAAGAAGCTGACATTGAAATAAATTGTTATAAACTAGAACTGACACTAGATGAAGAGTAGAGAGAAGACTTCCATACACATTCAGCATTCCAATCCTGATGAAAGCTGGCCATGTACCAGTACAGTTAGGAAAAATTTCTCCTCTCACCTTATTATGATGCTTTGGGCTGTTACCAGCTCTGTCAGTCTTTAGATTGTCATAGTCTTTTAACTGCTTCTGTGGCTTTCCTTTTTAGCAAGAGAACATCTCACACCTAACACCTGGGATGTAGAGCCTTTCATAAGGAAAAAAAAATCCGAATGAAATGAGGGCAGTTTATGTTAAAACTGCAGGTCCTGCACAGTCACATCATCAATACATCTGAGCCCTAACCAAGGAGTACAGTAATCCAGGAATCTATCCACGCACAGCTCACTTCTGCCAGAGCTAGGAATCCACATCAGCAATGCCTGAAGGGTATATATGACCAGGGAGACTGAATTTGACCTACTTCATCCTTTGGGCTCTTTTTCTACAGCATATTAATGAGCTTTGTTGAATCAAATTTTCTTGGTTTTCCTAAAAAGTCGGAAGAAAACAATATTCAAGGGATTCCTATAGAAATATCCTTTTATAATAAAATGTTGACTTAAATAGCTATTTTTCAAATGCACCATTTCAAGAAGATGACTACCACATACTCATTATAAGAACAGAAACGGAAATATTCTCAAAACAAGTACAGGTAAATGAAATTTAGGGAATGGAGGAGGGGAAGCCTTTTTTTCACTCAAATCTTTTTTTATGAAAGGTAATTATCTATGAGGAAAACGGATGTTTGGAATTACAATTCTTACTTTCTCTTTCCTTCTTCTGGTGGAGGTGACTAATGAACAGTGAAATGACCAAGAAGTAGGCAGGAAGCCAAAGAAGAGAGATGGAAGAGGAAAGTACAGAAATAGTCTACAAATGGGTGGCTGGGTCTGAGCCCAAGTAGAATGCAGAGAATTTCCACTTTGCAAGGTAAGGGAAGAGGCACAGAAAATAATAGTTATATTAGCTTAGCTAATGACAGTAATTAATAGTTGCATGCCTCCACTACATCAGGCCAGTGCCTGCCAGATATTTTATATCTGTTATCTCAGTGATCACATGTGGTAGGCATTATTTTTGCTTTAAAGAAGAAAAATTGAAGATTTAGGGAGTTAAGTAACTCAAGTCTACAGAGGAAGGTAGCTGAGTCTGGATTGGAATCTAAACTCAACCACAGATCTCCTCTTTCTTCATCATTTGAATCCACCGTAAAACATAAGTATTTCTCACATAAGAACACATGTTGTTCTTATGTAATTTTGGCACATGCTTAATATAACATTCCAGTGAAGTATTTGGAGCAGGAACTTCAGTGTACCTAAAAATTACTGGGTGCACTTGTAAGTTGCATATTACTTGACTTCTCTGTTAAAGACTAAATCCAGTAGGTTTAAGGTGTTGTTATTTTTAGGGGTGGTCTAGTTGACTTCAACTCAAAGCAACGCTACATAATGAAAGCCTGCTTGATCCTGTGCGAGCCTCACAATCGCTGATGTGATCATTGTTGTAGCCATTGTGTCAATACATCTCATGGAGGATATTCCTCTTTTTCACTGACTGTTTATTAAGCATAATGTCTTCCTTCAGGGACTGGCCACTCCTGAAAACATGCTCCGGTACCAAGGGTTTATTATATAAATGTTTTTCCTAGTCATATCAGTCTTTGAGTCCAAAGTGTGCCTGATCCAGGCCATGGTCTTCTCTTGCAAGGCATCAGAAAACTGGACAATGACTAAGGATGACAAAAGAAGAATCGATGCCTTTTGAGTTGCTTGCTACAGAAAAGTCTTGAAATATAAGTCTGTCTTGGGGAGTTTCCCCTTGGAAGCTAGGATTTTGAAACTCTGTCTCACATACTTTGAGCATGTGGCCAAGAGAAGAGTGGAGACATAGCACAGGAGAGGAAGGCCCTGGATGAGATGGATTGACCCAGTAACTATGGTAACAGAGTTAGGTTTATCAGAGTCAGTGAGACTGGCTTAGAATAGTACAGGCTTCAGAGCTATTTTATACAGGGTTGCTATGAGTTGCAAGTGACTCAGTGATACATACAATAACAACAGTCAATTGACTCTGGCTTTGCCACATGGATGAATGGGATCATACACATAGGATATGTTATTCTATCCACAAGGGTGGTCTTGCCATTATACTGAGCAGATTTAGCAGCAGAAATTTGGGTTTTATACCACTAGCAAGAAGAAGCAGAGAACGCAGTGCATGTCTCTTGAGGTCTAAGATTTCTGCACTATTCACATTAGGATCTATAGGAGCAGCAGTACAATCTAATAAATCCTACTCCTAGTAACACTATAGGACAGAATAGAACTACCCTATAAAGTTTCTTGATCATATGTTGTTTCATGAAATTCTTCAGTGTCAGCCAATTCTTTTTGGTATAGTGACTTCATGTATTTTTTCCATCTTCTTTTGATGCTTCTTGGGTCATTTTATATTCTACCCACAGTATCCTTAGGTATTACAACTCGAGGCATGAATTTTTTTTTTTTTCAGTTTCTTCAGCTTAAGAAATGTTGAGTGAGATTATCCCTTTTGATTTTCCAATTCCAGCTCTTTGCACATTTCATTATAATACTTTACGTTGCCTTCCTGTTTTTACATTTGAAATCTTGTGTTTAGCTCCTTAACTTCTTGATTTTTTTCCCTTCACTATGGCTTCTCAGTGCTTTAGTGCAATATTCAGGGTCACTTCTGACATCCATCTTGGTCTTGGCGTCTTCCTTGGGCTTTGTAATAATGTTTTATATTCTTTATGGATGATATTCTTGATATCCTCTATAGCTCATCTGCTCTTTGCTCATTAGTATTCAAGGCCTCAAACCTGTTACCAAGATGATCTTTAAATTCAGGAGGGATAGACTCAAGGTCAAACCAAAATTCTTGTGTATTTGATTTGATTTTCTTTCGTTTCAGTTTGAACTTGCATATGAGTAGTTGATGGTCTGTTCCACAATCAGCACCTAGCTGATGTAATACTGAGTTTCTCCAACAATTTTTCCCATAGATGTAATCAATCTGATTCCTATGTAGGCCATCAGGTGAGGTCCACATGATTAGTTGTCATTTGTATTACTTATAAAAGGCATTTGCAGTGAATTAATCATTGATCATATAGAATTCTATCTCCAGCCTCATTTCTGTCACCAATTCCATGTTTACCTTCTACCAATCCTTTTCACTGATGTCCAGAAATCTAAAAACAACCTGTGTTATACAGATGACACAACCTTGCTTGCTGAAACTGAGGAGGACTTGTGGCTTTACATGTTACAAAGCCCTTAATCCTGTCAATTATAGCTCTCTCCCACCCCTAGTCCTCCAAGAAACTTGGGCAAGGGACTTTTGGCTCAGTTGTATGCCATAGTAGTCCCATAGTCAGCTTCATTTTTGTGTCAGTTCTCTGGTTCTTTGCTTCTGGTTGCTGTGGTTGGTGTTCCTGCAGGCTCTGGTCTGGCTGTTGTAAGAATCTCTGGCCCAAATAAACATGCTGCATTTTCTTGCTTCTTTATTGGTGGTGAGACAATCAAATTCTACTGCTGAATAGACTCAATTTAAAGGCAAGAGTAGTCAATCTGCTCGTGAATTGATGAGATTGGCCAATCCCCTTATGGATAGGCTAACATACCCTATTCACATATTCCCATCCATCCACATGGCAAAGTCAAACTTAATGGCTAGGGAAGCCATTTTGAACAAGAAATTCTTACTACCTTAGTTCACCTATTGTCTTTTCTTAGCCATTAATCTTCATATTTGAAGAATCAACTTTTTCCTTAAAATATATAATAACAATAATTCACAAAAGCATGTAAGCCAACAACTTCATGTCTCATATTTAATGTCCTCAATCGGATAGCCAGTTTCTAAATTACCCATCCCTATCAACATTAGACAATTTACACCAGGCCTGAGGGCCATAGGCGTGAAGGCCCAACTACCTTTATTTAAAATTGAGATTTTAATGAAAATTTATAGAGAACTTGGATTTCCATTCATTCATTCTTGAACATTTTCCTCCCTGACCCCTCCCCCCCAGTTAGCTTTTTCCTTAGGAAGAAAAAAAAAATTCTTTTATTGGCTTTTAAATACAAAGGCCCACCTACCAGGTCCTGATTGATTTAAACAATCAATTTGGTGTTTATCGTGTTTAGGGAGAACATTGTTCTAAATAGGACAGCACTTCTTTGTCAGTTTGCTATACCTCGATAACAAGGTTGCTGTGATACTGAAAGCTGTGCCACTGATGTGTCAAATGCTATAAGGATTACCTATTGTGGACAGGTTTTGGTGGGGCTCTCTGATTGAGACAAACTAGGAAGCAGGATTGGCCATCTACTTCTTAAATAATTGAGCTTTAAAAACCCTATCAACAAAAACAAAAACAAAAGCAAAACAAACCCTATCAACACCAGAGGAAAGAAGATAGTTACGGTAATGTAGTGACAGAGTCTACATTGGAAAATAGCAGAAATGAGGAAAAACAATAACAAAAATTGTTCAATAATTGGAACATGGAACGTACATAGCTTGAATGTTGGAAAACTGGACATTGTTTAAATTGAAAGGGGATGCATGAATATTGGCATTCTGGGTGTTAGTGAGATGAAATGGACCAGCTTTGGCCAATTTGAATCAGATAATCAAATGGTATAGAAAAGACCAAAATGGATATCAGAAGATACTCTGAAAATTGCACTGGAGCGCAGGGAAGCCAAAGCACAAGGAAGAATTCAAGATACTAAAGGGTTGAATAGAAAATTTCAAAAGGCAGCATGGGATGACAAAGCAAAATATTACAATGAAATGTGCATGGAGCTGGAGTCAGAAAATCAAAAGGGCCGAATTAGCTCAGCATATCTTAAGTTCAAGGAACTGAAGAACAAATTCAAACCTCGAGTTGCTA
>NW_006399834.1:11568749-11580414 GCF_000299155.1 Elephantulus edwardii | reverse complement strand
TATATATATATATTTGTTGTTGTTGTTGTTATGTGCCACTCTTACCATGGGTATTGATTGATTATGGATCCAAGTAAAATGAAATGAATAATGACTGACAACTTCAATCTTTTATCTCCCAAAATGTTGTCTAATGGCCTTGAGGTGATAATTTTTTTTTCTTGATGTTGAAATGTAGTCCATATTGAAAGCTGTAGTTTGATCTGGAAGTATAGTTTGAACCCATCAATCACTGTGAGGGAAGAATATGACCAGTCTCCTCTTGATGAAATTTATAGCCTCAGAAGCTAACTGGGAGGTGGGGCAAGTGGTGTATTGTTATGAGTGGAAACCAATTCAATGGCAGTGAGTTTGAGTGGGTTTTTTGTTGTGTTTGTTAAAAAATAGATTCTAAATATTTCAATAGTTAAATGTAAGAAACACAACCTACTTTCTTTATCAGGAACACCTCCAAATATCATAGAGTTGGAAAAGAATGGAAATCCACTGATGGAAGCTGTTAAGTTACATCTTTAAAACAATCCAATTACTTAAGAATTTATTTCCAGGGGAGCTCTGGTGGCCTAGTGGCAAGGAACTGCAACTACAATCCCAGAGGTTCACGGTTCGAATCCACCAGATGCTCTGTCGGGGAAGGAAGGACAATCTCCTCCTGTACCAGTCAGATCTGATTTGACAGTACACTCACACAAAAATAATAAAATTTAGAAAAATAATTTATTTCCTCAATCAGTTGTTGTTTTGTGCCGTTGAGTCAGCTATAGCTCATGGCAACAGCAGTCTCTGATATTTAAATATCCCACTCAGGATTGCTAATTTGTATATCAAATAAAAGTGTCAAAAGAATGGCCTATGAGATGACTGATGTACTTGAAGACAAGTTTAATAAAAGGAAATAAGACATAAATAAAGTCACACTTCCAAAGTAAAGAAAAATCACCTGTGGAGGAAGCCATCATGGTAATTAAGTGAATCTGACTTAAATCATGAACTGATTTTGCTGGACATTTGAAAATTGCATATGTATTTACTTTCTTGGAAATAACCCCTCTTTTCCTTTGTGATGTTTTAATATCTTTCCCTGAGTTATAATTTGCTTGATCAAACACTCTAATGACAAAATTTGGTTATAGTAAAAGACAATGAAAAAGTTACTTAATAGTGCAAAGTCTGAATCATCAGATACAAAAGAAACAATTCATTCAATTATAAACTCAGTTGAGAAGCAATATTTACAGCAATGTTGAGGGATACATTAATTTCATATTGTAGATAGTATGTAATATTTTCTCTACCATTTTGCAGTGCAACTCAGCA
Organism: Elephantulus edwardii; assembly: GCF_000299155.1. NCBI lineage: Eukaryota > Metazoa > Chordata > Mammalia > Macroscelidea > Macroscelididae > Elephantulus > Elephantulus edwardii. The sequence goes on along the minus strand of NW_006399834.1, from coordinate 11,579,097 downwards.
GTTCTTACTTAAAAAGAAACTTTTCAATTCAATTGTTGCTAGTTTTCTCTCCAAAGCTTTCAATTATACCACATTCCCCAAAGCATCATATTATGTAAACTCAATGTATTCCTGATCTTATATAGCTTGTATAGCATGGTAGAGTCACTTAAGGAAGTGTTCAGAGATTATTGGAATGCATCATAAGGATAAATATACTTTTTAAATATGTATTTTCTAAGCAATATCTTGGAGAGTTTATAAATTGATTTTTACATTTTCCATTTATGATTTTGTAGCATTCAAGAAAGGTAACGTTTTTTCCCCTCTGGAGTAGTGCAAGCAAGATAAGCTCAGAAGTTAAAGTGAAAGAGGCTACTTTTTGATGTCAAGGACTCTAAGGAATAGAATTTTTTATGTATATATATTGCATACCAAATTTTAATAACACTTTATGATGGTAAACTAACAAATTAAAGTAATAGGTTTTCTTATTTTGACATTTAAAAATCTTTCAAGGATCTCTGGTACTATGGTGTGTTACATGTTGGGTTGCTAACACTAAGTTTACTCAGTCAATCACTCAATGACTAATCTCCGACTAATCAGAACAGACACAATACCTCCAGCAGATTTTCAATGCTACAAATCACATGGGAAGAGATTATACAGTTTCCTTACTAAGAGTCACCGTTTTTCACCTTTGGGTTATCAGAGAAACTCCACATGGTTCAGCCACCAGAGTTCCCTATTGTCTAGGTTTTATTACTATTATGTGCCATCACATCAGAAGTGACCCTTAGATGACCCTCTAGTCAGTTTTCAGAGGCAGTAAATTGCATGGGATGTGACTGCCCATTTTTCTCCCATGAAGGGGCTGGTAGCTTTGAAACACATGCCTTTGGGATTACAGCATAGCTTCTTATCCCTAGGCTACTAGAGCTCCCTTATCATCAAGGCAAATAGATGAAATCTAACAGCATCTTGATAGGACAAAAGTGAACAATCTACTCCCATAAGGCCTTAGGGCCTCAGAAATTTGATGGAAGATCTCCTCAAGTCAAAACTGACTCTAAGGCAGTGGAAGTTTCATTTGTTTGTTTTATATCCCAACTAAAACTTAAACAGAGACCTCATTACCATCAACTCTGTCTGACTTAGAGCAACCCACCACTAGTTTCTGAGGCTGTATGTTTTTATGGGAAGAAATTTTCTATCTTTTTCCTATAGACTAGCTGGTAAATTTGAACTACTGATCTTTATATGAACCCTAGAATAAAACCCTTGCTAAGCCATTAGCAAAAATTCAAAGTGCCTATGTAGCCTGTTGCTCACTCTGTCTTTAATGATTTATATTTTATTCTTTCACAACATTTCCCCAAATAGAAAAGAGTCTGGTGCTTTCTCAAAAAGTTGGAAATAGAAATATCATTTGACCTAGGAATTCCATTACTGAGAATATACTCCTAACCTAACCCCTACAATTCAAATAGATGTATGCACATCCACGTTTATTACTGCATTGTTCACAACAGCAAAGAGATGGAGTAACCCAGGTGCCCACCCACAAATGAAAAGACAGAAAAACTACGGTACATTCACATGGTGGAATATTACACAGCATTGAAAAACCAGAGAACTAGTAAAACATTACACAGCATGGGGGAGCCTAGAGAGCATTATAAGTGAAATATCTCTGTCACAAAGAGCAAACACTGCATAACATGGCTATTATAATATAGGATAGATATAAGGGGTTTGGGGAGAGAATGGGGAAAGAGTGCATTAGGACAGGTGATGGGAAGAACTGTCAGAAAGGAATATATGATTAGGCATTATGTGAATGACAACAATCTGGAACAAAGCGTACTTTGTGGAGTGGGTTGGAGAAGTAGGAAGGGAGGGGAGGGAGGAAATGTTAAAAAAATAAGAAAATTTAAAAATTTAAACACTCATTACAAAAGAGATTGAAGGTGTCATTAAAAAGAAAAATAAAGCACAATTAAGTGTTCTGAAATAGCCATTTTTCTCAGTAGTAAAAATCTGTTATGATCCATAGTCAAATGCCTTTGAATAGTCAATAAAACACAAATAGACATAGAAAAAGAAACTTCTGCCAACAACAACATAAAATAGAAACACAATTATTGTTGTTGTTATGTGCCATCAAGTCAACTACAACTCATAGTGACCCTATGCACAACAGCCCTAAACCCAGCTCTATCTCATGCCAATATTTTCAGTCTCCAATACACCTATCCCCATTGCCCCAGTCACTGAATTAATCCACCTCATTGAGGTTCTTCCTTTCTTGCTCTGTCTCTCCACCCTCCCAAGCATGACGTCACTCTCCAAGGACTGATCCTGCCTTGCAACATGTCCAAAGTATGTCAGCCAAAGCTCTAGAATTCTTGTATCCAAAAGCTGCCTGGCTTCACCCTCTCTAAGACAAACTTGTTTGTTCTCCTGGCAGTCCATGGTATATTCAATACTCTTCTCCAGCACCACAGTTCAAAGGCATCAATTCACCTTCTATCATCTCTAGTCATTTCTGATGCCTAGCAAGTAATTGCAGTGGTGGTGGAGAGGTTTCTGACAGCAGACTTACCCAATGCAATTAATTTTTTCATTTCATGGCTGCTGGTATCAGGAATGTTGATTGTAGAGCCAGCAAACTAAAGCTGTTAATAGTCTCAATATCTTCACTACCCATCATGATTCTGCAAATCGGGCCAGTGGTGAGAATCTTTGTTTTCTTGATGTTGAGCTTCAATCCATATTGAAAGTCTTGGCCTTCTGCAGCAAGCGCTTCAGGTCGTCCTCAGTTTCAGCAAGCAGGGTTGTGTCATCTGTATAACACAGATTGTTGATGAGTCTATCTCCAATCCTGATGTCACATTTCTCCTCATAGAGCCCAGCCTCCCTGATAATCTCTTCCCATATAGATTGAAAAGCTGTAACTATAGGACATATCCTTGTTGCACACTCTTCCCAATTTTGAACCATTCTGAAACTACATAACAAGAAAAAGGATATCCTACCTGCTGAGAACACAGAGAGCTAGGTCTTTGTTGGAATGTGTCTATTTTGCACTGAAAGGGCAAATAGCTTTTTTTGAATTTGTTGTTTATGCATTCAGTATTTTGATTTGTTGTTGTTATGTGCCATCAAATTACCTGAGACTCATAGCGATCCTATGTACAATAGCCCTAAACCTTGCTCTATCCTGTGCCAATCTTATTGTCTCTGATACACCTACCCCCATTATCCCAGTCACTGAACCAACTCTCATCGAGAGTCTTCCTCTCTAGCTCTGTCCCTCCATCCTCCCAAGCATGACACCCATCTCTAAGGACCGATCCCACCTTGAAACACACCCAAAGTATATCAGATGAAGATTCAACATCTTTGCCCCCAAGGAGCAGCCTGACTCCACCCTCTCCAGGATGAACTTGTTTGTTCTGCTAGAAGTCCATGGTATTATATTCAATACTATTCTCTAGCACCACAGCACAAAGGTGTCAGTTCTCCTTCTGTCATCTCCAGTCATTGTCCAGCTTTCTGATGCCTAGCAAGTAATTGCAAAGATCATGGCCTGTATCAGGCACACCTTAGTCTCCAGACTGACATCATTGCTCTTCAGTACTTTGGAGAGGTCTCTAACAGCAGATTTTCCCAATGCAATTCTTCTTTTCATTTCCTGGCTGCTGGTACCAAGAGTGTTGATTTTGACTTAGGAATTGTAGATAATAATAATAATTCTGAACAATCTTGGTGTTTGAAAGGTCATGAAAAGGAATTTCAAAGTGGATAAAATAAGTCAATAATATTGTTTTAATGTTTCATTGATTCAGAACTGACTCATAACTGACCTTCTAGTGGGTTTTCAGAGGCTGTAAATAGTACCAGAGGAGATTGTCCATCTTTCTCTTGTGGAGCAACTCATCACTTGACCAACAACCTTTGGAATGACAGTTTCATTCCTTACCACTGGCCCAGCAGAGTTCTCCCGAGTTAATAACAGTGGTGGCTAAAATTTAGTGTTTGAAATAAATAATCTTGGGTAAATCTCATGATAATATTTTGGGAAAGGTATAATAATATTTTCCAAGCAAATTTCTCCTTGGAGGTAAGGATTTTGAAGCTCTGTCTCACGTAAGGGAATAGTCATTGGAGAAGGACATCATGCTTGGAATGGCCAAGGAACAGTGCATGAGATGAAGACCCCAGATGTGATGAATTGACAGAATAATAGGAGCAATGGGACTGTGTTTGTCAGAGTCAGAGAGGCTGGCTTGGGATAGGGCAGACTTCAGAGCTTTGTACATAGGATCACTGTGAGTCCCAGGCAACTCGACGGCTTATAATAATAACAAAATATTTTTTTATTTTATAGCTGAAAGAAAACTGAAATCCAAACAAATAGATAATAGTGGCAAAATAAAAATTCAATTAGGCATATAGGTTGCAAATCTAACAAATTTAAATAGGATGATACATGTATTGACTTATTGTTTTGTAAAGATTAGATGTAAAGTCTTCTTTATTTATTCCCAGAAAGCTCAGTCCTGCATAGTCAGATTCTGTCAGTCCATCTTTCAAGAAAGTGACACAATTCCTAAGATAAGCAACATAAGTATTCAAATAAAATTTAAACAAATAGCTTAAACTATTTTTTTTCTTATCAACTGAGTTTATGATAAAAAATTTTGGTTTTTTCCTATATATGTTATTGTGGCAGAAAAATCAATATTAAAAACACTTGCAATTTCAACATTATTAACAAGTGCAGTTCAGTGACATTATCCTTACTGTGTACACCAAGATTACTGTTCCTAATTTTTTTTAATCATCCTTAACAGAAACTCAGAAAATTTTCAGTAAGTTTTCTTTTCCTCTCCCATCTGTCCCTAACAAACTTTGGTCTCTATACAATTCGTCTGTTTTCAGTATTGCATACAAGTGATATCATACAATATTTTTCTTTCTGTGTCTGACTTACTTCCCTCATTATAATGGTTACAAGGTTCATTTGTCATAGCATGCATAGGAATTTCATTTCTCTTTATGGCTGAGTATGTATGTGCTTATACCTTTTTGTCCATTCATCAACTATTCATGGACAGTTGGGTTGTTCTTGCCTTTAATGACTATTGTGAACAGTGAACATTAGTATATAAGTAACTATTTGTGTCCCTCCTTTCATGACTGAGTGAAAGACTGAGTGGTACGGTAATCCTGTGAGAACCCTGGTGGCCTTTGCCACAGGGAGCTGGAGTGCAGTCCCAGCAGTCTTTAACAGTTTGAATCTACCAGCAGCTCTGAGGGAGAAAGATGGGCAATCTCCTCCCACGGTATTTCCAGCCTCAGAAGACCAAAGGAGGGTCAGATATGAGTCAATTCCTACTTGATAACAGTGAAATTGAGGTTTTATGGTAATTCTATATTTAACTTACTGAGGAACAAACTGTTTTTAACAGATATTGTGCCATTTTACAATCCTATTGATAGTGAATGAAGAGTCAAGTTAAACCGTATGTTCTTGTTTACGCTAGTGTGTACTATACTGGAAGCAATTTAGAAGCCATTTGAATTAATTTAGGAATATTATGCTGGGATAGAAGAGTTGCATACTTTCAAGTAGAAATTTCTCTGTGATTAAGGATACTGAATTTAAGGCTGTGGGATTCTAGCCTCTGTGAACATATCCTCAAATCTTGTGGTTTCTTACAAGTAGTTTGGGAAGGCTGGACAACTCGGAATCTGTGGGGGAGGGCCAAGGACAGATGTCATTTTCACTCTTTTCATGCCGGGCAAACCTCACTGCCTTGATGTGCTCTGGACAAACATGCTGCCAACAAACCAGTGCCTTGGCAGGTCCCATCCAGGCCTTTTCAGCAGTAAGATAGCCACATTCCACCTCTTACCTTTTGGAACTAGTGCTGCTCTTTAGCCTAGTTGAGATAATAATAAAACTCTTCCAAGGACACAGGTAAAGTCACTGCTTTCTTCCTTAATTTTGTATCCTACATAACGTTGCTGTGTTATCTGCACTCCACATGGATGTCCTGACTTGCATTTACATAGATCTCCCTGCCTTTTTAAAGTGACAATGGACAATTCTGTTATCACAAATTTATTTAAAGCTTGCGGTCAAAACAAAGAAGTTATTGGAAAAGTCTGTAAGTATAAGAAGATTTCAGTAAAGTATGTAATACATAAAATAGTCTTAGAAGTAGAAGCACCTTTTGAAAAGGCCGCATCCTAATTTGCACTTGCACTGTTATTGTCAAGACACACATTCATCCTGTATTTTATGAAACATTTTATTATTTCCTTCCCTGAAAATGGTTATTCTTGAACCTGTAGTCATATTAGAAGCTTGGGCAGATGGTACTTCCAATTTAAATGGATTTTATGCCATTAAAAGGAATGTGTGTTCTGCTTAAGAAGAGTATTGACTATAAAAGTCATGAGCACTGGACCATTTCCTGTGGGAGTTTTCTACTATCCTTCCAATTAGTCAGTCAGTGTAATATTTCTCTAAACATGATCATTTATTTTTCTCTGGAGGGTTATCTTCTATCCTGTTCAAGAAAGATGATCCTGGAAAATAAAGAAAGCTTTCTATGTCCCTAGTGTGATATTTATGATTAACTACCCTTTGCAATGAATGACAAAAGAAGAAAGAATTCAATTTCTTCTTATGTGAAATAAAAACCTCATTTGTTGTAGTCTGATTCTCAGCCAACTTTCATTGTTTAGACAATAATCAGCCAGATTATACAAATCACTAACAATCATAACAGAAATTATACACTTGCCTCCAGAAACTCAAAGAACTTTGATAAATATCGATAGTTGTAAAGGAGCTTCAGGCCTTTTGTTCATAGGGTTGCTATGAGTTGTGCTCGACTCAAAAGCAATCAACAACAAAAATTTAGACCAAAGACCTTGGACTCATGGAAATCTGTTGTGGACTATGTAACTGTCTAAGGTGGCACCATGATGCTATACCTTTAAATCAAATGTATGAATTTATAACAGCCTATACCTAAAATTTTCTGAAATCAACAAAATTATGCAAGTTCCACAAAATAGCCTAATAACTAACATCTAACTTCAAACAATCAAACGTATACTTAAAAAAATACTTTCACTCTCATATAGGCAATGACAAGATATTTCAGAATATTGGGTGTAATTTGCAGCAAACACATTTCAATTAGGAATTTGAACTAGTTCATTTTACTTTGACCATCTGCTGAAAATTGTATTCCAACTTCAGATATATTGAATCAGAATCTACATTTTAATAATGTATACACATTAACAACCACTTGGAGTTTTTGTTGATTCTAATTCAGTATATCTGTATAGAGATGCAAATTCTCAGCAAAAGTTTAAATCAAAATGAGCTGATTTGAAGCCAACTGTTTTAGGGAAGTGGTTTGGTTAAAAAAAATAACCCTGGATAATTAAAACAAATTAACATCCTTTCTAATAAGAGAAAAGCAGAATCTTTTCAACCTCCACTGACAGTAAAGTTCACCTTAAGAAACAGAATAGCTTACTATGCATTCAGAAACCAACCTCAGCTGGATGCTTTGCATCATCAAAAGGAGGAATAGAAGACTTTTCCAGTACAGTAGGCAAATTTCCCCTTTAATAAGAAGCCAGGAAAAAAGCAATATTTCAATGTTTGCTTTCCTTCCTCTGAGGGAGAAGGTTTCACTATGACTTATTTTACTTCCTTTTTATTCTGCCCTATTTTCTTGGCTCTCACAGACAGCTCCAGTAGCAACATGACAATACCACTTTGCACTTGCCGAAAGCACCCTTTCTCTAAGACTCAGCTGTAGTCTATGCGAGGAGAGTGTAAAACAGGCGAAATGATGCAAACATTGAAGTTTATCCTTTTGTGCAAACATTTTGAGACTCAGAATCATCTTAACTCGAAACTGGAAATGAAGGGCATAAAAAAGTACACTCAAAATTCCTATTTGGCATTCTTTGGGGTCCAGCAAGATATATAACTTTCTTGAGCTCTGTATCTCATGTATGGAATAAAGCAATGCCATCTTCCTTATGAGGATATGAAGAGTTACAAGATTGTATTTTCTAAAATAAAACTTGGAAAAGAAGCAGACTGTTAGAATTCTAAAAATAAGACTGAAGTGAGTGCCTAGAGAGTATCAATCTTAAGTACATGTTTCTGGAATAGCAAACACTTGCCTTTCTTTATTTTTTTAAAATGAAAATGCTTATTTGTCCAGGGAGGAACTATTTCAAAATAAATGTTTCTGAATAAACATTATCAGAAGATTGTTAGTGTTCCCTCTATACACTATGCATGTGTGTATAATTGTATGTATGCAAATATTTTTTCACTCTTATACTTTTTTAGTAAATGTTTTTTTAACAGAAGAAATTTATTTATTTATTTTCAAACATCAGCCATCCTAACGTATAACTGTCATTCACTGCCGTCTAGTTAGAATTAACTTATAACTGACCCTCCAGCAGGTTTTTGGAGTCTATAAATTTCATATGAAGAGATTGCCCAAGACTGCTCCAATTTCCCCCTTAGAGTTACTGGTGGGTTTGATCCAGTAGAAAGATGCCACTTTGAGGTTGGCAGCACAACTTTCTACCAACTATATCACAAGAGTTCACTCCTTAATGCACATTGAAGGTTATTTAAGGTATATATCATAAGACAGAGATTTTGTGATTACTGATCTGAACTGGACTTTGCTTGTGGATGGAGATGCTCAAAGTTTCTAAACTGAATAGAAGAAGATTCTTCAGCAAAAGGGACATGCTTGTTCCCTCAGAGTACTGGTTTGACAGGGATGGGGAATTCAGAAATTGGTTATCTAAAATAGCAATATTAAAGCAAGAGACATGAAGTGGCTGGCTTAAATCCTTTCTTAAATGTAGTTATTAGATGATTGTAAAAGGGGGAAAGACAATCTACGTTAATGAAATACAACGTAAATGAAAAATGGTATAAAACAATGTGTATGGATGAAGCACAATGTATATGAAGGATGCATGCAAACCAATTAAAATATGTAATAAAAAATATTTTAAAAGAGACATTTTAGATTTTCCTGTTTCCTCATAAGGGCCTGGATTTCAAGAATCTAGGTCCATTTCTTTGCTCTCAAAATTGATAATGGTCTTCAAAACAGAGAACAATTTTCTCTTTACATTTTAGTCAAAGATGAAAAGAATTTTTTTTTCATAGTTTCTGTGCTAATTATAAGAACTGGTTTGTGTGGGCTGGAAATATCTCATCCAAGTATTTCAATCTAATGAGCCTGAAACAAAATACATAAGATAATTATCTACACCCTTACTCAAACTAGGAAAAAATTAGCATATCTATGGAAATAATAAAAAAGGGCTTTAAAGAAAATAAACTTGTATTTAAGTATAGTAACATACTGTTTTGGGTTTTAAAAATAGGTATAGATAAAAGCAAATCAAATACATCAACATGTAGAAAGAGAAATCCATCAAGGTTAAATGGAGTTATCCTGCAAATTGAAGACTGATTTAACATATGAAAATCAATAAATAGAATTTACAGTATCAATAGACTTACAGAAGAAAAAAATAATCATATGGTCACCTCAATATTCATGGCAAGACCAATTTAACAAAATTGTAAATTGAAAAAATACTAAAAGCTTTCAGCAAACTAGGAAGAGGCCTAATAAAAGGCAGCTAAAAAAGCTACAGTCAAAGTAATTCTCAATGGTGAAATGCTTTCCCAAAAGGAACAGGTTAAAGAATGTCCACTCTCACTTCTCCTATTCACCATACCAAATCTCTAGTCAGTAAAATAAGTAAAAGATAAAATTAATATAAACATTGTTGTTATGTGCCATTGAGTTGCCTGTGACTCATAGTGACCCTGTGAGATGATAGCTTTGAACCTTGCCCTTTCCTGAGCCAGACTTACTGTCTCCTACACATCTACTCCCACTACCTCAGTTACTAAATCAATCCATCTCATCTAGGGTCTTCCTCTCGTGCGCTGTCCCTCCACCTTTCCAAGCATGATGTCCTTCTCCAATGACTGATCCCTCCAGAAAACATGACCAAAGTATGTGAGATGGAGCTTCAAATCCTTGCCTCTGAGGAACAGCTTGGTTTTACCCTCTTTAGGACAAACCCATTTGTTCTCTTGGCAATCCATGGTATATTCAATAGTCTTCTCCAGTTCCATAACTCAAAGGCATCAATTCTTCTTTTATTACCACTAGTCATTGCACAGCTCTCTGATGCATAGAAAGTGATGGTGAAGACTACGGCCTGAATCAGCCACATCTTAGACTCTAGCCTGACGTACTAGCCT
>NW_006399834.1:11566989-11568174 GCF_000299155.1 Elephantulus edwardii | reverse complement strand
TATCTATTCAATTTGTATGCTGAACAAACTATTTGAGAAGCTGGACTCTGTGAAGAAGAATGTGAGATCAAGATCAGAGGAAGACTCATCAACATCCTGTGTTATGCAGATGACACAACCTTGCTTGCTGAAAGTAAGGAGGACTTGAAACATTTGTTGCAGAAGATCAAAGGATAGTCTTTAATATGGATTGTATCTCAATGTCAAGAAAACAAAAATTCTTATAACTGGACCTATAGGAAACATCATGGTAGGTGGAGAAAAGATTGAAACTGTCAACAACTTCATCTTACTTGGATCCACAATCAACTACCTTGGTAGCATCAGTGAGGAAATCAGGAGACATATTATCCTGGGAAAGTCTGCAGTCAAGGACCTCTCCAAATTATCAAGGAGTAATGATTTCAGTTTGAAGACTAATGTGCATCTGATTCAGGTCATGGCCTTTCTGATCACTTGTTATGCTTCTAAAAGCTGGATAATGAATAAGGATGACAGAGGAAGAATTGATGTCTTTGTGCTGTGGCATTGGGAAAGAGCACTGAATATTCCACAGACTGTCAAAAGAACTGACAAATATGTCTTGGAGAAAGTACAGCCAGAGTGCTCATTGGAGGCAAAGATGATAAAGCTTTACCTCACATACTTCAGGCTTATTGCTAGGAGGGGCTATTCCTTGGAGAGGGACATGATGCTCAGAAAGTTAGAGGGTTGGTAAAGAAGAGGAAGACCTTTGCCCAAGTGGATTTGTACAGTGACTGCCACAATGGGCTCTAGTATATCAGGAAGTACGAGAATGGCACAGGATAAGACAGGCTTCAGAGCTGTTGTTCATAGGGTTGCTATGGGTAGCACACAACTAGCTGGCATCTATCAATAGCAACAATATGTTAAGCAAATAAGGCTGGTCATATGAGAAATGCAAGTTGTTAATGAACCTACCCCTAATACTGATGTTCCACTTTTCTTCACATAGTCTAACTTTTCAAATTATTTGCTCATCTTACACTATTAGATTGACTAGATATGGAGAAAGGATACAACCCAGACACACTCTGAATTTTTTTTAAAAGCATATATAAGTGAAAAGATACACCACATGCTGGATTAAAAGATTCAGTATTGATCTGAAGGACACTTGGCCAAGGGCAACCCACATCAGGTCCTCGTGGCTGACAGGACTGA
>NW_006399834.1:11563765-11566184 GCF_000299155.1 Elephantulus edwardii | reverse complement strand
TTTCAAGGAATATGCAACCTGAATCCTTCTGATCATATGGAGATTTTTAAAAAGTATTTCTTTGAGCTTATTATGTTTAATTTGTTTTATTTGTTTGTTGTATAAAGGATGCTCATCTAGATGATAACATAATTATGATAAAAACAAAAGGAGAAAAGTATGGGAATCCAATACTAAATATTTGTAATAAACTGAATGCTATTTAAATAAAAAGATTCAGTATCGCTGAGTGTGAGTTCTGTGATTATCTGTGGCATTAAAGTATATTCAATAAAACTTTTAAAAGGACTTTTTGTAGAAACGGACAAGACAATTAAAAAACTTGTATGGGAAAGAAATGAACTAGAAAAGTTAAAATAATTTTGAAAAAGAACAAAGTTGGATGTCTCATATTACTTGATTAGAAGACTTACTATATAATAGCTTTATATCAAGAAAGTTTGGTATTAATAGCTAAAAAATGACAAACAAATCACTGGAATTAAAAATAGAGTTTAAAATAGCAAACCAGAACAAATTCATTGCTGCCAAATGAATTGTAATTCACAGCAATCCTCTGTACAGAGTAGAATGGCTTCATGGGTTTTCTAAAGCTGTAATCTTTTTGAAGAGGGGTGTTGGTGGCTTAGTGCACAATGTTTGTACTGCTAATCTAAAAGCTGACCATTCAACCCACAACAGGAGATGATAAAATAGATGAATGTGACCTTCTAACAATCAAATCCTCATGTATATAAAAAAAATTCTCCATTAGAGTAAAAAGGAAGTCTATATACTGGGAAAAATATTAAACAAAATATTAGACAATACACACCTGATAAGGGATAATAAAAATTTAAAATTTTAGGATATTCCAATGCATCAATAAGAAAAAGACACACAATGCAACCACATGTTGGGCAAAAGACATGAACAGACTCTTCAAACAAAGAAGAAAATCTAATAGCCAACAAATACATTAAAAAAATGTTTAAAACCACTAGCTATTAGAGAGTAATGAGATATCTAACATCTCACCCAGCAGCAATAGCAGAATTTAACAGGATAGCAAAGAATAATGCTAACATGGATTCAGAAAGATCAGAATTCTTACACACTGTTGAGGAAACTGTAAAATGGTACAAGCATTAGGGAAGGTAGTCTGGCACTTCCTAAAAAAGTTGAAAATAGAAACACTAAGTGACCCAGCTATTCCAGTCCTGGGAATATACTCGAAAGAATTCAGAGTTGTGATACAAACAGATGCACATTTGTGTTGTTGTTGTCGTTGGTAAGTGTCATTGAGCTGTAGGCAACTCTTAGTGACCCTGTGAACAAAAGTCCTTGACACTTGTGTGACTTTCATCCTTTCTCCAGGTTCATAGGGTTTTTGGAGGCAAGCTATTTATGGAAGTGGATGCCACTCCTGCTTCTAAGCTTGTTTTAATTAGGGATCTCCACCAAACACTATCCACCATGGGTAACCATTATCGTCTTTGACACAGCAGTGTCACAGTGTCCAGCTTCACAGCAACTACAAGTTACATCTGTACGGCAAGTGGACACACCAGGGCTATATGACCTAGAAGAATGTTTGACAAAAAACAATTAAGAACAGGTCTGAGGGCCACAGGCCCGAGGGCCCTACGGTATTTTATCATTCCAGCAAGCCCAAACGCTGGCAAACTCTGGGCCAGAGACCCATAACTCATTTAGCAAGTCTGCTCTGTGGCCACCCACGTGGGGCAAACAGAAAGTCACAAATGCCCCAGTGTTCCAGACTTGCCTCTCTCTCTTCCAGGCTCCGGAGGGCGCATGCATCTATCCAGCTGACACTGAGACTCTGGAGAGACACTTGCCTTGATCCTCCAGGTGTGGCCATACATTTCAGTATTTTACCATTCCGGCACGCCCAAACACTGGCAAATTTTGGGCCAGAGTGATGCATATATACTCATGTTTATTGCAGCATTATTCATAATAAATACTAAAGAGATGAAAGCAGCCCAAGTGTCCAAGTGTCAACAAATGAATGGATAGAGAAACTGTGGAACATCAACACAATAGTATAGAATGCTCTACCGAATACAATGAACCTGTAAAATACTAAACAACATGAATGAGTATGGAAGATGTAATACTAAGTATCTCAGTCATAAAAAGACAAATACTGCATAAGACCATTGTTGTAACAATAGAAAGGACATGGTGAGAGGGAAAACAATGGATATGTAGTGAAAACTACTCTGGAATAGCTTAAGGGAAGGACAATCTGAAAGGAATACATGATTAGACATTATATGTATGACTACAATCTGGAATATGACAAGCATTACAGGGTGAATTGGGAGAGGATTAGGGAGAAAAATGTATATGTATGAATGAATCAAAAGCAATCTCTTTGTAAACTTTCATGAAAATCACAATTTAAAAAAGAAAG
>NW_006399834.1:11562165-11563445 GCF_000299155.1 Elephantulus edwardii | reverse complement strand
CTGCTGCTCCTGTTGTTATTGTTAAGTGCTGTCAAGTTATTTAAGACCCATAGTGACCTATTAACAGTGATTCAGAATCCTGCCCTATTCTGCTCCATTCTCATCATCTCTGACACACTCAAATGTTGCAGACCGAGGGTAAAGTAATTTTATAATTATTAATAATGAGATATACACCCAGGAATGAGTTAGAGCAGAGAGTGTAAAACAGGGGGCCAGCAGTTCTCAACTCAAGACCCCAAGTCATGTTTCTCTGTGTATTTATTGATAATCAGGGGAAGCAAATCATAAAAGGAATTCCTTGTAAATGAAGCCAAGCTCTTTCTATTGAAAACCTTCTGCTTGACTCAGGAGGGAGGGGTTAGCAAATGCAAGAATCTGGTAAACCCTTAAAGATTGCCTTAGTGCCTCAGGGTGAACTCTAGCTTGAGCCATGCCTCCCCCACATCCTGAAATAGTATTCAGTTTATTACAAATATTTACTATTGGCTTCCCATACTCAAGTATATTATTATAGTCACTGTGTAAATCCATCTTGTTAAAGATCTTCCCCTCTTGTGCTGACCCTCCATCTTTCACAGCGTGGTGTCCTTTTCCAAGTATTTGTACCTCCTAACAACATGCCCAAAGTATGTCAAACGAAGTTTCATTATCCTTGCCTCCAAATAGCACCCTGGCTACACCTTTTCCAAGACATATTTGTTTGTTCTTTTGGTAGAAGTATCAATGTCTTTGAGTTGTGGTATTAGAAAAGAGTGCTGAATACCTCATGGACTGAGTCTAAAATAGGCCAGTATAAAAAGTAAATAACTTTTTTCAGAGGTACAAAGAAAATTCAATAAGAAAGAACACTCATTTCAACAAATGGTGTAGGACTTTCTGAACATACATTTGCAAATAATTAACTCGATAAATGCCTTGCACTATGTATGAAAATTAACTAAAATAGATCATAGATCTCAGTCTAAAAGTGAAAACGATCAAACTTCCAGGATAAAATCTTTGTTACATTGAATGTGGCTAACATTCCTTACATATTTCACAAAAATTCATGAAACAATAAAGATTACCTTTAACTTGCTGGTCTGTCTAATACTTCTCTTAATTTGAAAATTCACATTAAGACAGACTAGGAAGAAGGATTGGCCATCCACTTCTGAAATAGCAGGCCTCTGAAAACCCTATGTACAACATTTAGATAACAGAGATGGCAAAGGAGGTTGAGTTTTCAAGCATGGAAATACAAAGGAAGAGGAACAGTTGTAAGCAGACACTGGTGA
>NW_006399834.1:11552253-11556595 GCF_000299155.1 Elephantulus edwardii | reverse complement strand
ATGAGATGGATCAATTCTGTGATTGGAGTGGTGGGAATGAGTGCGTTTGGGATGGCTAGGTTGGCACACGATAGAACGACGTTTAGAGCTCCTGTACATAGGGTCGCTATGAGTCAAAGCAACTCGATGGCACATAACAACAACAATAGATGTTCAAGCTCCGGTGGGGAGTTGCATTGCCAACTGAAAGGCCACACCTTTCTGGAAGTTTGAATTCACTAGAAGCTCTGAGAGAGAAATGTGGATACTCTAGTGCAATTTACAACTTTTGAAAACTTTCTGGAGCATCAGCTGTGAGTCAGTTCCAACCTACAGCAACAAGTGAATGAATTAGTAATATATGGTCAAAGGCAACTTGGTGGTATGCTACATAATGTGTTAGACTGCTAACCAAAAGGTCCAAAAGATTGTAAGTCTCCTCTTACAATGATTTACAGCCTCAGAAAGTCAATAGTATCATCATGTGTCTGAACAGTATCATCATGTGTCTGAACGGACTTGACAGCAGTGAGTTGATATGAATGGCCACTAATGATTTTAAAAGCATTAATTTTGTCTTTGATTAAACCAGTCATCAAATGAGTTAGTTATTGGTATAATGTGGCGATTTAAACTAAAATGAAATATAATTTTACATTTTTGTATTCTCAGTTACCCTAGAAGCATTTCAAAGAGTTCAATCGTCACAACTACCTGGTGTTAACTGTATTGGATACCATCAATATAAAGCATTTTCACCACCATAGAAATTTCTCCTGAAAAGTACTGGTCTAAAGTTTAAGATCTTGCAAGATACTAACTATAGGAGTGCACTAGCAAGAGTTTGCATTGTAGCAGGAGCTCAGTTGAGTACTTATTGATGCACTAAGGGGGCTCAACATTTGATGGGAATACTAATGCAGTGACAATAACTCAACCTAGGCTACAAAGCACCAATTGATTAAATTATTCACACAATTTTAACATTAGTTTCAAAAGACCCTATTTCCACAAAACCCACCCATTTTTCTCTCTTTAAGGAAATGAAATAATTATTCTGCCAATGACCCCTTCATTTAGGAGCCGATCTTGACGGCACTTGCAATTGTTGCAGAATCTTAGATGGGAACCTGCCTGCCTGTGTGTGGATGTATCTGAGGGTGTGAGGGTGTATGTGTGAATACAAACAAAAACAAAATCTTCTGTAAAATCTTATCTTAATTATCTTAAAATGGGATTTACATATGCTTGGCAGATACAAATATTGCCCTTATAACTTACAACATATCATTATAAGGAAAATGTATTCACCCACCTCATTTCGAAGGTGAAGAATTAAGGTCAAGTGATTTATCCAAGGTCACATTTGAGTTCTACCATGGATCCAGTTCCCTCAGACACTTGAGCCCCTATTTTATTCTCTCTTCACTGCATCCCAGAGTTCTGAATCACTCCCATGCCCTTAAGGGCATTTTACATCCACTAATGATGCCACTTACACTGAGTACCTACAATTTGTAAGCTCTCTGCAAAAGCAGCAAAAACTGAGGCCTGTGGAACACATCCTGATGGTATAAACATCTCGGCTTCATCCCAGCTGAGTCACTGACACAGCGTAAAAGACTCAAAACAGCTCACATGAAGCTTAAAACATTCCACTAAAACTGCTGCATAGAAGTAGGTCATTATGAAATAAAACATAAAATTAGCAAAACAGCATTTTCCCCACCATATGCTGAGAAGCTTCTGCAAATGATAACATGCAAAACATCCATACATCAGAAAGAGGATGAATTGAGAGAGTGGCTTCAGGGATATGTTGATTGAAATATTCAAGCAAGATGAATGACTTTTTGATAATTAGGTTTAAGGACATTTTTAGAAATCTTCTTTGACTCCAATATTTGTATATTGCAGAAAGACTTAAAATTCCCAAAAGATAAAGGTCTTTCTCCACATGCTTCAGCTCTTTGTGCTCGAGACACAGAGAGAACGCTTACAAAATATTTCTTAGCAAGCTTGCTTGCCAAATATTTTCAATGCTAAAATGGCTCAGTTTATCACCCAAACTATAATTAAGATTTGAAGAAGAAAGTTATTCTAGGGTACATCATCATTAGTATTCAAAAAAAATAAAAGGGGGATAGCTTGAGTTTCAACAAGTAAAATTAGCAAAATGAAATGGATTTTATATTTTAGGTATGTCCTGAAAGCATAGCTCTTAGACTCATAGCATAAATAATGACCCCAAATACTAAAACTGAGAAATTTAACAAGGCACAAGATCAAAGTACATACACATTGGGTTAACCTCACATTCATTCAGTCACAATTACTAAAAAATGCTTTCAGCTGGCCTTGCACTTTGAAGTCAATGGAATTTCTTAGCTGACAATGAATTTACAGCTTCTCTTTATTGCACAAATTTGCTTGACTTTTGGTCTTTATGCTGGCATTTTGATAAACCAGTATTCCAGATCCATCAAGAAATAGCATGTTAATAATCTACTGTAAACACTTGCAAATTAAAAAGTGAGAGCACAGTGATAGCAGGATAACACTTGCATTAGGAAAAATAACCAGCACGATGAACAAAACCCTTATTGCAGCTTTAATGCTTTCGTCCATATTGAAATTCTCTCTTACTTCATCCCTTGGGAAGTGTGCTGAATATTTCATTAAAGTGATTGGAGTGGGAAGGAAGAGATAAAGATAGGGGGACAAAGAATATGATGAAGAGAAACATGAACAAAAGATTCAGAAATGGGAGATAGAGACAGAGAGAGACCAAGACATGAAGAGGACAGAGAGATAAACAAAACCTTTTATATCGGATATAGTGGGTATTATGTTGGGACTTGCTTATAATAACGTGTACTATTGTCTTTGTACTGGAAGCCTAAATAAAAATAAAACAAAAGTAGCTGTCTGTCTGTCTGTCTGTCTGTCTCTCTCTCTCTCTCACACACACACACACACACACACACACACACACACACACACACGAGTCAGAGCTGCCTTACTCTGGAGGGTTTTCAGAGCCTATAAATCACTTGAGAGGAGATTGCCCGTCTTTCTGCTGCAGAGGAGCTAGTGGATTTGAACTGTCTACCTTTGGGCTGGCAGCACAGCTCCTTCCAACTAGGCCACCACAGCTCCAGAGTAGATATTGTTGTTGTTGTTGTTGTTGTTATGTACCATCAAGTTGTCTGCAACTCATGGTAACCCTAGGTATAATAGCTCTGAAAGCTGCTCTGTCCTAAGCCAGTCTCACTGACTCTGAAACATCTACCCCCATTGCCCTAGTTATTGTATCAATTCATCTTATCTGGGATCTTCCTCTCCTGTGCTGTCTCTCCACCATTCTGAGCATGATATCCTTCTCCAAGGATCGGTCCCTCCTGGCCACATGCGCAAAGTATGTGAGGTGGAGCTTCAAAATCTTAGCCTCCAAGGAAAAATTGGTTTCACCCTCTTCAAGACAGACTTATTTGTTTTCTTGGTGGTCCATGGTATGTTCAAGACTCTTCTCCAACACCATAACTCAAAGGTATCAATTATTTTTCTGTAATCCTTAGTGAATGTTCAACTCTCTGATGCATAGCAAGTAACTGTGAAGACCATGGACTGGTTCAGGTGCACTTTAGTCCCTAAACTGTTCCTACTCAATAGTCAACTTAAGTAGACTTAAAGATTTTATTGATATTGTTGTTGATTGGCTTCGAGTTGAGCACAACTCATAGCAACTCTATGACCCCTCTATAACTATTGACATTTATCAAAGTTCATAGAGTTTCTGGAGGCAT
Organism: Elephantulus edwardii; assembly: GCF_000299155.1. NCBI lineage: Eukaryota > Metazoa > Chordata > Mammalia > Macroscelidea > Macroscelididae > Elephantulus > Elephantulus edwardii. The sequence continues at coordinate 11,552,810 of NW_006399834.1, read as the reverse complement.
CTTATTTAGGATGTGGTTGCCGCTCCTGCCAATTTTAAAAAGATTTATCATTGCAAAGAGGACTGGGTAGGGGGAGGAGAGGAAGGTAACAATGAATGAATATTAAAAAAGTGAACTGAGGGAGGATGAAGGGAGAATGAGGGGGTAACATGTGCAACAATGAATGAATGAACACCTAACTTCTCTGTAAATGTTTGTTAAAACAAAACGTTATTTCTTTTAAGAAAAAGATTGGCCAACTTTAATAGACTCTGGGTCAATAGTCTCAGAGCAAGTGACCTGACCTTTCCACTACAATGCACCCCAATTCACAAATTCACACACAGGGGCTCTCTTTTGAGCGTCAGCTAATTTTGGAGTTTTTTGTTCAGGTTATTCTATCAAGGTCATTTTCCAGAGAGTGGTGATTACGAATTTGTAATGTTCAAGGTACTTATTTTAATCAGAAAGTTATTTTCCATTTAAAAACAGGGCTTTGAATCAGTTCATTCTTTTTTAAAATTTTAATGAACATTTACAGAGATTTTGGATTTCCATTCATTCATTGCTGCACTTCT
>NW_006399834.1:11544326-11551837 GCF_000299155.1 Elephantulus edwardii | reverse complement strand
AACTCCTTGCTATTGTGAACAAAGCTGCAATAAACATGGGTGTGCATATATCTGCTTGGGTGTCAGTTATAGTCTCTTTGGGATATATTTCCAGTAGTGGAATTGCTGGGTCAAATGCTATCTCTATTTGCAAAATCAGTTCATTCCTATAAGTAACCCCTACTCTGAATTTGCCCCAGATATACCAAATCACAATCTACATTTTAACATGACCCCAGTGTTAAAAAAAGTAGATTCTGATTCAGTATATCTGAGGTCTTCATATCTCTGATGGAAATGAATATCAGCAGTAAGCCAAACTAAAACAAACTAGTTCAAAGCTCTCTTTGAAACGTAACTCTCCGAGCCTCTCATCACCTGATACTGCAATACAGCTCACCTGCCCATGTTGCTTTCAGATCTTGGCATTTTCTCTAATTACCACAGAAGATTATCTACTCTGACTCTTTGATTAATCAAAGCATCCTCTTCCTCAATGAAGTAGGAAGTAGAGACATGACAACCGAGTTAACTGACTCTAAAGGAATTACAACACAAAACAAGATTGGCTATCAACGTAGGATCACTGGCTTATTTGTTATACACCATAAAATACTGAGCCATGGCAGTGAACTTCATTTTTATAACTCAGGGTTATCACATTGTGCCAGTGGGGGCCAAATTTTACTATGCATCACAATCGTTTGGTCTAGAGGGCGTAGATCACAGATTACTGGATCTGCCTCCCAGAGTTTTGAGGTCAGAATCATTGAACTAAGCAACCGCAGTAATTTAGAAGGAAAGATTGTGGAAGAAAGAAATAGATTCATACAGCAAGGACAGAAAAAGTTGCTTCCTCTAGACCAGTGCTTTTCTAACCAGAGTTTTAAACTAGTACATTCTGGTTTGACCTTTTTTTTTTTTTAAAGTTTCACCATTTTTTCCTTTAAAGAGCACCCCAGGTCACATACTTCCAAGATATTTGTTTGTTCTTTTAGCAGTTTATGGAGTATCCAATGCTCTTATGTAATACCACAATTCAAAGGCATTGATTATTTTTCTGTCGTCCTTATTATTCCTTGTCCAACTTTCAAATGCATACAAAACAACTGAAAATATCATGATTTGGATCAGGTGCACTTAGTATTTAAAGTGACATCCTTGTTCCTTAGAATTTTGGAGAGGTCTTTGACATCAGATTTTTCCCAATGTAATACATCTTTTGCTTTCTTGACTGCTATTACCATGGGTATTGATTGCAAATCTAAGTAAAATGAAATCCTTGAAAATGTCAATCTTTTCTCCATCTGTCAAGATGCTATCTATTGATTCAGTAGTGAGCATTCTTGTTTTCTTGATATTGAAATGTAATCTTTATTGAAGGCTGTAGTCTTTGATCATCTGTAGTGAGTGCTTCAAGTTTCTTTACCTACTGCAAACAAGGTTGCATCATCTGCATAATATAGGTTGCTGGTGAGTCTTCTTTCAATTTTGATGTCACATTCTTCGTCATATAGTCCAGCTTCTCAAATTATTTGCTCAGCATACAGAGTGAATAGGCATGGGAAAAACACAGTAGGGAAAGAAATTGAAACTATATGTATGTATATATATGTCTCTGTGTGTGTGTGTATGAATTTAACAAACTCTGTAGTCCAGTCAATTCCAACTCATAGTGACCATTATATTTCAAGACAGTAAATATTTATAAAAGACTTCCCATCTTTCCCTGGTGGAGTAGCTGGTAAACTTGAACCACAGACCTTCTAGTTATAATAGTCCAACACATTATACACTACAACACAAGAGCTTCTTACACAGTAACACACACACTTCCATTTATTTAAATTATTCTTGTCTTACCTATTTCTGCAGAGAGCCAGAAATTGTTGTGATAGACTTCTTTTGTTAGTAATGAGTGAAAAATGTTTCTGTAATCATTATTTAATATGTTGCTAAACCAGGAGACAGAAACTGTCTGCCAACAAGTGCCATATTGGAGTTTCCTAAACACTACAAAAAATAGAAATTATTTACAGTTAGCATTCAACATTGGCAAACAAGCCATGCTATTAAAGATGTATTTGCATATGTTATATTAAGAAGCATGCAAATGTATGTGTGAAACTGGGCATAATTAATCATTTCCACCAATGATAGATACCCAATTTCCCAATCTTGCCATTCAATCCTCCCCTCTTTTGAGCAGATATATGAATATTTCTAACTTCCTGGTGTTATATACAAAATCCTTTCCCCTCTCTACTCTAAGCTATTAACTAAAGTTAAAGTACTGTACTATCGGAAAATGTTCTCATGTATAGACTAAGAAAATAAAGTTTGAACAAAAGGAAATATGGAAAGATCATGCAAATCCTAGCTTTTATTGTAGAATTATCTAGCATACTTTTCACAAGTTGATTTCCCACTGTCTCAAGATTTGGATTGACTATAGGTGGGGACAGATTGACTACATCTGTAGAAAGAGCCATTGGATTAGTTCAATATCAGCAGTCAAGACTAAGCCAGGTGCTAAGGATGGAACAGATGGTTCAGTACTCATGTGGAAGTTCTCATTGAAGCTGAAAATAATTAAAGCAAGTCCTCACAATAAAAAACACAACATTGAGTTTATCCAACCTAAATTTAAAGACCATCTCAACAATAGGTTTGAGACGATATCAAAGACAGCATCCATGAAGAAAGCAGGAGATATTACAAAAACAGGAGAGAAAGAAAAGACCAAAATGGATGTCAGAAGAAATGCTGAAAATGGCACCATGATATCCAGAAGTCAGAACAAAGGAAAGAAAAGCTGAAATAAAAGAGATTAAAAAAAAAAAGATTCCAAAGGGAAGCTCTAGAAGACACAGCAAAGTATTATAGCAAAATGTACAAAGAGTTGGAGTCAGAAAATCAAAAGATAAGAATTAGTTCATTATTTTCTGAAAGAACTGAAAAATTCAAGCTTCAAGTTGCAATACTGACACATAGTATGGGCAAATCTTGAATAATGAAGGAAGGATCAAAAGAACATAGAAGGAATACAGAGAGTCACTGTACCAAAAAGAACTGGCAGACATGGAATCATTTCAGGAAGTAGTATGAGATTAAGAACCAATGATAATTAAGAAAGAAGCTCAAGTTGCATTGAAGGCATTGGCAAAAAATAAGGCCCCCCAAAATTGGTGGAATACCAGTTGACAAGTTTCAACAAACAGATGCAGTCCTGGATATGCTTACAAGGCTGTTTCAAGAAATCTGGAAGAGAGCTACCTGGTCGACTGACTGGAAGAAATCCACATTCTTACTCCCCCCAGAAGTCTCCCTCCAATCCGAATGCCCCAATCCTCGTCATAAAATCCAGCTTCTTGGATAATTTGCTCTGCATACAGAGTGAAAAGGTATGGAGAGAGAATACAATCCTGCTGCACTCTCTCAATTTTAAATATGCAGTATTCCCCTGCTCTGTTTGCACAACAGCCTCCTTTTCCAGATATAGGTTCCACATGAGCACAAGTAAGCGTTCTGGGATCCCCATTCTTCTCAATGTCAGCCACAGCTTATGATCCACACAAATATTTTTGCATAATCAATAAACCATAGACATTCTTCTGGTATTCCTTACTTTCAGCCAGGATTCATCTGACATCAGCAATGGTATCTGTGGTACCATGGCCTCTTCTAAATCCTGTTTGAACTTCAGAAAGTTCCCTATATATGTACTGTTCTAGACATTTTTTAATAATTTTCAGCTGCATTTTGCTTGTTGTTGTTGTTGTTGTTATGTGCCGTCGAGTCGCTTGCGACGCATAGCGACCCTATGTACAACAGCCCTAAACCCTGCTCTATCCTGTGCCAATCTCATTGCCTCTGACACATCCATCCTGATTACCCCAGTCACTGAATCGATCCACCTCATAGAGGGTCTTCCCCTCCTGTGCCGTTCCTCCACTCTGCCCAGCATGATGTCCCTCTCCAAAGACCTGTCTCTCCTTACAACATGTCCAAAGTATGTCAGACAAAGCCCCAGAATCCTTGCCTCCAAGGAGCAGCCTGGTTTAACCCTCTCTAGGATGAATCTATTTGTTTTCTTGGCAATCCATGGTATATTCAGTACTCTTCTCCAGCACCACAGCTCAAAGGCATCAATTCTCCTTCTATCCTCCCTAGTCATTGTCCAACTCTCTGATGCATAACAAGTGATTGCAAAAACCATGGCCTGTATCAGGCTCACCTTAGTCTCCAGAGAGACACCGTTGCTCTTGAGTACTTTAGAGAGGTCCCTAACCACAGACTTTCCCATCACAATACGTTTTTTGATTTCCTGGCTACTGGTGCCAAGAGTGTTGACTGTGGAGCTGAGCAAACTGAAGCTGTGAACAATTTCAATCTCATCCTGATGCTACCGATTGGTCCAGTGGTGAGAATTTTTGTCTTCTGGACATTGAGCCTCAGTCCATATTGAAGGCTGCAGTCCTTGACCCTCTGCAGTAAGTGCATGAGGTCCTCCTCAGTTTCAGCGAGCAGGGTTGTGTCATCTGCATAACGCAGATCGTTGATAGATCGTCCACCAATCCTAACGCCACGCTTCTCCTCATAGAGCCCTGTCTGTCGGATAATCTGCTCTGTATACAGGTTGAAAAGGTATGGAGACAGGACACATCCCTGGCGTACACCCTTCCCAATTTTGAACCATGCAGTGTTGCCCTGCTCTGCAACACTGCATTTTGCTTACATGTGATATTAATGACATTGTTCGATAGCGTCCACATTTTCAGTTGGATCCCCTTTCTTGAGAATGGGAACAAATATGGACCCCTTTCAATCTGTTGACCAGACAGCTTCCCTCCAAATTTCCTGGGATAGACTGGAGAGCACATCCAAGGCTGCATCTGTTAATTGAAACAAATAAATTGGTATATCATCAATTCCTGGGGCCTTATTTTTTGGCTGATGCCGTCAATGCAGCTTCTACTTCCTTCTTCATTATCATTGGCTCCTGTTCATTTGGTACCTCCTGAAATTCTCCAGTGTCAATCAATTCTTTCTTGGACAGTAATTTTGTGTATTCCCTCCATCTTCTTTTGATGTTTTCTGGGTCATTCAATTTATTTCCCCAAACATCTTTCAATATTGGCAATAGTCTTTCTAACACTTAATATGCATCTGAGAGCTGAAAAATGAATAAGGATGACAGAAAAAGAATTGATGCCTTTGAGCTTTGGTGTTGGAGAAGAGCACTGAACATCCTGTGGATGGCCAAGAGAACCAACAGGCATATCTTGGAAAGGGTGAAGCCAGAGTGCTCTTTGGAGGCAAGAATGATGAGGTTTTGCCTCACATACTTTGGGCATGTTACTAGGAGGGGGTATTTCTTGGAGAAGGACATGATGCTGGGAAAGGTGGAGGGTTGGTGAAGGAAAGGACGACCTTCAACCAGGTGGATTGACGCGGTGAATCCTGCAAAGGCTCTTTTGTATCAGGAATTGTGAGGATGGCAGGGTTCAGACCTTTTGTTTATTGGGTTGTTATGAGTTGTACTCGACTCGATGATGCATAACAACAACAACTTTGCACATAAGGCAACTAGGAGTTGAAATCCACTTGATGGCATTGGAATAATCTTTGTAGAAACTGACTACCACATCTTTCTCCCATATAGTAGCCAATATATTTGAACTGTTAACATTTTGGTTAGCAGCTCAGCGCTTTAACCACTGTGCCTTTAGAGTTCCTCCAGTTGCCTAAAGCTACAGAGATATTAAGTGGCAAAACATAAATTTAGTTTTATTAGTGAGTAACATGTGAGTCATTTAGGAAGTTATGTGAATTTTTAAGTAATTAAGTTTTATTATTGGACACAGAGGTTTATGAGCTAGACATTGTCACATTTAACATTCCTTTGAGGCCTAATGTTTACCTGTAGAACTTAGTTGAACACTGGATTACAGGTCATGGCCTCCTGGAGATCAAGATGATGTAACTCTTTCTTGGACTTCTTTGCCCTTGTTCCCTTTTCAACTAGAAAAACTGGAACTCATTGCCATTGAGTTGAAATTAAATTATAGCTACCCTTCCAGCAGGCTCTTGATTGGGGTTCTGGGGCTGTAAATCCTGTGGGAGGAGGCTGCATGTTTGGTGGATTCTAACAACCACTAGAGATAGAGATGTGTGACCTTCAGGTTAGCAATTCATCTCCCTAATTTATGCCGTCAGAATTCTACACTACCATTTTATTTATGACTTCTCATATTCCACAATTCAAAATCTCTTTCACATCAACCCTAATTCTCTTCTCTACCACTTCAGGGCGGATTCCCCAACCCTCTAGACCTACCTGGCAATGGGTTCCCAGCTCCAAGCCTTAGCCTACAATGCTCTTTCTGTTTCAATATTTCTCTGTCTTTTGGCTCCCGGATGGAACAAGCCTGTTCATTCTTCAGAGTTAAACTATCAAATCCTTCAGGAGAATATGACTCTTTCTCTGGTCACAACAAATTCGTTCTTATAGAGTTATATTTTCTCTTGTGTCACAGATCACCACCATCATAATTTGTTACAGTGTTGGAACTTACTCATACCTTCCTCTCCAACAAGTTTTCAGAGGCTATAAATTACATGAAAGGAGATTGTTCATCTTTCTCTTACAGAGGAGCTGGCTGATTCCAACCATCTGCTTTTGAGTTTGTAGTGCAACTCCTTATCCACTAGGCCATCAGTAACCTATCTAGAAATCTCAGCTTCAAATATTCTATCAATTTATCACATAAGCACTCTATTGCTTTGCAGTCTTGACTTAGACAACATGGCAATTGTAGTATGGTATATATAATTCTCACTGACAGTATGAATAGTTTGAGGTTTGGGGCTTTTTAGATTCTCAAGGCAGAGGCTGTATTTTAATCATCTTTATAGCCCTTAGCATCTGCCTTTACTATTTAACGGACCTTTCCATATTCAATCATTCATCCATTGCTGTTGCTATATGTCATTGACTAGAGTCCAATTCACAGCAACTGTATGCTTAATAGATACTAACTAATCATCCATCCAACCAACCACTTACTCACTTTATGCATATGCCTCAAGTTGCATATCCCAAATTTAAATTATTGATATGGAGTACATTGCAGATACTTTTTATTTTTATAATACTTTCCTCCTTCTCTTTCCTTCAATAAAATTATATTTCATACAGTCATTCCCTTATAAAATTATCACCATTGGACTATAACCCCCATTACCTGGTCTTTTCAGATCCCTGCCAGATGTTTCCCATTTCCTTCACACTTTTCCTTCACCCACCAAATTGTGTAACACTGTGATTTTGCCCCTACCCATCTTTACCTGCCTGCTCCTTCCCTTTGCCCCTATGGATGTCCATATATGTTTTACTACTTATCCTTCTATTTTTTACAGTAATAGCTTTACGTAATATTTGTCCTTAGGAGGTTGAATTACTTCATTATCATAATACTCTGAAGTCTCTCTCAAGTTATGTAGTTGTTGTTGTTGTTGTTGTTGTTGTT
>NW_006399834.1:11513493-11543806 GCF_000299155.1 Elephantulus edwardii | reverse complement strand
CTTTCCCATCGTGATACGCTTTTTGATTTCCTGACTGCTGGTACCAAGAGTGTTGACTGTGGAGCCGTGCAAAGTGAAGCTGTGAACACTCTCAATCACTGCGGCATAGTATTCCATCATGTGAATGTACCACACTTTCTCAATCCATTTGGTTGTTGTTGGACATTTGGGCTGTTTCCATGTTCTTGTGATGGTGAATAACACTTCTATGAACACTGGCGTACAAATCTCTTTGTGTCTCAGTTCTAATGTCCTTGGAGTATATGGCTAGGAGTGGGATAGCTGGGTCATATGGAATTTTTATGTTCAGCTTTTTGAGAAAATACCTTCCAGAGTGATTGTACCATTTTACAATCTCACTAATAACAGACTTATTTTTGCTGAATTGAGTTTAATTTGTTGAATTAATATAAACTGCATTTGTATGACTCTCCGCCTAGCTAAATACCCTGAAACTTGCTTCCCTATCACCACTCCTACCAATTTGTATAAAACTAATTTCTATTGAAGAAGAAAGTAATGAAGTAGTAAAGGAATTATAACTGTGGAATATTAATGGAAGGGGAAAATGTTATATTTGATTAGTGCAAGCTGCCAACATAACAAAAGAGTCAAAGCTGACATTGTGCTTTGATTGAAAGACAACGATAAAGACCAGACTCTTCCTTTGGATCTGTACCCACCACTGCCTTTGTATCAAGCCTGAAAAAGGATATAGACAACGTTTAACCAATGTAGGACTCAGTGAAGGTAAGTGGGCCACACACAAACTATCAGTACTAAAATTATCCAACTCACCACAACATATGGTGGCAGTGTTTGAGGAAAAGGAGTACAATAGGGTTCTAAAATGTAACAACATACCTAAAGAGAATTTTTAATTTATTCTAAAATCTCCCTTTTATAAATTATTGCCGAATAACATGTGGAAACGTTCACTGACTTCCCAAGGTTTTCTTTTTTTTTTTTTTCTCCAAGGTTTTCTTAAGTATCTCTCTTCCATGCTCCCAAACTGCATTTGCACCACTAATGACCATAATTTCTTTTGGTTTTATCTCTCACACTAAACTGAAAGCGTTGTGAGTACAAGGTGTAATTTATTTTGATGCTGCAAGGCCTATAAGAGACATGGAAGATACTGAATATATGTTTGATGAATTAGTGAAGGGAAAAATTAGCCACCCATACCCAGCATCTACTGTATGTTGAACACTCTTCTCCAGCACCACAACTCAAAAGCATCAATCCTTCTTCTCTCATCTTTAGTCATTATCTAGATCTCTGATGCATAGCAAGTAATTGTGAAGACCCTGGCCTGAATCAGGTTCACCTTAGTCTCACATAGTCACTCTTCAATACTTTTGAGGGTTCTGTGAAAGCAGACTTCCCTGATGCAACTCATCTTTTGATCTCCTTATTGCTGGTGCCAAGAGTGTTGATTGTGGACCTAAGTAAGCTCAAGTTGTTAACAACCTATATCTCTTCTCCATCTGTCATGAAGCTGCCAATTGACCCAGTGCTGAGAATCTTTGTTTTCTTGATGTTGAACTTCAATCCATATTGAAGATTACAGTGCTTGACCTTCTGCAGCAAAATTCTCGTGTCCTCCTCAGTTTCAGCAAGCAAGGTTGAGAAGGTGAAACCAAGCTGCTCCCTGAAGGGAAGGATTTTGAAGCTCTGTATCACATATTTGGGCACGCGGCCAGTTCTTGGAGAAGGATGTCATCCTTGCATGGGTGGAGGGACAGCATAGGAGAGGAAGATCCAGGATGAGATAGATTGACTCAGTGACTTGAGAAATGAGATTAGGTCTGTTGGAAACAATAAGACTGGCTCAGGATAGGGCAGGGTTCAGAGCTATTGCATATAGGGCTGCTATGAGTCACAGGTGACTTAATGACACTTAACAACAACAGCTAGCATAGGTAGGGACTTTTAGTGTAACAGGTTTTCTGTATGTGTCATCCTGATAAAAAAGTAAGTTGTCTTAGATTAGAGAGAGATGTTTGACACTGTAGAGGTCTAAATTGGGTGGAAAGAAAATGGAAAGGATCAAAGCACGGGAGTCTGGTTGCACTAAATCCTCTCTAAAAGGAAGAACATGAGACCTTCACTTATTGCAGTCATCACTAGAAAATAGTTTTTAACTCTGATCTTTTTCTAGTAGCATGTTGTTTGTTGTTGTTATGTGCCATCGAGTCTCTTGCGACTCATAGCGACCCTATCTATGTACAACAGCCCTAAACTCTGCTCTGTCCTGTGCCAATCACACTGTTTCTGACGCTCCCATCCCGATTATCCCAGTCACTGAATCAATCCACCTCATAGAGGGCCTTCCCCTCCTGCGCTGTCCCTCCATCCTCCCAAGCATGATGTCCTTCTCCAATGACCGGTCTCTCCTCACAACATGTCCAAAGTATGTTAGACGGAGCCTCAGAATCCTTGCCTCCAAGGAGCCACCCTGTTTAACCCTTTCCAGGATGAATCTGCATAGATCAAGAATAATTAATTATAGAAAACATAAGGCATGTGAATGATTGTATAAAACACAATGTACATGAATGAAACACATACACATGAATAATTGTATGCAAACTAATGTTGTTGTTGTTATGTGCCATCAAGTCCCTTGGGAGTCATAGTGACCCTATGTACAAGAGCTCTATACGCTCTTCTATCCTGTGCCAACCTAGCCATCTCAAACACACTTATTCCCACCTCTCTAGTCACAGAATCAATCCATCTCATCAAAGGTCTTCCTCTCCTGTGCCGCCCCTCCACTCTGCCAAACATAGTTTCCCTCTCCAAGGACTAGTCCGGCCTTGCAACATGCCCAAAGTGTGTCAGACGAAGCTTCATAATCCTTGACTCCAGGGAACATTCTGGCTTCACCCTCTCCAGGACAAACCTGTTTGTTCTCCTAGTAGCATAGACAAATGTATTCTTTGCAAAGTATTTTGTATAAATAGTAAAAAATTCTTGTCAAGATAACAAATTGTCTCTTCTTTTTGCAAAATGAGAATGACAATGTGAACATAAATTTCCTCTAAAACAGGGCCAAGAACTTCCAAATCCATAATTTCAAAGGCCAAATAAAATGGTGTTTGTTTATAATTAGTCCTCTATCTCACTACTCATGTACCTTGAACTTTTCTGTTAAATCATTTGCAGTTGTTGTTGTTTTGTGCCATTGAGCCAATAGTGACTCACACACAGCAACCCTATGAACAACAGATCTGAAACCTGCCCTGTCCTGAGCCATCCTCACCACCTCTAACACACGTGAGCCTATAGCTACAGTCACTGTGACACTCTATCTTGTCAAGGGTTTTCGTCTCTTGTACTGTCCCTGCATATTTTCCAAGCATGATCTCATCCTCCAAGGACTGGGCCTCCCTATTAACATGCCCAAAATATGGTTTGGTCAAAGTTTCATTATCCTTGGAGCACTCTGGTTTCACTTTCTTCAAGGCAGAAATTAGTTTTTCTCTAAGATCTGTTTATAATAGTTCCTTAATAAACCCATATTTGAGAAAACAGTTATTTTTTTAAAAAGGGACAGATGATAATGTTTTGTTAGTAGAGGAAGGAAGCTAGTTTCTGGGACTAGCATGAAGGGTTATTGGCAAGTCACAGAGATATCAGGACTTTCAACATTTCACCTGCTAGTCTTTAACACTTTCTAGTCTCTTTGGCTATTTCTGAGTCAAAAGTCAAAGATATGTGACTCCTGTCTCAATTCTATTAAATAAAACAGTCTGTTTTAAAATATATTTGCATATTATAAAAAAGAAGCACTGGTGCAGCCATAGACTTGACTGTTAACTGAGAGGTCAGTGGTTCTAATCCATCATCTGCTCTATAGGAGAAAGATGTAGCAGTGTGCTTCTGTAAACTTTTCTGGTCTTCTTATTGTTGTTATGTGCTTTCAAGTTACTTGCAACTCATAGCGACCGTATGTACAACAGCTCTATCCTGTGCCAACTTTACTGTCTCTGACACACCTACCCTTATTACCCTAGTCACTGTATCAATCCATCTCATCCATGGTCTCCCTCTTTTTCTCCATCTCTCCACCCTTCCAAGCATGATCTCCTTCTTTAAGGACTGGTACACCTTGCAATATGACCAAAGTATGTCAGATGAAGCTTCAGAATCCTTGCCTCCAAGGAGCAGGCTGGCTTCACCCTCTCTTGAATGAACCTGTTTGTTCTCCTGGCAGTCTATGGCGTGTTCAAAACTCTTCGGCAGTACCACAGCTCAAAGGCATCAGTTATCTTTCTATTATTACTAGTCATTTATTGTCCAGTTCTCTGACACATAACAAGCAATTGCAAAGATTATGGCCTGGATCAGGAACACCTTAGTCTCCAGGTGGACATCATTGCTCTTCAGTACTTTGGCGAGGTCTCTGACAGCAGACTTTCCCATCACCATGTCTTTTAATTTCCTGTCTGCTAGTACCAAGAGTATTGATTATGGAGCCAAGCAAACTAAAGCTGTTAACAATCTCAGTTTCTTCACCATCCATCATGATGCTACCAATCAACCCAGTAGTAAGAATCTTTGTTTTCTTGATGTTGAACTCCACTCTATATTGAAGGCTGCAGTCCTTGATTTTCTGCAACAAGTGCTTCGGGTCCTCCTTAGTTTTAGCAAAAAGGGTTGTGTCATCTACATAATGCAGGTTGTTGATGAATCTTCCTCCAATCCTGATGCCACATTTCTTCTTATACAGCCCAGCCTTCCGGATGATCTGTTCTGCATATAGATTGGAAAGGTATGGAGACAGAATAAATCCCTGGCATATACCTTTCCCAATTTTGAACCTTGCAGTGTTCATCTCCTTGCTCTGTTTTGATGACTGCCTCCTGGTCCAAGTATAGGTTTTGCATAAGCACAATCAAATGTTCTGGGATTCCCATTCTTCTCAGAGTCAGCCACAGTTTATTGTGATCCACACAGTCAAATGCCTTTGCATAGTAAGTGAAACACAGATATCCTATAATAGGACAGTTCTATTCTGACCTAAAATATTGCAACGGATTGGATTCAACTTCAACTTGTTGTTAATTGGTTTTGTTTTTGATGGGTACAAGCTAAATTGTCAATACATGTGACTCTCTCCCTGATCCTTTAATTCCCCTTCTTTTCCTTAATATATGCCTACAGAACATGAATGACCTGGCTGAATGATACTCGGTGGAAGCAGAAGGGACTATTCTATAATTTCCTGGTATCCTGTCCTAGATCCCAATGTCAGTGGAGATGTGAGTCCAAAAGTCCTCAGATAATGAGAGTCTTATCTTCCTGCGATTATTTTGTATAGTTTTTTGTTGTTGTTGTTTATGACAAGTTACTATAAAACTTCTGGGAGCATAATGGCTCCATTTCCCACGTTTCAAATTTTATTACTCTATTATTTAAAAAAATAGCATATTTCTCTGTGTTTGATATTTCCATCTACTTTGAGGCTTTTATATAAACTATAACTCCTTGAGCCCCATTTAGTTGGGAGTCAGATTAAATCTAGATTGAGTTTCAAGAGTGGTCATTCAAAGGTAAAGATATCAAAGCATTCAAGCAAGTATTATCCACTTATAAGAAGTTCATACCTTCAAAGGATATTTTGTTGTTTCTGAATTCAACAATCCAGACAATTTCAATAGACCATACACAGAAGGTGAAATCCTCTTTTCCTTATTTTATTATTTCTGGTAGTGCTGCCACAGCCAAAGGATCATCTAAATTGGGCCCTGGCTATTTTCTTTTCTTCAAAGGAAGGTGTCAAGATAAAGCATATGCTTTTAAAATCAGCTTATCACTGACAAATCACTCCTTAGATTATGAAAGTAAAAAAATTTCACAACCATTACTTTTTATAGAGAAAATATTTGTTATGATAGAAGGGAATAATAATGACACTTTTTTAATTGTTGAGAGATATAGCTAAAAAAACCCCCATGCAATATTTTGTAATCCTGGCATCAATTCTCTACACTATGTGCATAAATTAAATACTTGTCTGCTATTTTTCTCATTAGAACTATAAGGTGCTTTCTCTATACTATCTGCTGTAGTTGCTTCTCAGATTGGTATTTTACAGAGTACTTCAGGGTGATAGAGGAGACAACAGAACAGAGTAGTTAAGACTATAGTGGTTGCCGGCATGAACTTTGCATGGACAATAACAAAGCAATATAATGGACCAAGGGCACTAATGAATCCAATTCTAGATGTAAAAAAAAAGGTTTCAAAATATAAAGACTTCATGTAGATATAGTCATAGCTCTGGCATCACTCACTCCTCCATGCCTTTGTTTCTTTTCCTCTTTATTCATTAGTCTTATTACTTGTAGGAGTTATTGTTGTTGTTAGTTGTTATAGAGTCGACTCTGACTTACAGAGACTTTTTGTATAACGTAAAAAAATTTTTCCTACTTCTGCACCATATGATAGTTGTTGGCATGTTCGAGTTCATTACTGCAGCCATGGTGTATTTCTAGTACCTCTCACCCTTGGAGGCCCATCTCCCAACAGCACATTTTACAATATTCTGTTGTGATTCACAAGATTTTCATTAGCTAATTTCAGACCTACATTTCTAGGCCTTTCTTCCTTGCCTATCTTAGTCCGGAAACTCTGTTGAAAACCATCCATTATTAGTTACCCTGCTGTATTTGAAATACCAGTACCATGGCTTCCAGCTATACACAAACCACCATAATGCAGTAAATAAGTGGTGGGTTTATAGGATGGGCATGATAAAAATATCACATGTCTCTAGGTGTTATAATAAGATGAGATCTTGCTTGCCATTTTGTCATTGTTCATGTATCTATTTAAGTGATTATTATCTGTTTTCTTCCTACCTCATTACAAGGTATGAACCAGAGACTCTTATTTTTTTGTTCATGGATGTGTCTCTAGTGCAAGGAACAATGTAGTGTACATAGCAGGAACTCAACAGAGATTTCTTGAATAAATGACTGAATAAAAGAGCATATGAGACATTCTTAGTATGATGAAGTGTTACTTCATAAGTGTTCCACAATAGTAGGTACTCCATAAATATTAGCATAAAAAAGAACCTGGTGGTGAGACGCTTCTCAAAAAAAAAAAAAAAGACCTTGTGCAGCATATATACTATGAAGATGGAGATATCCTCCAGTGAAGAAACTTACATGACTTTGTTTAGCTCTATTTTCCAGTTTTATTTGGCTATAAAACTTTCTTTCCCAGCTATACCTGCCAATTAACATACTGCAACCTCTACATCATTGAACTCTGCATCACTGAACACACTTTGATATACAATGAATTAATCAATTAATTCTGTTTTAGAATGAAGGAAACCATATCCCAGTGGATATTAAGTGGTTCACCTAAGTAGCCAGCAGCATTAATTCTATAACTAGAACCCATGCTTCCTAACACCTAATTCTGCATTCTTTCTCCTAGGACAGACAAGTTGTTTACGCTGTAGCACTGGACTTTGGCATTAAAAAGTGTCTTGGCAATCTCATTCTGCTATGACAGAAATACCACAATAGGACAACTTTAATAAATAGATTTATTTTCTCACAGTTTAGAGGGCTAGAACTCTGAACTCAGAGTTCTCATTCTTGGGGAAGGTTTTATCTTTCTGTTGACTTTAAGGGAAGGTCCTTTTCTCCTTTCAATATCTGTGGGCCTGGTGTTTTGTTGTTTTTTTTTTTTGAGATCTCCATATATGTTGCATCAGTCTTTCCCTGGGACTAGGAAGGACTCTACGCAAGGACCCCAAATTCAAAGTCCATCTTCTGCTCCCAGATCTTCTTTCTTGGTAATAATCAGATACCTCCTCTCTGCTCGCTTTTCTTTCCTTTTATCTCTTGTAAGGTAAAATGTAACCTGGAGAGAGGATGAAAGGCACCCAAGTGTCGAGGACACTCCTTCATAGGGTCTCTATGAGTTGCCTGCAACTCGACGGCACTTAACAACAACAACAACAAGGTAAAATGTGTGGCTCAAGCAGAGATATGGCTTGAGTAAGAATGATGACTTAAGTGAGGTTGTAATGTAAGGATGGAGCTTGAGTAAATGTGATAGGACTCAAGATTCACTTTAATCTTGTCTCAACAGCATAGGGCTGTAAAGATTTATAACAGCACAGAATAGAGGATAATTACACTAGATCACAAAATGGAAAACAGTTATATAACACTGGGAATCTTGGCCTAGTCAGGTTTATATATATGTTTAGGAGACACAGTGCAATGCATGACATAAGGTATTGGATTCAAATTCCACCTGTATTTTATATCACTGCAGTTTGTACCAGCTACACTCCACCTTTTATCATTTTCTGTCTTAGTGGTGTTTCTCCAACAGCTGAGCAAGGCATATGGCAAGTCTCCTGTAACTGACATCCTGGAAGGTTTAACTATAGGTGCAAGAGTATAAACTCTTGGAGTATAAACTTCAGAGAGCAACCTTTAACCAATGAAAGATGGAAATTTGTAGGTGAATCCCTCAGGAACATAATTCTGAGGTACAATCTATATGCCTCCCTACAAGATTCCATTAGGTTCCATCTCTAGAGTCCTTATGTATGACATACTTCACAACTGAGGAGCAGTATAGGCAAACACTCCACACTCCTAGTTTCTCTTCTTTCCAGTCATGCTGCGTTTTCCCAGGTGTGCTACTCTTTTGCTTACTACTGAACACAGCTGTGTCATCTCTTTTAAGCTCATTAAACAGGTGCTGAGTTTCACACCAGAGGTGGTTGTGATTCAGCAGGCGGAGGTGTAAAATAGAAAGTGACATCTAAATATAAATTGGATTGGAATGGAGGCCATTCAATAATTGGAGAGTTCCCTATCTACAAATCATTTATTATCAGACATTTTTCTTTGGAGGGAAAGTTCTGCTTTGCACTCTTTCAAAGAAGCTGGTGGGGCAGGTATGGCTGTCCTATAGATCAGATCTAATGTTTAATAGGTGGATTCAGACATGTTAAATATCTTGCAGTGAATGGGATAATCATGTAAACCAAATATTGTCCCCAGTTGAGGATCATTGAATTAATAGACATGCTGCCTATATGTGTTTTCCCCCTTTTCTCCCTTGAGGTGAGATGAGAGCAAATAAAAGGAATCCAAATGGAAGTTCTCCTCCTGTTGCCATTGTTTTTGAGTATCATCACATCAAAACGAATCCATAGCTGACCCTCCAATGGTGTTTTGTTATTGTTGTTATGTGCCATTGAGTTGCTTGCAACTCATAGTAACCCTATGTAAAATAGCCCTAAAACCTGCTCTATCCTGTGCCAACTTGACTGCTTCTGACACACCTACCCTCATTACCTCAGTCACTGAGTTGATGCATCTTGCCAATGGTCTTCCTCTCTTTCTCCATTCCTCTGCCCTTCTAAGAATGATGTATGTCTCTCTCCAAGGACTGGTCCATCCTTGCAACATGTCCAAAGTATGTCAGACGAAGTCTTAGAATTCTTGCCTCCAAGGAGCAACCTGGTTTCACCTTCTCTACATCAAATCTGTTTGTTCACCTTGTGGTAAATTCCGCAGGAGGAGATCACCCATCTTTCTTTCATGTAGCAGCTGGTGGATTCATATTGTGTAGTTTTGTGTTGGCAGTGTAATTCCTTACGACTAAGTCATCAGTACTCTCTGTTCTCCTTTTAGTGACCTTCAATAGAAAAACAAAGAAACATAACTTTTCACCTAATGAACAAAATGTGGTTTATCATCTGATATTCCCTAGAAACAGGAGGCTCCTTAACAGAATCAACAATAGAAAGTATTTAGCATGCTCTCTTTCTAGTGAATATAATAAAGAATAGCAGAATAAAGTAGTTCTTCCCTTTGAAATGCATTTAATGTAATAAAACCCCAAATTAAAGGTATGACAGACTCATCTCTAGTACAAAATAACCTGCAGAGTAAAAACTGAAACATACGTAATTTAATTAAAAGTCCATTCATAGAGTATAATGGAAGAGAGAATGCCATTTTAACATCCAACTGAACAAGGCAATTTCCAAGCCTAGAGAGAGTTCCCCATGTGCACATTCATCAGTGTGAATACAGGAAAAATTATGGAGGAAAAGAAAAATCCTAGTCATATTAAGAATTTACAAATCTTTATCATATTAAATACCATTCACCTTTGGATGAAGATGTCTTTACTTGCATACTGTGTTTTATCTTTTTCATTAAATATTCTTAAGAGCTTATAGAAAAGCATGCCAGTCTGAGATGCAACAATATTTATAATATTGGGGAATTTTGTTAATTGCTGGCCTAGTATGGGTGATTCACAGAACTCCAAAGATTCGGGAGAGCACAAGTCTTAGAAATTACAGAGTACAGTTTCCTATTTTGCAGGTGAGAAAATAGAGGCTCAGAATGATTATAAGGAAGATGAGGTGATGGCTCTTTCCAGGGCCAGAGAGTAGTGACTATAGGGTTGGGTCGATTCACTTTGTGAGTTTTCAGCATCTTCAGTTATATACTGTCTTTGGTGAACCTTTCATTATTTTCTAAACAGACAATGACAATTCAAAATTTGATTCATTTTATAGCATTCTGTAGTTGTTTATACTAATACAATGAACTCGACAAAAAAAAAAGAGAGAGAAAATAGAGGTAAACAAACTACCCTGCAGTTTCTAAAAATACAGTTCTCCTCTGTCATCCTTAGTCATTGTATAGCTCTCATATGCATAACAAGGTACTGAAAAGACCATGGCCGGAATCAGGTGCACCTTAGTCCTTAAACAGACCTCATTACTCTTCAATAATTGGAGAGTTCCCTATCTACAGACTTTTCAAGTGCAATACATCTCTTGACCTCCTGACTGCTGGTGCCAATTATATTGACTGTGGATCCAAGTAAAATAAAGTCATTGACAGTTGCAATCCTTTATCAGGTATGATGTTGCCTATCAGTGCAGTGGCAAGGATATCTATTTTCCTGACTTTGAGATGCAGTCCATATTGAAGGCTGTATTCCTTGATCTTTGGCAGCAAGCGCTTCAAGTCCTCTTCATTTTCAGTAAGCAAGGTTGTGTCATCTGCTTAATTTGCTGTTTACCCTTCCTCCAATCCTGATATCACATTCTTCTACATAATTTGAATATGTATAATTGAATAATTTGCTCAACATATAGATTTAAAAAGTATGGAGCAAGGATACAACTCTAACACAAACCTCTCTTAATTTTAAACCATGCAGTGTTCCCATACTCTATTTACACAACAATCTCTAGGTCCAAGTATAGATTTTGCATGAGCACAACCAGTTTTGTGGAATTTCCATTCTTCTCTATGCTAGCTATAATTTGCTATGATCTACAGTCAAATACCTTTGCACACTCCATAAAGGACAAATAGACATTCTTCTAGTATTCTTTGCTTTTAGCCAGGATCCAACTGACAACAGCAATAATATCTCTTATGTCATGGCATCTTCTAAATCCAGGTGAAATCTGGCAGTTCTTTGTTTATGTACTGTTCTAGTAAATTTTTTGGGTTGTTTTTAGTAGACTTTTTAATGAATTGTTACAGAAAAAGTAGTATCTTTTTACTGATAAACAATAAAATAAGCAACTCCATTAAAGTAAGCAACCTTCTAAAGCATAGGCTATTTTCTTCTCACCTTTGTATCCACCATACCTTCATGTAACATCTAACCCAGAGAGAACCAGCTCATATTTTCTGAGTCCTTAGTCTATGCCAACCACTAATAATAACTGTATTATATGATGGAGTTGTAGCACTCACAGGAGATACGTTATTTACATGTTATACAAGCTCAATAACATACTCAATGTTTTGTTCTAGTAATTTTTGAATGATCTTCAGCAATATTTTGTTTCTGTGTGATATTTATGATATTGTTCGCTAATTTCTACATTCTGTTGCATCACCTTACTTGGGAATGGGAATAAACATTGATTTTCCCAGTCAGTTGAGCAGGCAGTTGTCCTCCAAATCTCCTGGCATAGAGCGGTGAGCACATCAGGGGCTGCATCTGTCATTTGACATTTCAGTTGGTATCCTATCTATTCCTGGGGCTTGTTTTTTGCCAATGCCTTCAGTGCAGTTTGGATGTCTTCTTTCATTGTCATTGGCTCTTGATCATATAGTATTTCCTGAACTATTTCAGTGTCAGACAATTCTTATTGGTACAGTGACTGTGCCTATTCCCTGTATTGTCTTTTGATATTTCCTGTATTGTTTAAGATTTTGCTTGTAGCATCCCTAAGTACATAACTCAAGGTTTGAATTTGCTTTTCCAGTTCATTCAGCTAGAGAAATGCTAAATGAGTTCTTCCCTTTTTATTCCCCAACTCTAGGTCTCTGCACATTCTGCTATAGTACTTTGCTTTGTCTTCCCAACCTGCTCTTTGAAATCTTCTGTTCAGCTTTTTCATTTCAGTCTCTTCCTTTTATTTTGGCTTCTTGATGCTTCAGTGCAATTTTCAGGGTCTCTTCTGTCATCTGTATTGGATAGAAAGACTCCTCTGTCTTTTTAGTGACTTTTTGTTCTCTTCATGGATGATATCCTTAATCATTCCAAAACTCATCTGGTCTTCAATCAATAGGTTTTAAGTTTAATGATATTTGGGTCTGATGTAGCAATTTAGAAGTCTCTTCAAGCTTATTAAAAGGAGCTTCTCCTCATTTTATTGACAGTGCAATAAACTTGGATTGTTGCCATGTCTCAAATGGTCACAGGCAGGAACAGTAACGTGGAATGAAGCTGAGGCTTTAAACAGATATGAGCCAGTTAAGTTACAGCCAATGCAATGAAACAGGATACACCCAATTTTATAAAATGTAGATGTATGTGAATGATAACTAGAATAAGACAGATTATTGGTTCAGTGAGGCCTTGGACTGCAAGACTCAGAAGAGGAGTAGTGAGCCTTGTCAGGAATCCACTACAGGAGCCTGGATTATTGCCAGGACTGTGGAGAGCAACACAAGTGGTGGTTGGTCAGTCTTTGAGCTGTGTAGTATTGCTCTGACTCTGCAAATCAAGAGATTTTGTTGTTATGTGACGTGCACACTGCTCTTCTATCCTCACAGAGAGTTGAAATGTTTGTCAGTGTCAACCTATAATTTTTCCCATTTCAGTTATGGGCCCAGCCAAAATTTTAAAAATTTGGGTTCATTTCTGTTTTGCTTCATCAGTCATAAGGGAATCAGGAACAATCAGTTGGGAGTCCTTCTTGGATCTCAATGGAACTTTGGAATGTGTTTAAAGCAAATTATCTAGGTCAATACCCTTTCTCCTTTTAAGAGTTCTGTGACCACTAACACTGCAACATAGGTATTGTAGCATTCTAGCAATTAGCTTAAAATACAGCTGGTTTGTCCTTTTGTTGCTTTCCCTGAGGCAACAAATATCTGAAAACTTATTTTAAAGCTACTCTACAAGCGGGAAGAACCACACCTGTGTCATCTGATTTCCTCCCCATTAAAACAATATGAATAATTTAGTAAGAACTGCTTATACACAGACACTTAGCGACTGGTTGAAAGATAAGATTGTCAGGCTGCTTGTATTTTGACTATTTCTGGCTGGTGTTGCTCATGAGATTGTTCCCTGACACCCCCACCCCCACTAAGGCAGGAAGCCAAATAGCCTGTGATTTGAGACTTTCACTTTAGATCTTAGTGGGCCAGTGCCTTTTCCTTATAACAAATGCCAATGTCTCTTTTATTAGTGTGGCAGATGCTGTTGGTTGGTTACTCATCTTCCTTAAAATTGTTATTCCAGCCTCCCTTGAGATCAGGGTGACTGCATGACCCAGTCTAAGTAGTGAAGCATAAGGCAATGACTGCAGAGGAACTTCTAGCAAAGTCCCTTCCCAATGACAAAGTTTGCCATTGTCTAGGTGCAAGGGCTGTGGAGCCAAACTACCAGCATTTAAGTTCCAACTCTGGAACTTTTTATTTGTAGAACTCTGAGAAAGTTAATTTTACTCTTGGTGCTTTGGTTCATTGTTAGAACTAAGTGAGATAATATATATATAAATTGCTTAGGATGGTACCTGGCATACAGTAAGCACTTGAAAAATACTGTTGCTACAATTAACTTAAAACGGCATATGTTATTTATAGACTTTTGTTTGCTGTAGAAGATCAGTTACTACAATTTTCAATATGGATTATCTCAACATCAAGATGACAAATATCCTCACCCCTAGCAATAAGCAACCATCATTATAGAAGGAGAAAAGATTGAACTTGTCAAAAATTTCATCTTATTTGAAAACTCTTCAACTCCCTTGGTATCAGCAGTTAGCAGATTAGGAGATGTATTGCACTGAGCAAGTCTCCTGTCAAGGACCTCCTCAAATTACTGAGGAGCTATAATGTCAATTTGAACACTGAGGTGTGCCCGATTCAGGCCATGGTCTTTTTAATCACTTGTTAACTGAAAGCTGGACCATGACTAAGGATGGCAGAATAACAGTTGAAGTCTCTTAGTTGTGGTGTTGGAAAAGAGTACTGAATATCCCATGGACTCCCAAAAGAACAAATAGATAAATCTTGGAGAAAGTGCAGCCAGAATGCTCCTTGGAGGCAAGGAAGTTCCATTTCACATGTTTTGGGCTTGTTGCTAGGAGAGTCTGTTCCTTGGAGAGAGACATCTTTCTTGGAAAGGTAAAGCATCAGTGGAAGAGAGGAAGACCCCCAACAAGATGGATTGACACAGTGACTGAAGGAATTGGCTTAAATGTGTCAGAGATGATGAGGATGGCACAGGGCAAGACAGAGTTCAGATCTGTTGTTCATAGGGTCACTATGAGTCATATTTGACTCAAAAGGGCACCTAACAACAACCTTCCCAAATATGCCCTTCAATTCCAAGCATTATGCCTGTGGATATTATTCCATTTATGAACAGGACTTTTTTTTTTAGTTGATGAGGTCTTATCAATGTAAGGTATGCTCTAAAGCCAATCATGTCTGGGTCAAAAGGACCAACATAAACCCAGAGAGATACACACCTAATCTGTAGGGAGTTACACTGCTAGCTCAAAAGCCAAGCCAGTCTGGTGGCATGACTCCAAAAGTATGTCCATAGAAGAAAGATGGCCAACCTCACCCTATGTGATTTATAGTATTGGAAGCCCAGTGGAAGCTCAGTTATTAGTTCCGACCCTACGGCAATGAGTTTTTTAAATAATAATAAAAATGAACAGGACAAGGGAAGAAGGTGTGGGAATAGATCACATGAAGAACATCAAGGAATTGTGGGGTTACAGCAGTTGAATGAAGAATCTTTGCTCTGAGTCAACAGAAATAGAGTCTTCCCTTAATAGATTCTAGCCAGTGTCTTGAATTTTAATTTGTAGCCAGCTGAACCATAATAATATATGATTTTAATATGTATACTGTATAAATAATCAAACAATCTAGATTATAAAAAGAATGTGACATCAGAATTGGAGGAAGACTCATAAATAACTTTTATCATACCAATGATACAACCTTGCTGGTTAAAAGTGAGGAGAACTTGAAGCACTTACTGAAAAAGGAAAAAAAGAGCAAAGCCTTCAATATACATTATACCTCAACATAAAGAAAACAAAATTTCTCACTAGTGACCCAATAATAAGCATCATCTTAAATAGAGGAAAAATTAGAATTATCAAGGATTTAATTTCATTTGCATTCACAATCAACACCTACGATAGCAACAGTCAAAAAAATCAAAAGATGGGTTGCATTGGGCAAATCTACTGTCCAGGGTATCTTTAAAGTGCTTGAGAGTAAGGATACCACTTTAAGGACTAAGAGTACCCAACCCAAGCCATGATGTTTTCCAATTTCTTCCTATGCACGTCAAGGTGTTCGGTGTGGTGTTGGTGAAATGTATTATAGATATATCATGGACCACCAATCTATGCTGGGAAAAAGTGCAGCCAGAGTGCTTCTTAGAAGCCATGATGGTAAGATTTTTGTCTCACATAATGTTGTAATGTGCCATTGAGTCGCTTGCGACTAATAGCAACCTTATGTACAACAGCCCTATACCTTGCTCTATCCTGTGCCAACCTCCCTGTCTCCGACACACCTACTCCCATTACCCCAGTCACTGAATTGATGCATCTCATTGAGGGTCTTCCTCTCTTATGCTGTCCGTCCACCCTCCCAAACATGATTTCCCTCTCCAAGGACTGGTCCCTCCTTGCAGCATGTCCAAAGTATGTCAGAGGAAGCTTCAGAATCCTTGCCTCCAAGGAGCAGCCAGATTTTTCCCTCTCCAGGACAAACTTGTTTGTTCTCCAAGCAATCCATGGTATATTCAATACTATTCTCCAGCACTACAGCTCAAAGGTATCAGTTCTCACATATATGGGGATATATTATCAAGAAGAACCAGAACTTGGAAAGGGATATTATGGTTGGCAAAGTAAAAGGCCAGCACAAGAGAGGAAGATCCTCAACAGATGGATTGACATAGTGACTGTAACTATGAGTTTAAGCACAATGGAGATTGTGAAGATGTCACAGGATCTGACAATTTTTCTTTGTGTTGAGATGGAACCAATTTGACAGCACCTAGCAACAATAACAAACTGAAAAATCTGTTTTCTGTAAAGCCACATACTTACAGTATTTCTGCAGTGTATTTCAGAGTTACACTGCTAACCCAAATGGCATCTTTCTGGCAGTTGAAATTCACCAGTAATTCTGAGGGGAAAAGATGGGCAATCTCCTTCCATATGATTTTTCAGCTCCTGGAAACCTAAATGTGGTTCAGTTATGAGTTGCTTCCGACTCAATAGCAATGAGTGAGTTATTTTGAGCGAACTAAAACAGTGCACGAAGAGCACAGCTGCTTCCTGTCTTTGGGGCTTGGTGAGGTAATGATATCAGGAGTATTGACAATCATCTTATGACCATAAAGGAAATGGGGAGAATGTTTGACCTAGTCTTTATATTGTGAAGATGTTGACCAATCCTGGGATTTCCTACCTCCAGATTGTCTTTTAATAATCAATATTTCTAGACTGAGATTTCTGTTACTTGCTGCTTAAACAATCCATCTGATAGCCTAAGTAGCATACCAGCTCTCTCTTCTAACTGCCATTAAATCTAATTCAGTGTAATCAGATTGTTTAAAACTCACAGCAACACTCCAGGTTTCTGAGGCTGAAAATCGTTACCGAAGGAGTTTGTCCATCTTTCTCTAGAGCAGTTGCTGGTAAACTTGAATTATCAACCTTTTCGTCAGCAGCCCAGCAGGTAGCCTTCTATGGCATCAGAGTTCCTTAACCACTATTAAAGCAAGGTTTAAACTTACCATCTTTTGTCTCTAGCTGTTACCTGTCAGCTTTGATCACCATGTATAGCTTCTTTCTCTGGTGGTAATCTGCTTAGTATGCTCACTAACAGCATGCAATGGTGTTCATTTGTTTTTTTTGTGGGTTTTTTTTTTTAAATCTGCTCTGGGAGTCCTCTTAAATAGAGTGTAAGTCTGATAACAACTTCCTGTGTGGAAGACATAGAGCTTAATGAGGGAGATGGAATTGTAATGCTCTGTTCTGCCTAATCCGAGTAGGATCTTTTGACTCCTGGAAGGACTAGCTGCACAGCACAAACATCTTCATGTTTGTAGGTCCTAACTCAGAACCCATAGCTTCTATCTGAGGTGGTTGTAGGAGTCTCTTCAACTACCAGGTACCATAATATATAGGCTTTTGGGGAATGGAGACGAGGACTGAGTAACTCCTGAAAATTCTTGATGGTGTTTTTTTTTGGTAAATTTATTATAAAGGTCCCTTCCTCTGCCCCTTCAGTATACCTACCTTTCTTCTTGCAGTGTTTATTCTCTACAGTTCTTTGTTTCCATATCACTCTTGGGAAGACTATTCTGAAAAATATTAAAGATAACGATTTTGTAGGATTACAGAGGGTGGAAGAAATACAAAACAGAAGCTCTGGAACTCACTTTTCTCAAAATTGACTTCTTGCAGGGTGTCTTACATCTCTGTTTCTATATTCAATTTTGATAATAATCGTCTAAGGATTTCTTTCTGTTTATTCTTCACTGAAACCATTCCACAAATACAATTAAGACAAGGCTAAGAGAAGAGGATCACCTCATAGCCTCTCTGAGTTCTGGCATTAAATCCAGCTCAAATCAAGGATAAGCAGTAAAACTTGGTTACTGTCACCTATCACCTAATCGTAATGGATTTCCCCTCCCCCCCAGTATTTCTTTCCAGTGTACTTCTAGGTGATTTTTATGTCTTATAAAATTCAGTATGATAGGCAAGTTTTTCCAGGGAAATTTAGCAAACAGAAGCACACATTCATCTATTGCCTGGATCTGTTTTCATTTTTTAAGTCTATCAGTGTATTTATTATTTAGTTAATAGCCACAATGTGTCATGTGCACGAATCAAAACATTACCACTGACTATCATTCTTAGAAGAGATTGGACTCTTCTGGAAGCCAATATGAATGAGATGAGCCATTAAGGTTGTGTTGTTTTTAGGAGTCATCAGGTTAACTACAATTCTCAGGGACGCTAAGAACTACAGATTTGAGCCTTGCCCTATCCTGAGCCATCCTAAACCTTCACAATCTCTGACACACTTGAGTCCATTGTTATCGTCTCTGTGTCAAACAATCTTGTTGAGAGCGGTGAGTAGTGAATTGTCCCGGATCTTCAGCATCCTAAGATCTGTGAATTCACATATTCACATTCTCCTTGCTGACTCTGAGGATATACTTGCTCCAGGAAGGAATCTGACTTTATGAACTTGATAGAGATGCCACCATATGCATTGCTACAGGATGACTCAGAGTTGGACAGGAAACTGGATTTGTAGAACTGCCAGAAACAGAGCGAAAGAAGCTTCTTCATGACTTTTCTCATCCCACAATCTGAAAAATGCCCAAGCGCCTTTCCAGTCAAACAAGTCATGTTTACCCCCCTACGCTTCCTGAGTCCTTAATCCTTTCACTGAGAAGCCAGAAAAGGAGGTCAGTGGAAATGGGTGCTGAAAAGAAGCTGAAATTTGGCTTCTTTTAACCAATGAGAACAGCATTTCTGAATTCTGTCTCTGACACAGAAGAGCTCTAACTTTAAGTCCCTGTTCATGATGATTGCCTCGGGACTTGTTGAAAAAGTAATGTGGCTGATATTAACAGCCATGATCAAGTATCCCAGGAGAAACATTTTAAAGATACTCATAGCTAGTTTTTTTTGAAGCAAGTATGGTGAGCTGTCTATTATACATTAGGTTTAAGTGAGAAAGTATATCTAAGAAAGTTTTAAAGATCTATAGATGTGTGTTTAGCTGAGGGTGTGCCAAGCCTTTTGGGAGATGCAGAAATCTCAGAAGGTAGGCTTTCTATCCTTTAAGAACTTAGGATCCAGTACTAAGCTATGTAAAATAACTGAACAAGTAAATTCTGGGCTGTGTGGTATTAACAGTTGAGTTACGGAAGGAGGAGAGGGTATTAGAGGCTAAAATTGTCAAAGGGATACTTGGTGAAGTTATGATCCAGATAGTTGGTACTGATTCAAGAGGTCATGAATTTAGGGAGAATTTGGATGAAGCAACTTCTTTTACACACAAAGGATATCTGTGTGGCTCAGGAATGCAATCAGACAACTTGTGTTGGTCTAACTCAAACATAATACTTAATTTAAAGCATGATTTATAGCTTCAAACACTTATACCTACAAAGATGCTAGGGGAGGAAGAAGGGCAGGGAAGTACTGAGTGTTTATTTGAGAGCTGGTTTTACCATAACATGTAGCAATGTAAGAGCAAATATGTTTGATAGTTCCTTCTCACTACCCAGATGACAAGTCAGGACTTTCGTTTCTAGGAAACAAACATTCATAACTTCGGTCACCTCCTTGCTAGAGACACAATAGTAGGTGGGTCTAAATTCATTCCACCCATGGATTTTACATTGTCTTGATTTCCAAAGTAGTGAATAAGTTTTAAAGTGACAGTTTCTGAATTTTTCTTTGTGTGAAAGAAAAACCAATTGAGGAAGTATTTATGGAGAAAAGTACTGATACCAGCACTTTACACTGAAATACATTTTTTTAAAATATTAGTTAATGTGGGGGGAGGTCTGTGGGTCCTGGCAGCTTTTGTGTGAGATGCCCAACTCCTTACTGATGCCTTTGAGCTGTGGTGCTGGAGAAGAGTACTGAGAATACCATGGACTGCTAGGAAAACAAATAGATTTGTCCTGGAGAGGGTTAAACCGGGTGGCTCCTTGGAGGCAAGGATTCTGAGGCTCCGTCTAACTTACTTCGGACATGTAGTGAGGAGAGACCGGTCCTTGGAGAGGGACATCATGCGTGGGAGGGTGGAGGGACGGCGCAGGAGAGGAAGGCCCTCTATGAGGTGGATTGATTCAGTGACTGGGATAATTGGGATGGGAGTGTCAGAGACAGTGCGATTGGCACAGGACAGAGCGGAGTTTAGGGCTGTTGTACATAGGGTTGCTATGAGTCGCAGGCGACTCGACGGCACATAACAACAACAACAACAACAACATTAATGAATTGATTGGGGATGAATAGACTTTAAGATATGTAATAAGATAATAATAATAAAATATTAATGGAAGAATTTAGGTGGGAGATAAAAGGATGTTCATGAAAAATTATTTTAACTTTCAATTTCATTATAAAATATTTTCTAGTAAATGAAAAGAAAAAGACAAGTCAAGGATCTTTGCTATTTTAAAATTGTTAAAGATCATTATCTGATAGGACAAACACACACACAGACACACAGACACACAGACACACAGAGTTGAGAATGAATTCTAAATATAAATAAAAGAATTATACACATAATTTTTAAAGGAACTTTCAAAACTATCTGTGCCGGTCAACTGTTGATGCCAGAAATTTCATGATTTGAAATATGGTTCTTTCAGTTAGGTTGTTAGTCTATTAAAAGCTCCTTGAATTTTTGGAGGACTACCAGATTAAGCTCCATTAGTCATTAATACTTTACTGTAAATCAATTTAATTAACTAATTTTTGAATAATATCTAGCTAAAAAGGTTGGAGTAAGGAAGAGGGGAAATTAAGGGTATATAATAAGCACTGAAAGTCTTAATGGAGGAGTGAAAGATGCTGAAAGGAGATTTATTTCATTAAAGACCAACTTTACCCTCTTTCCAGGGTTACCCTGGGTCAATTCAAGTCCCGATATCAGCATTTGCTACTCTTCAATCCTATATAGTAGATCGCCTCTAATTTTACAAGTCAGTGACTCTAATAAGGCTTGCATCATGAAGGAAAGCTCCTGCTGCATTAGTTAGGCGTTTAGTTTCTGTAGGGTAAGTGGCAAACCTGGAAGAATTTGTCAAAAGGTAAACAGTTCTCTGATATAGTAAGCATGTTTTACTCTAAAACCGTATAAGTGAGCCTGACTCTCAGATCTTCCATAGTCTCCAGTGAGCCTGACTCTCAGATCTTCCATAGTCTCCACATAATCCTTTTTTACCAGAGATGCCTCGGGCACCTTGTACAGTGACTTGGGCCTACTGCAAAGCCCTCTTTATTCCTCTCAGCTCACTCAAATCTAGAAATGATACAAGCTATTCAGTAAGTTGGTTTGAGTAATATTCCCAACTGCCTCCAAATGTGTTGCCTCTAACATTCAAATAGATCCATCAAGCACCTGATCTCTTTCTTAGTAGTTGGAAGTACAAAGGGCAGCAAATTATTCTTCCGACGTGAAACCTTAATGCTCTAGACAACCTGACCATTAAAATTTCTCTGATATGATAGGTCTATAGATCTTTATAAGGTTTAATTCCCACTTCTATTATGCACTTGACTTATT
This sequence comes from Elephantulus edwardii, assembly GCF_000299155.1. Classification (NCBI taxonomy): domain Eukaryota; kingdom Metazoa; phylum Chordata; class Mammalia; order Macroscelidea; family Macroscelididae; genus Elephantulus; species Elephantulus edwardii. Next base: position 11,521,937 of record NW_006399834.1, on the reverse strand, counting down.
AGGGTTTACAGGATTCTTGCTGTTTCCTGTTCATCAGACACAATTTTACGATGGCATCCTTTTAGAGGACCAGCATGATGCCCTGCAGCACATCAGGATGGTCTATATAAAAAAATTGGCAAATTATGGCATGTAGGCCAAAGCCAATCTGCTACCCTTTTTCATGCATTAAATTTCACTGGACTGTTCAAGTCACACCAATTTGTTTATATATTGTCTCTGTTTTTCACACTACAATAGCAGAATTGATTAGTTGTGACAATAATACCTTTGAAATGTAGAATATTTACTCTCTGTTCTTTAACATTTGGGAAAGGACTATTATAATAAGAGTAATTGACTATATAATAAAAGAAAGCAATGCATTTGAGTTAATGTAACCTAAGGAAACCTGTGACTATATATTGCTTTCTTGGTTATATTAAGGTGAACTGCTTTCTTCCTCTCTACTCATGGGAATTGAGAACACATTAATTATTTCTATAAGCACCAAGCAAAATACTACATGTTGTGTTATTCAATTCCAGTAAAGATACTATATCCATCTTTGCAGCTGCAATGAAGGCTATCACTAATAGTCTACTATAATCTAGAACAATTAATCTACTTGTGCAGGGACTGTTGTGGTATGGTTGTTGTTGTTGTTGATTGTCTTCAAGTCAAACATGCCTCATAGAAACCCTATGAACAAAAGGCCTGAAGCCCCTCTACAACTATTGACATTTATCAAAGTCTGTAGAGTTTCCGGAGGCATGTTATTTAGGAAGTGGATTCCACGCCTGCTTCCAACTAAACAAGTAGACACAGTTCATATCCACCAGCTGCTTTGCCAGAGAAAGATGAACAATTTCCTCCCAATCATGCTGGCTCTGAAAGCCACCTGATGGTCAGCTATGAGTTGATTCTGACTTGACAGTACACACCAAAAACAGACAAGTAAATATAATTAGGCTATGAAGCTTTCATGTTTTAGAAAGTATTGCTCATCTCTGTAATCCCTCAGGATTTAGTATTTCTTCAGAGTAACTGTCTTGGTTTGGTTTAGGGGCTTCCCCTCGAAACTGTCTTGTATAATGACCTTGCAAGGCTGAAAACCAATGTGAGAATTCTGCTGATTTCTAAGTATTGTTGTTTTTATATGCCATTGAGTCACCTGCAACCCATAGTGACCCTATGTACAAAAGCTCTAAATTCTGCTCTACACTATGCCAATCTCATTGTCTCTGACACACCCATGCCTATTACCCCAGTCACTGAATCAATCCATCTCAAGGAGGGTCTTCCTCTCTTGCGCTGTCTCTCCACTCTCCCAAGCATGACGTCCCTCTCCAAGGATTGGTCCCACCTTGTAACATATCCAAAGTATATCAGATGAAGCTTCAGAATCCTAGCCTCCAAGGAGAAACCTGGTTTCACCCTCTCTAGGACAAACCTGTTTGCTCTCCCAGCCGTCCATGGTATAATCATACTTTTCTCCAGGACTACAGCTCAAAGGCATCAATTTTTCTTCTATCATCACTAGTCATTGTCGAATTTTCTGATGCATAGCAAGTAATTGCAAAGACTATAGCCTGGATCAGGCACATCTTAGTCTCCAGACTGACATTGTTGTTCTTCGGTACTTTGGAGAGGTCTTTGACAGCAGACTTTCCCAATGCAATTCAACTTTTAATTTCCTGGCTGCTGGTACCAAGAGTGTTACTGTGGAGCCAAGCAAACTAAAGCTGTTGACAACGTAAATTTCTTCACCTTCTTTAATGATGCTACTAATTTACTTAGTGGTAAGAATCTTTATTTTCTTGACATTGAGCTTCAATGCATACTGAAGGCTGCAGTTATTGACCTTCTGCAGCAAGTGCTTCACATCCTCCTCCATTTCATCATGTAGAATTGTGTCATCTGCATAACACAGCTTGTTGATGAGTCTTCCTCCAATCCTGATGATACATTCCTCCTCATAGAGTCCAGCCTCCCAGATAATCTGTTCTGCATATAGATTGAAAAGATATAGAGATAGGACACAACCTTCTCAATTTTGAACCATGCAGTGTTTCTTTGCTCTGTTCTGACAACTGCCTCCTGGTCCAAGTGTAGGTTTCACTTAAGCACAATCAAGTATTTGAGATTCCCATTCTTCTCAGATTCAGCCACAGTTTGGTGTGATTCACACAGTTAAACACCTTTGCATAGTCAATGAAACACAGACAGACATTCCTCTGGTACTCTCTACTTTCAGCCATGATTCATCTAACATTAGCTATAATATCCTTAGTACCACAGCCTCTTCTAAACCCACCCTGCACTTCAGGAAATTCTCTATTGATGTGCTGTTCCAGATGTTTTTAGATAATCTTCAGCAGAGTCTTGCTTGCATGAGATATCAATGATATTGTTCGATAATTTCCGCGTTCTGTCAGGTCATCTTTGTTTGGAGTTGGAACAAATATAGATCTCTTTCAGTCAGTTGGTTAGGAGGTTGTCCTCCAGATCTCTTAACATAAATTTGTAAGCACATCGAAGGCAGCTTCTGTTTTTATAAATATCTTCATTGGCATACCTACTGAAATTACATGCTCAGGGTTTAAGGAATTAGCCTCAGGGTGAGTTCACAGACCCACAGGTTTCCCTGTGAAAATAAGATGAGCCAAAATTATATATATTATCCAGTTTCCATAGGCCTCTACCCTAACAACAAGGCATACCAGTGTTTCAGGTCTATATATCAATGTGAGATCATAGATAATGATCTTCTAAAATCTAGGGTTTTAGGTCCTTCCACCTCCAGTGCATAGTTACTCTACAGAATGACCATAGGCTCTTTGAGGAGGTTTATGGGAATATTTAAAAATTATTTTCCTCATGTTGCAGTGTCTTTCCTGAAGGAGAGTTTACTTAAAACTGGATATTAAATAAGAACCCAATTTTTCTATTGATTTCAGTGGTTAACATCAATCTGCTTCCTACCTCTCAAGTTTTATTTTTGTAGGTCAAGCAACGTCTGAGACCTCTGTCTACCTACCTTACATTTAGGAATACCATGATTTAACCAACACTATAAATATCTGAAAATAAAGGGTTCCAATTATAAAAACAACCTTCCTATTCATAGCATTAATTATAGCCACTTTGCTTCATATGGCTAAGTGTAGAAACCTTTAAAATCAGAATTTGGGGCAAATTTTAAGCTTAGTCATCTTTATAACTGAAGGAAATGAGAGGCTTTGCAAAAGTTATCATAGAGATATTTGGATTTTAAGAATGAGCCTTAAATTCGTTGCTAACACCCCGTCAGACTCATTCCTCAGGCTTTTAAAAAACAATTAACAGAAGCCAGCCCATCCACATTCTTGAAATTCATCCTTGTATTTATGATATTCATATAACTTTATGTCTCTTTTTCTCAATTTCTCAAGTTGTTATGTGCTGTCAAGTTGCCTATGACTCATAGCAATCAAGAACTCATACGTACAAGAATTCTGTAGCCTGTCCTGTCCTGAGCCAGTATCACTGACTCCAATATACCTAACCCCATTGCCCCAGTTACTGTATCGGTCCATCTCATCTGGGGTCTTCCTCTCCTGCACTGCCCCTCCACCCTTCTGAGCACGACATCCTTATCCAAGGACCAATCCATCCTAGACATGTGTCCAAAGTGTGTGAGATGGAGTTTCAAAATCCTAGCCTTGAAGGAGAAACTTGGTTTCACCCTCTCCAAGACAGACTTATTTGTTTTCGTGGGAGCCCATAGTATGTTCAAAATTCTTTTCTAGCACCACAACTCAAAGACAACAATTCTTCTTTTGTCATTCTTAGTCATTGTCCAGCTCTCTGATGACTAGCAAGTAATTGTGAAGACCAGGACCTGGATCAGGTGCACCTTAGTCTCTAGACTGACATCCTTGCTTTTCAGTACTCTGGAGGTATAGTCTCCAGGTCAAACTTTGATTCTTGTGCATTGGATTACTTCAGTTTGAACTTGCATATGAGTTATTTATGGTCTGTTCTACAGTTAGCACCTGGCCTAGTTTTCACAGCTGATATAGAGCACCTGACCAGGAAGCAGTAGTCAGAACAGAGCAGGGAAACATGGCATAGTTCAGGATCAGGAAAGGTGTGCATCAGGGATGCATCCTTTCTCCATATCTTTACTTTTTGGTTTGGGGTTTGGTTTTTGGGGTGGTTCACCCCTTCTGAATGCAGTGTACTTTATTGTCATGTACATGACAAGATGGACCTTCTAGGCCCCTCCTTTTTCTCAGGGATACTGGATGGAAACTGTGTCAAGGATGTGAGATTCTGTGTGTGTGTGTGTGTGTGTGTGTGTGTGTGTGTGTGTGTGTATCAAGTTGTAACAAGGACTCCCCAATAGCTGAGGGTTTTTCTCTCTCTTCTATTGCTATTGCTGGGGCTTGTGGTTCAAGGGACTCTTATACTTTGAAGGCCATGTGAACCATCAGGTCAACCACCTAGTTGCTGTAGTCAAATTAATTGTCAAACCAGGAAAGTAGTTTGACAAAGTGGTTGCTCAGGACAATGCCAGCCCCACCATCAAATATGGAAGAGTGAGTGTCACTGTTAAAGTCACAAAAGACAACCTGATCTTCAGTGTATCTCAGGATGCCCTAGGGGACACTTTGTTTTAGGGGTCTAAGTTTTGGAGTTTTTGAAAATTTTTTTTAATTTTTAAAAATTTTCTACTAGTTTATTTACAAAATTCGAACACAAATGCAAACAAATTCTTTCAATTTCCCTCACCCCCCCATCAAATTGTACAACCTGATGATTAATCCCCTCCTTCCACCTCCACATCCATGTCCCTCTGCTTCCAGCCTCTCCCACCCCTCTGTATCCTTATAGGGGGCCCTTCTTTTTACTACATTCTTGATGTTATCATATTTGTCAGCTTTCTCGAGATGGCAGGTCAGATCCATAACTGACCTAGTGGAAGAGGGGACACAAAAAGCCATGATACTATGTTTCCCATTCATCTCAGGATGACCTAGCCCATGGCCTTGGCAGTGTCAGTAGATGCAGAGGTGATGTTCTGAGCAGCTTCACAGCCATCACACCACAGCTTTCCAGAAGGGCCATCTGCAGTCTTCTGTGTGGCAATGATGGCGTGGACTGTGGTCATGAGTCTCTCTACAATGACGAAGTTGTCACAGATGGCCTTGGCCAAAGGGGCCAAGCAGTTGGTGGTGCAGGAAGCATTGCTGACAGTCTTGAGTGAGTTGTCATACTTCTCATGGTTCACGCCCATCAGAAACACAGAGGCATCAGCAGAAGGAGCAGAGATGATTACCCGTTTCACACCACTCTTCAAGGGAGCTCCAGCCCTCTCCAAGCTTGTGAAGACATCAGTGGACTCTACAACCTACTCAGCACAGGCATTGTCCCACTTGCTGTTGGTGGGATCTCACGCCTGGAAGACAGTGATGGCTTTCCCATTGATGAAAAGCTTCTCATTCTCAGCCTTGACAGTGCTGTTGTATTTGTCATGGGTAGAATCATACTGGAACATACAGATCATGTAGTTGAGGTCAATGAAGGTCTCATTGATGGCAACAACATTAACTTTGCTGCCCTTGGACCTCTGCCCGGGGTGGGCTTCCCTTGGCCCTCTGCCAGGGGCAGGCTGCCCTCAGCCCCCGGCTTGGGGTGAGCCGTCGTGGCCCTCTGCCTGGGGCGGGCTGCCCTCAGCTCGGGGTGAGCTGTCGCAGCCCTCAGGCTGAGCTCTTCAGTCCCCAGTTTGTGCCATTGTCCCCAGACAATGACTCCTGGGTGGTGAAGGAGAAAAAAAAAAAGAATGCCTAGGGTATCCAATGTTACCTAGACCACCTTCTGCCACCCTCCCCCCAACCCCCGTAAACCTGAAAGCAACACCCTCAAAGCCCTTCTATTTGTAACTCACAAGTTTGTTCTCTCTAGGTTTGCTCCCTTTCCTATAGGTAACCTTAACTCTGAGTTTTACTCCAGAATTGACCCTGAACCCAGTGCCAGTGACAAAAAGGAAATACAACTGACAGCTAAGGAAGCAAAGGAGGATGGAGCCTCTGGGTTCAACCAGCCATCCCCACTGGACCCACCAGGGAAAACACTTTGCAGTCCAGAGGGGAGCAAATGACAGGAAAATATCTTCTAACAGAGCAAGAAGGCAAGCAGCTTTAACCCAAGACCACCAGTAAGGTGATAAAGCGTCCTCCCTTCCCCCCTTTACATCTACACCCCTGTTCAGCATGAAGAAGCCAGAGAGTCGGCATCCAATTCCCAAATCAATAACAGTTGGTTTAATTACCATTGGAAAATGCTTGTCATTCCTCTGTAGGATCTGGTCCCCTCTGGACCCTCATTATTTCCTTCACCTGCTCCCCCCACTGACCAAACTGTGCAGCTCTGCAACTGCATCCTGGCCCATCCTCACCCTTCTGCCCCCAACCCTCACCTCCTTGTACCCCCAATATGTTTTTCCCAATTAAAAAAAAAAAGGAAATTCAGCATCAAGAAAATAAAGATTCTCAGCACTGGGCCAATTAGCATCTTCATAATAGATGGAGAAGTTATTGAGATTGTTACTAACTTCAGCTTGCTTGGTTCCACAATCAACACTCTTGGCATCAACAGTCAGGAAATCAAAAGACGAATTGCATTGTGAAAATTTACTGTCAGAGACCTCTGTAAAGTCCAGAAAATCAACAGCGTCAGTCTGGAAACTAAGATGTGCCTGATTCAGGCCATGGTCTTTGCAATTACTTGCTTTACATCAGAGAGCTGGACAATAACTAAAGGATGGTAGAAGGATTGAAGCCTTTGAGTTGTGGTTTTGGAGAACAGTGTTGTTAAACATACTGTGGACTGCCAGGAGAACAAATATGTCTGTCCTGGAGAGAGCAAAACCAGGCTGCTTCCTAAAGGCAAGGATTTTGAAACTCCATCTCACATACTTTGGGCATGCATCCAGGAGGAACCAGTCCTTGAAGAAGGGCTTTATGTTTGGGAGGATGGAGGGACAGTACAGGAGTAAGAGCCAGAATGGGATGGATTAACTCAGCAACTGGAGGAATGGGATTGGGTCTGTTGGAGACAATGAGATTGGCACAGTTTAGGGCAGGGTTCAGAGTTAATGTACATAGGGTCATTATGAGTCATAGGTGACTCAATGAAACATAACACCATCCAACTTTTGCAGTTGGAAATTGATAAAAAATGCAATCAATATGCATTAATAATCATGGGTAATTATTATGGTAGATATAGAAAGATAACTAATGGAAGGTGTATGAGGACCCAAGGGGGTGAGGATAGGAGTAGAAAAGTGAGGCGAGGCAGAGGGGAAATCATAGGGTCACACAATTTGGTGGGTAAAGAGAGGAGGGTAAAGGAAATGGGAAAGACCCAGCAGAGATCTGGGAAGGTAGAGTAGTGATGGACACAATTCAATGGTGATTACTTTTATATAACATAATGAATTGGAATGATTGTATGAGACACAATGTGAATGAATAATAGTTTGAAACACAATGTGTATGATTTGTAAGCAAACCAATAGAAAATAAAAATTAAAAAATAATAATGAGTGATTAGAATGCAAAGGTTGGGAACAGGAAAGAAGGATTGGTAGTCAGAAAACAAGGACTTGGTGCCAGAAATGAGCCTGAAGATAGAATGATAGGATTCTGTACCACCAATTTATTTATTGCAAATACCTTTTATTAAAAAAAAACCCAAACCCCCCCAAAAACCCATAAACAATGACTACACACATGGACTTCACCTGATGGTCTACATATAAATTAGATTGCTTACATCTGTGGAAAGAAGCATTGAAGAAGCTCAATATTGGCTGTAAAACTAGGCCAGGTGCTTACCGTGGAATACATCATCAACTACAGTTTGCAAATTTAAACTGAAATGAAAGAAAATGAAATCAAAACCACAAGAACTAAAGTTTGACCTTGAGTCGACCCCTCCTTTATTTAAGAACAATCTCAGAAACAAGTTTGAGGTCTTGAACACTAATCAGCTGTGGGATATCAATAATATCATACATGAAGAATGCAAGAAGTCCTTAAAAAAAGAGAAGAGGGACAAAAAACCAAGATGAATGTTAGAAGAGACTCTGAATATTGAACAAGAGTGCTGAGAAACCAAAGCAAAGGGAAGAAATCAAGAAGTTAAGGAGCTGAACAGAAGATTTCAAAGGGCCATGCAGGAAGGCAAAGTATTATAATGAAATGTGCAAAAGCTGGAGTTGAGAAATCAAAAGGCCTGGACTCTCGGCATTTATTAAGATGAAGGAACTGAAAAACAAATTGGAGCCTAGATTTGCAATACTTAAGGATGAAGTGGGCAGAATGTTGAATGACCCAGGAAGCATCAGAAGAAGATGGCAGGAGTACACAGAGTCACTATGCCAAAAAAGGAAGGAAGGAAGGAAGGAAGGAAGG
>NW_006399834.1:11498293-11513328 GCF_000299155.1 Elephantulus edwardii | reverse complement strand
GATGACATGACAGTTGATATATTTCAATAAACAGATGCAGCCCTGAACATGCTCACAAGGTTGTGGCAAGAAATTTGGAGGACACCTACCTGGTCAACTAACTGAAAGAGATCCATATATATTCCAATTCCAAAAAAGGTGACTCGACAGGGTATGGAAATTATTGAACAATATTACTAATATTAGACACAAGCAAGATCCTGCTAAAGATAATCCAAAAGCAACTGAAACAGTATATTGACAGAACTGCCGCTGGGTTAGAAAAGGTTGTGGCACTAGGGACATTATAGCCAATGTTAGATGGATCTTAGTTTAAAACAGAATACCAGAGGGATGTCTATCTGTGTTTCATTGACAATGCAAAGGCATTTGACTGTGTGGATCAAACAAACTGTGGCTAACTTTGAGAAGATCCGGAATCCTAGAACATTTACTAGTGCTCATGTGAAATCTATACTTGGACCAGGAGGCAGTAGTCAGAGCAGAGAGAGGGAACACTGTATGGTTCAATATTAGGAAAAGAGTACATCAGGGATGCATCTTGTTTTCATACCTTTGCAATCTAGATGTGGAAGAGATCATCCTGGAGTCTGGACTTTGAGGAAGAATATGACATCATACCTGGAAGAAGATTCCTCAACAACTTGTTATGATGATGACACAACCTTGCTTGTTGAAATTGAAGAGGACATAAGGAGTTTGCGTCAAGGACTGCCATCTTCAATATGAACTGAAGCAGAACATCAAGAACATAAAGATTCACACCGTTAGGCCAATTGGCAACATTGTGATAGATGCAGAAGAGATTGAGATTGTTAACAATTTCGGCTTCCTTGGATCCACCATCAACACTCTTAGCATAAGCAGTTAGGAAACCAAAAGATTAATTGCATTGGGAAAACCTGCTGTCAAGGACTGCTCTAGAGTACTAAAGAGCAATGATGTCAGTCTAGAGACTAAGGTGCACCTGATTGAGGCCATGTTCTTCACAATTACTTGCTTTGTTTCAGAGAGCTGGACAATGACTAGGGATGATAGAAGAATTGGTGCCTTTGAATTGTGGTGCTGGGGAAAGTATTGAACATACCATGGACCATCAAGAGAACGAACAGCTCTCTCCTAGAGAGAGTGAAACCAAGCTGTTCTTTGGAAGCAAGGATTGTGAAACTTGGTCTGATGTACTTTTAGAATGTTGCTAGGATGGGTCCCAGTCCTTGAAGAAGGACCCCATGCTTAGAAGGGTGGAGGAAGAAGAGGAGGACCCTGGATGAGATGGATTGACACAGTGACTGGGGTAATTGGAGTAGGTATGTTGGAGACAGTAAGATTGGGTCAGGATAGGGCAAGATTCAGGGCTGTTGTACTTGATGGCACACAAAAAAACAACAACAAGAACAAGCTGGTGCTTAAAAGAACTTGCATGAGATCCTTACTATCATCAATCAGTGAGTAAGCTAACTCCAAAATCTAATTCTGATAATATTTTAGGAACACTTTTGATACCAATTATCTTAGTATGGGTTTATACTGCATAGGGCTTGAAGTTTTATTTTTTTAAAGGTCTGTAGTTTCTGAAAGGAAGAGTTAAGAATAAGAGATGCAAAGCCAGGGAGAAGAAAGCAACAATGTAAGGATTGTTCTGGACATTGCTAAATGCTGTTAGTTGTTCATCTGCACATCTCCATCCTCAAAAACAACCAACCAAACAAAGCAAAACTGAGTAAACTTCACCTTGAAGGCTCTTCCGTTTTGCATTGGAATAAAGGAAAAAGAATTTATCCACAAGTTCATACCTTTCACTGGTCAAAGGGTTAACCTGCATTTCCAGGTTGGTGTACATACATGGACAAATAGGGGTGCCCTACTGACTTGGTATCAATAGGGAAGGCCAAATGATAGAGGTGTGGACTTCAACGCAGTTATTTATTATACTAGATAGTGTCATGCTATGTGGAGCCCTTGCAAATTTGGTCACAATTTTGGAACAAGACAGCTGAGGCTCAACATACCTTAAGTGACACATAGTTTTTAAATACACCACTCAAAAGTATATTTTCAAAGAAATGTGACCAAATGTTCCAGGATATTTTAGGCTTTAGGTAGCAATGAAGCAATTTTGTTCTTAATATAGACTTACTATATGGCTAAGCACAATTGATAACAGTGCATCTAAATTCCAAAATCAATCTCCACAATAGCCTACATGTTTCCTATTGTCAAAGGGGCCCTTTAGAGTAGTGAGAGAAGATCTTCACCCTGAACCCTACAGCATCCCTTTTCAGCAGGAAGTAGCTAAGAGAATACACTGTCCCCTTTTCCTTATAAATCAGGGTGAAATCTCTCTCAGGGAGGAGTGATAGGGAATGGTAAAGAACACACTGACAAAGAAGATTAATCAGAACTGGTTTTGACAGGCACTGTGGCAATGGGACAATTAAAACAGACTTTCAAGGGGGGGGAAGAGGAACAAACTGAGGGCGGGTAGAGAAAATAGTGCAACAATGAATGAATGGAAATCCAAAATCTCTGTTAGTGTTCATTAAAATTAATAAAATTCAATAAAAAAGGCAAATGACAAAAAAAAAAACCCCAAAACAACAGTGAACACCAACATTGCAGTTTTGAGTTATTTCAGAGTAAAATGTATCACTGCTGAGGATGACGAAACTCAGGGTATCTAAGTGCCAGGGCTGGAACTGCATTCTAAGTCAGGAGAAAGTTCTATATAGGTACTCTTCCTATCAAAAAAAAAAGTGACTTAAGTAAGCAACATTCAACATGTGGAATTTCATTCTTTAAACTGAAGCTAACTAATAATAAATGCATTATAAAAATGAAAAAAAAATATATGCTTACTACTGACTTGTGGGATTCCCTCTAGCTATGCGTTACTCCTTATCTAGCACTTCTCATCCTGGGTATGTTGGAAGTCCCCATAAGATTCATAGGTGTTTGAGACTCCTTCTAGGCCCATATATACCGTGGCAATATATTGGTGTGCACTGTGCTCTGGATACTTTGAGCCTTTGCCCCATCACCTAACAACCTTGCTGCTACTGACGGTCTCTGCTGTGGAGGCAGAGACTTGTCTTGACTAGCAAATTGCTACAAAGAAAGGGGAGGGTGTTCTACCCGTGCCATGCTCTGTTGGGAGAGAGATTTCATCCTACATTGGGGACATTTTGGCTCCACAATGTTAAGTTATGTGACACTATTCTTCCAGTTGTACTTATTTTTCTCTCTTTGGTTAGTACACAACACTGAGAAAATCGGGCCAGAGCAAGTTCAAATAATAGTCTCTGTGATGAATCAAGAATTATTGCTCTCTTTGACCCTTCAGTCTTATTGCTAAACTTAGCTTTCTATGCCAGAATTTTCCCCCCTAAAGGATAAATTTTCTCCCACCAATCCCACAGTTCTTGCAGTTTAGCATTTGATTCATCGTTTATCAATTTATCATTCTCCCTCAAATCACTTTCTTCCAGTTTGCAAGAGGATACAGTTCATACAGTTCAAAATTTTTTGTCTAGAAGATTCCTGAGGACTCTTGTAAACCACTGAGGGCTGATGGAGTGCTACATGTCTCCTTTCTCCTATCACGCATATCCACTCTTTAGCTCTGGGCCTGCCCTCAGGGGCTTCTTAATCCTTAAGAAAAGGAGAATCTAGGAAAAACATCTCTGTCTGACTCTTTCACACACACAAGTACATGCATACATACACTATCAGTAGTTTCGTGACTTAAAAAATTTAAGTAATTTCTTCCTCATTTTTTTAAATTCCCTGTAAATGTTTCCAGATCTTATTCCTGCACAGCATCCTTTGCCACAGTGATAACTTTGAGGTCCGATTCTTCATTGGCTCTTGAAGCCTTGCAGGTTAAAATAATTTGCCTTTTATAATTTACAGAGAATTGATACTATACACCAATGCACCAAAGGAATGTTGACAGGGAAATGTACAGTAGACATTTTCCAAACCCAGGTCTCCAGGCATCACTCACTATCACTGCCTCCCAGGAGAACGGGGCTTATTCACTATCCCTTGCAATGCTAACATAGACCTGAGGACCTGTCTTCAGACTTTGGGTGGAAATGTCTCTTTACATTTTCTTTATTTCTTGGACAAAGAAAGTAGAATTTTATGCCAGCCTTGAGTCATTTATATTTGTCAATACAAGCTGACCGATGTAATACCAAGGAAAGCATGTGATATGATGCTACAGGATAGGAACATCCTGGACTGCCTGCCTACAGATGAAATACTGGTACTAATATAGATGCAGATGAGATTCTGTGACAGATTGTAAGGTGTGGCTAATACTATTCTATTTGGCTTTCTTTTAGGGATGTCTTCTTAAGTGATCTTGTCATCTTTGTTTGGACAGCACAGTCCATAGATGATGGTAAATATACTTATTAAGTATTTGCATTAAATAATTACCTGTACAAAGTGTTTCCTGATTAATTCTATGAGCTAGGAATCTGACTATTTTAAATGATAAGGCAGGTTTTCATTATATTTTAAGAAAAGATAATTGTATATAACTCATTTAAACATTTGTCTAAATTTTGTTAAACATAGAGCAAATAGGATCATAATACCAATGTGAATAGTATAGCTAAGTCATACATGAAGTGCAATCAGGATGCTCCTTAGAGGCAAGGATGGTGAAACTTCATCTCACACACTTTAGACATGTTGTCAGGAGGTGCTGGTCCTTGGAAGAAGACATCATTCTGGGAAAGGTGGAGGGTCAGCAAAATCAAAGAAGATCTTCAATGAAGTGGATTGACATAGAAACTAACAATGGGCTTGAGCATAATGGAGATTATGAAGATCACATAAGATAAAGCAAGGTTTTGATCTTTTGTTTATGTCATTATGAGCTGTTGTCTATTCAGTAGGACCTGACAACAATATGCTTTAACAAGCTAAAATATTAGAGCTGGAGGTGACCGGCCAACTAGAAAAACCAACTCCCAGGGAAAGTGAGTGACTTGCCCAAGATCACCTGTTACTAAGTAGCAGATCCTAGATTAAAGCTCCAATATCCTAAATCCTATGTTCCCCTATTCCCTCTTCAGTAATGATGCTTTGGTTATATTTTTGCTATCACATCATATGAATGTTTTCCATTTGAACTTTGTAGTCCACTGTGCCAGAGAGGAGATAGTCTTTCATTTTTAGAAAGGCTGCTAAGAGCAATATTTTTAACAGCAGATTTCAGTAATTCTTTGACATACTACTATCTCTGATAAATTGGTGGAAACACTGTTGTCTGAAATATTTCCAAGTCTACAGTCATTTGTTCATTTCATTAATTTCTTTAACTATACAAAATTTATGAAGGGCAATATTTATGTGAAAATAATTTAGTTAGAAATGAGGTGAGTTCCTTTTCTCTTCCTTTCACTCTCTTCATCACTGTTTCTCTCTACAACAATAATTTCTTGCTTTCAAATAGCTGAAGAAGAGCCTGAAGTTACTGATGTATTCTCCTTATACATCACCATACTCTAACATTGCAGATGCAGGAAAGTTTGGATATCTGTACAGAGAAATCCTCCCTCAGAAGTTCATTTAGTTTCAATAATCCTTGTTAGGAGTGATGCCAGCATGAAAGTCTGAGGACTCCAATGAATCTCACTGCCCCTGGAGGTCCAGAAAAAGCAACACAGATGGATAAGACTACAATGCTGGGGTGGAGGCTGAGGGCTTCCTAAAAGATAACCCACAGTTACATTTTCTACAGCATTATACTGAGTTCTTTATCTGCAGGCTCCTCTTTGGAGACTTGCTGAAATACCCACTTGTCAATGGGAACCTTCAAGTTGTGGCAAGGAGCTTGTATATGGTGCAAAATTATCTAGATTCATACCATCTCATACTAAACTATCATACCATCTCCTTATCAAAAAATATTTCCTATCCTCGTCCTACATAGTAAAGGCCGTTTCTATCATTTACTACTCATCATTTGTGAAGATGTGTAAGAACAAGTGACCCTATATCACTGTATCAATGTCTATGTCACTGTTGGCCCTTAGTTTTCTCCAGCCTAAATTGCCCTACAAAAGGCACATCTAGCTTTTAACTGTGATCAGGAAGCCATTGCTATAAAATTTGTATAGTAGGCTTTTATTAAGAGCTTCCTGTATGCTGAGCTCTTATCATATAAAAATAAAAATAGACTCCACACTCAGAAAAATATTGATCAAATGAGAAAGATGATATTGATGATGGTTGTGTTGTTGTTGTTGTGTACCAACAAATCAAAATTGTCCCATAAACTGACCCTCCAGCAGATTTTCAGAGGCAGTTAATTGCACAGGAGGAGACTGCCTATCTTTCTCCCATGGAGCAGCTGGTGGATTCTAACCGTGTACCTTGCAAGTTGCAGCACATTTTCTTTCCACTAGGCCATCCTCAGATCAACACTCTTATTGTTGTTATATCCTGCTAAGAAAGAACCAACTCATAGCTGATCCTCTATCAGGTTTCCAGAGACATAAATTGCACGAGAGAACACTGTCCACCTTTCTCTCCTGGAGCAGCTGATGGATTCAAACTGTTTGCCTTTGAATTGGCCATGCAACTCTTTATCCACTAGGCCACCAAAGTTTCCTCACATCAACATTGTTAAGCACTATCTCAAATTTTTACTTACAAGGAAGCCAAAACTAAGAGGAAGGATAATGACTCATCCAAGGTTGCACAACTTATTAGCAACACAGTCAGAGCCAGACTACATTTCTCTAAAGGCAACCTGGTAGTGAATTTATCACTATGAAAACAAATCAAAAAGCATTGCCAGTAGAAGATATAAGAATTGTAAAGTGGATGTACAAGAGCATCTAGCTTCGTCTGAAGCAGAGATGAGCTCTTAGGAACCTTAAACCCCCAAAGCCCTAGTCTAGGGCCAGGGTTCCTAATGCACACAAGCGGTCTATAGTTATAGTTGGGGTGCCTACCGAGACTCTCTTACTTCTTCCTCCTCTCTATCTTGGTTGAAAGTGATATGTCCAAATTGCTGTTGGTCCTGGTGCCAGATTCTTATTCAGAGGATATTTATCTTTCTTATACTTCCAATCCTTACCCCCAACTCTGGTTGCTCAGTTCCTGTGCAGTCTAAAACAAGTAAGAGAATTCATTGCTACCTCCTTTTCACCATTAAGTGAAGCTGGATGGCAGGCGAGGAGAATCAATGCATTGAATCTGAATGTATCTGGGATGGAGTGACTCCATTACAAGCTCATTGTTTCATACTTGAACAATATAAGTATTCTTTTCCCCTCTTGGAGAGCTCACAGCTGCAATATTTCTGTGCTGCTTTGCAAACTCGTATCACAGTTTTAATGAAGTGAAGTTGGTTTGAAGCAAAGTCTGTCAGTTCTCATGAAAAGAATAATGTTTTGGTCTTGCACTGCATATTCAGCTCCAAAAATGGGATTCAGGGCTCATCATTCAAAAAACAATCCTCAAATATTAATTGTGCCACTGTATCTTTACCCGATGATGAACTCATTATTGAGAGGGTTTTGCCCGTAGGAAACAATTGATTACAATTATTTAGCAATGGAATGCTTAGGAAGTATTTGAAGAGCTGAGCACTGAAATGCTGAAAGGGCCCTTGAGTAGAAAAAAGACACTAATGACCACACATAATTCTAGTGACATTCCAAGGTGAACCAGTCTGGCTATTAGGACATTTGCAACATTCATAAAAGATCTCTGGCTGTACTTTTTTTGTACCAATAATTACTGATAATGAACATAGGCTGAGGAATAGAATGAAGACTTTCATTCCTCTTCTAATCTTCAAAGAAGTGGGCATTTCAGGTAGACAATGCTCTCTCACTCTCTCCATTTAAAGATTGCCAAAGGTTTGAATCTCAGGGTCCTGGCACGTAGTATAACTGCTCAGTAAATATTTGTTAAATGAATAAATAGACCTGAACACTTAACTTGACATTCCCAGCTTGCTCAGAAGTGATTTCCAGGCAGGCTTTCTCTTGTGGATTTCAGGGTCAAAGCTTCCCAATCATGGCTCTAGAAGATGTCTCAGGAGGGAATGCTTTAGAGGGGAAAAGAGAAATGTGTGGGGCCGGCAGTGGGGGAGGGTCAAGGAAAGGAAGGCACTATCAGAAGGTGGGGGCAAGGAGAAAGTAGATGTGGGGCACATAGAGCAAGGAGTAGGAGAGACAGAGGATCCTGCAGGAGGAAAGATGAGAGTAGGGTAGCCAGGTTAGTGGGGAGAAGATAGAGAGTCAGGAGAGCAGAAATCTTGTAAAGCAGCGAACAGCCTACTGGCAGCTTTAAATAGCTCTGGGTTAATAGGAAACAAGTGATATGACCAGGTACTCTCAATAAATGGGACGTAGAAATAGGCCCCTGGACAGAATCTATGCCTCTGGCGGATTAACAGACTGGAAGCAGGGGGGGAATCTATGTTTTTGACAAAACTGTCAGTGAGCTAACTTTGACAGTGTTGGACAAGACACCAGTTTTCGTGAAGGACATTTATGGAGAGAGACCCTCAAATTACTGCCAAGTCCACAGGTAAGAGTGCTGACTGTAGCAGAACAAAGCCTACTTATCCATACCTGCTTTCTAGCAGACCTATACTAGTGAGATAAGACAGACTCTTTCCTTGTGGGAATTTGATTTGTATCATTGCTTTCCACCTGGCCAAAGCCAACATTGTGGTTTTAGCTGCACTACTCAGTAACTTGGAATGCTTATCATCAGCAAGTTCCTCATTATATCTAACCTATATCATGCTTGCTTTACTACAAGTCCTTTTTCAGCCTCAATAGAGGAGACTCATTAGTGTCTATCTTCGGTCTCATGCATTCTTTCATCCCCTTTACTGTTAGGTCAATCGTTAGTCACATCCTCTCTGCCGCCTTTTGCTAACACATCCCAGCACACAGCATTATGAACCTCTTTGGGGAGAAGAGGCACAATAAAAATATTTCAAATTGGGAATTAATTACACATTTCTTTAGCACTTAGCATAAATTATCACCCAAACCCTAAGGACGTAATCTGGCTAACATTGCTATAACTTACACAGGCCAGGAACAATCACCTCCATGTGAGGGTAGAAATGGGAAATGTCTTTCCCCAGCAGGTAACAGCACAGTTCAGAAAAACTTCCAGTGTCTGGACCGAGCTTTCTTACCCCTTGTTCTGGCTTTAAGAAGAATTCTCTTTAAAAGTAAACATGCCTTCAAGTTAAAAGTACAGAAAAATCTTAAGGAAATTCTGAGAGTTTATTACCTGTCTCTGTTGTCCTAACACTTCCCAAACTCACCTTCCCACCGTACAAAGATACTCACCCTGAAATTCTCTTTCTCCAGAAAAGAATCTTACAGGAAGTGCTGTTGCCATTGGATCAGTTCAGAATGACAACTATCTCAAAATTTTCCATGAGGCATTTGCTGCTCTTTAAGTTAAAGGGATGAGAAAGGTCATCGTCTTTCTTGCTGCTTTAACTGGAGCATGACTCAGAAGAACAAACAGGGAAGAGGTGGCGTTAATACCCATATTATTTTTTAATACCCCACGTGATTCTGGAGGTCTCACACAACAGGAACCAGAACTAAAGTAAGCCTATCTTGCCTTATGTAACTAACTGCTTTACCTTTGAACAGATTCTCTCATTTCCCAGGACATGCAGGTAGTTAGAGAAAACACCACATACCTTTCCCTTCACACTAGGCAGAAACCTACCAGGCCAGACTAACTTCCTCTGGGGTCAGATGATTAATGCTACAATATTGAACTGATAACACTGGGGAGGGAACAGATCTTCCCTGTTCAGAGAGGGTAGTAAGGACTGAGACAGAGATGAGAAGACCCCATCCTCAACCAGTACTCCTTCTCAGGTACAATTAAAATTCAAAACAAAAATTTGATGACTCATTGCCATCAAGTCAGTACTGACATGTAACTGATGCTCCAGCAGATTTCAACAGGAAGGAGATTGGCCATCTTTCTCCTGATGTGCTGCTGGAGGATTCACATTGCCAGAGAAGCACAGCCTTCAGGTTAGCAGTGCCCCTTGCTAAAGCCTTGGTCACCAGAGCTTAATAGGTTCAACAGCACTTGTGAAATTTCATCATCAGAGATTCCTTGCCTTTGCCTCCCGGATGAAGACAACAAACACACATTGAATTATTAACAAGTTAGTTGGTCCACATTTTTCAGATCATGCCTGAGCTCCTGGGAGTGCAGAAAGGAAGATGGATAAATGTACAGATAAGTATATTTATTAACAGCACAGAGGCTGCCTAACCTGAAGGTTGGAGGTCTGAGCCAACCCAGAGGCACCTCAGAAGAAAGATTTGGTGATCTCCTTGCAAAAAATCAGTCACTGAAAACGTTATGGAATACGGTTCTACTTATTCACACAGGAGGCTGTAATGAGTTGAAACCAGCACTGAGTAGTTTCCAACTCACAGTGATCCTCCTTATTTGAGTTTCTGAGTCCGCAAATCATAATGGAAGGAGACTGCCTATCTTTCTTTTGATGAGCTCCTGAGTGGATTCAAACCACTGATGAATAGAAGTCTTTGAATAAGCAGTGCAACGTGCTAGAAACTATGCCATAGTAATTACCCCAGCTAAGTGATAAGATGTAAACTAGCCCTATGTGAGGGGAGCAGCCGTCTCAGATCCTACTCCTTGGCCCACTTGGTGGCTGCCCATGTGTACTTTCTTCCTATTGGCTTGGTATACCTTTCATATACTTAGAACGCTCAAATGGGCCCCCTCACAACCTGACATGGAACCCTAGGTTTTCAGCGTGAAATTTTCTTGTGTAACATGTCAAATTAGGGCAAGAGATTTGCCATTTTGATGCTTTGGAAACTCTGTCTTAGGACAAAGGCTTGACTTTTTTTAAAAAAAAAAAGGAAAAAAGTGAAGAGGACAGACTTGGGGTTTTTTTTTCCCTCTTTTTAAAAGAAAATAATGAAAGAGTAAGGGATTTCTATTTAATGGACTCAAGCATGATCGTGAGGATAGGCAAGGTGGTTCACAGGGTTGCTATGAGTCAGTCAACTTGATGGCACCTAATAGGTTGACACAATGACTTCAGCAATGGGCTCTAGTGTGTCAGAGGTGATGAGGATGGCACAGGATAGGCCAAGGTTCAAGTCTGCTGTTCATAGGGTTGCTATGAGTCATACTCAACTGAATGAGTAGAGTACCTAACAACAAAAACCACCCAACAACAGTAACAACAATCTTCTGGGTGATTAGTAACTGTCTATTTTGTGGAGTGTTAAGAGGGTCCTGTCCATTTTGTCTGGGACAAATTATGTAAACTAATTATTATTTATACTCAAAATTCCTGGTAGTAAAGCCATTCTATTGGCAATTTTTTTCTATAATTATATTTTATTAACTTTCATAAGCATTTACAGAGGTTTTGGGCTGCCACTCATTCATTGTTGCACTATTCTCTCTACCCTCCTCCCAGTTTGTTCTTGTCCAAATGCCACAGTGCTTGTCAAAGCCAGTTCTGATTAATCTTCTTTGTCAGTGTGTCCTTTGCCATTCCCTATCACTCCTCCCTGAGAGAGACTTCACCCTGAGTCATAAGGAAAAGGGGATGGCGTATTCTCTTAGCTACTTCCTGCTGAAAAGGGACGCTGTGGGTTTCAGGGTGAAGATCTTCTCTCACTACTCTAAAGGGCCCCTTTGGCAGTAGGAAACACATAGACTATTATGGAGATTGATTTTGGAATTTAGATGCACTCTTATTGATCTATTGGTAATTTTAAGAAGCCCCAGTGGTGCAGTGATTAAAGAGTTTGGCTGCTAAATAAAAGGTTGGTGATTCAAACCCACCAACCACTCAGCAGGAGAAAGATGTGGCACCTACTTCCATAGAGATTACAGCCTTGGAAACCTTGAGGTGGGTCTACTCTGGTTTATAGGATTGCTCTGAGTAGGAGTTGGAATTGACTTGATGACACTGGGTCATGAGATTAGTAGCTTCTAAATCATGAGGTGTGAGCTTTCTCTTTTCAGTTCGAAGACTGAAATTTCAGAAGCTATTTCAAATTTGATTGCTCAGATCTTGTTTTCTATGGATTTTGGCAAGCCTTCTGCCCATGACAGCATTTTTTGTGTGCTAACCCCCAGCCTCACTGGTGCACATCTCAAAATGAGGTAACCCCGTCTTGAGCCATGAGACTCAGCGCTTCATTTAAAAGAGCAGCTTCCCAGAACTCATCCTTCAGTCAAAACTTTAGGTTAAAGAATAGTGATTTTTTTTTTCTCCCCTCAGCTTTGGGAGCTATTGTCATTTGCTTTCAAGCAGGGTATCCCCCACATAAAAACATATCCTCCACTTCTTGATGGAATGCCACCCAGATTTTTCTGGGTGGCTCAAGTGAAATTTCTAACAAGAGAGAAGAAGAGTAATGGAACAAGAAACACTTTCATAATTCTTGTCTGCAATCAAGTTTTTCCAAGGAATTTGTTAGCTATTCTCTGGCTGTAGTATGTTGCAAACAGATGTGTTCACATTTTTCATTTGAGGCAAGTTCTCAACACCTTAAGGTATGCCATGGGAAATTGGTAATTATCTAGACTATTTAGGCAAATCTTGCTGTGGCCCAGTCATATGGTTAGCTGAGGAGCAGCAGAATCTCACCTGGATATCTGCCCTCATCCTCTGTGTTACTTTGGATACTTGGCCTTTTAGAGCTAACTGGTGTTTCACGGGTCTTTCTCCCAGGGAGTGCAAGATCTAAAAAATTATCACATCATGAAGTTCAGAAAGGACTGGGTTTTTTTGTTACTTTATTTTATTTTCTCTTCAGTTTTTGCCCATTTTAGGAAAGATGAAGTAGCACATTTTCTTTTATGCTCATTACTTCCACTCCAAACTGCAAAAAGAAGACGTTAATAACCAAACAGGGTTGATCATCTCTGCCTTGGGACATTCTTTGTATAGAACTCATGAGGACAGAGGCTACACTGCTGTTGTCAAAGACTGAGACAAGCAGACTTAAATAATGCCTAACTTTCCCATCTATTAAGGAGATGGCCCCTTTTGTGACTGTTTAACATAACTAAGTGACTGAGAATTGACAGAAGCTGACGTTTAAATGATACCAGCGTGAGGGCAAAGGAAGAGAGAAATGCTGACCGTGGCAGTGCCAGAATGAAGCATCCCTGCCTCAGCACACACAAGTATTTCTGTTGGTGTTGTCACTCTTCATTTCCATTGTGCTCTGTTTCTCATACCACAGCACATATGCCAGGCAATTGTAACCAAGGAATAAACAAATATGCAATAGAGCATAACATTCTAATATATTTAAGTCACAAAATGTGAGAGAGCAACTAAATTTCCCAGCTGCATTGAGTATTGTGCTAAGTACAAGATGTGTTTCCTTGCTCCTTGTTCCACTATATCGGGAACTTCTCTCCCGATTAGTGTTACAAAGTTATTCAGCAGCTGGACTCCTTTCTGTTGAACAGGCTTGGTCCATGCACATCACTGTATGGGCTGGTTGCATGATGTCTGGGCCAGAATGAGCCATTACATTCCTATTGCTCTAAATAAATCCCTACTGTCTGCCTGTTGCTATTGCTTTTCACTTGACAGTAACTATGAGGCCATTAGTTGGGGGGGGGGGGCAGGGGGAGATTCTGCTCTTTCCCATCTGCATACTGGACAAGTCCTGCACTATTTAGCTTGTGAGTCCTGATAAAAAGCTAGCACAATCTGCCCATTGACTGCTGGCCTTCTTTTCCAGCCCCAAGTACCACAGTCTCCTGGCTTAGGCTCTTATTTTGCATGTCCCTAGTTGTCCCCAGTTGAACGCTTTCCAGTCGCACCTGCACGGCACTTATGAGAGAGGAAAAAGGGTTCCCTTTGAGCTAGTTCAAACCTCTGGCCCTCACACTCATTCCACTCTTGTGTATCCCGGGGATCTCTAATTTGAAGCTTAAACATGTTTAAAGAATGCTGTTCTCATGCCTTTACAATGCACTGTTTATTTTGACCTATACTCCTCAGAACATGGTGGGTACTTCCCTCTAAGTGTGATGACAAGGCTCTTTCACCTCCTTCTCCTTCATGATGGCCTGACGTCAGCTATGCTGTGCCCAGACTTTCAGGGAGGGTTTGTAATACTCTCCTTTGGTCTTGGAGTCTGAAATATCTTGTCTATATCTAGTTCTCCCTTGTTGATCTTAAAATGCACGAACTTGCTTGTGACACTAATAACCCACTGCCATATTCCCACAAAGGTTTAACACATTTGAAAATTATTACAAAGATGACAGAATATTAAGTACTATGAAGAAATAAGAAGTTCAGATGCCAATTTAGAATGAAGAAAGATTTAGACATTATTATCAACAGTTTCAATAGAATTTTTTCTGTTAAGAAATCTATTAAAGATTTTCATGAGGGAAGGGACTGTGTTCTTTTGCTCCTCTTTGCTTACACAATACCTAGCTCAAATATTAAAACCAGAATCATTACTACTGAGTTGATTACTCATAGTGACCTTCCATCGGATTTCCAAGGCTGTAAATCTTTATAGGAGGAGAATTAATATCTTTCTTCCTTGGAGCAGTTGGAGAATCTAAACTACTGACCTTTTAATTAAAAATGCAATAAGTAATGCACTATCCTATCTGAGCTCCTTAACACCTAGCTTCGTTGTTGTAACTGAACTGGAACAGACTCATAGCTGACGTTCCAGTGGTTTTTCAGAAGCTATAAATCACACTGGAAGAGAATGACCATCTTCACCCACAGAGTAACTGGTAGATTCAAACTGTCTGCCTTTGGATTGGCAGCACAATTTCTTATGCTCTAGGCATTTGTTAAGTGCCATCGAGTTGTGGATGACTCACAGTGACCCTATGAATGAAAGACCTGAACACTTGTATAACTATCATTGTTTCTCCATGTTCGTAGAGTTTACAGAGGCAAGCTATTACACAAGTGGATGCCACTCCTGCTTCCAAGCTTGTTTTAATTGAGGAGCTCCACC
>NW_006399834.1:11488231-11497268 GCF_000299155.1 Elephantulus edwardii | reverse complement strand
GTGGCTCCTTGGAGGCAAGGATTCTGAGGCTCCATCTAACATACTTTGGACATGTTGTGAGGAGGGACCGGTCTCTGGAGAGGGATATCATGCTTGGGAGGGTGGAGGGACAGAGCAGGAGAGGAAGGCCCTCTATGAGGTGGATTGATTCAGTGACTGGGATAATTGGGATGGGAGTGTCGGAGACAAGTGACTTGACAGCACATAACAACAACAACAACAACAACATTGTTATGTAAGGTCAAAGTGAGTACAACTCATAGTGACCCTAGGAACAACAGATCTGAACTTTGTCCTAACCTTATCATCTCTGATACAAACTTACTGTTGCCATTACTATATCAATCTTTTGCTGACACCTTTACAAGCTCAAATGATGCTGTTTTTGTCATTTACCATTGTGTCAGAAATGACCCATAGCTGACCCTCAGTGGATTTTCAGAGGCAATTAGTCACACATGAGGAAATGGTCCTTCTTTCTCTCATAGACCAGCAGGTGGATTTGGACCATATATTTTTTGCATTAGCAGCATAATTCCTTGTTCACTAAGCCAGCAGAGCTTTCAAAGATCAAATAATAGATACTAAAGAAACAGAATTTTAAAACTGAGTTCATAAGAACATAGTTGTTGTTGTTGTTGCTATGTGCCGTTGAGTTGCTTGCGACTCATAGTTACCCTATGCAGCTCTCAACCATGCTCTATCTTGAGCCAACCTTATTCTCTCTGACATACTTACCCCCATTACCCCAGTCACTGAATCAATTCATCTCATAAAGGGTTTTCCTCGCTAGTGATGTCTCTCCACCCTCCCAGGGATGATGGCCCTCTCCAATGACTGGTCCCTCCTTGCAGCATGTCCAAAGTATGTCAGATGAAGCTTCAGAATCTTCGCCTCCAAGGAGCAGTCTGGTTTCACCCTTTCTAGGATGAACCTATTCTCCCAGCGGTCCATGGGATGCATATCCAATACCCTTCTCCAGCACCATTGCTCAAAAACCTAAATTATTTTTCTATCATCCTTAGTCATTGTCCAGCTTTCTGACACATTAAGTAACTTCAAAGATTATGGCCTGGATCAGGTGCAACTTAGTCTCTCCATACTGACACTGTTGCTCTTCAGTACTCTGGAGAGGTCCCTGACAGCAAACTTTCCCAATGCAATTCGTCTTTTGATTTCCTGGCTGCTGATACTAAGAGTATTGACTGTGGAGCCAAGCAAACTGAAGCTTTTAACAGTCTCAGTCTCTTCACTGTCTACCACGATGCTGCCAATTGGCTAGAAATTGGCTTTTAACAGGGGAAAGAGGCCAAACATTTTAGTAAAGAAGAGCAAGGATTTTTAAGTTTAGGAGTATATTAAATTCATTTCTAGGTCATTTATATTTCAAGGATATGAAATCTCCCGGGTTCCTTATAGTTATATAAAATTTTCTAAATTAACAAAAAGGAATGCTGGTAGCCTAGTAGGTAGGGAGTTGTTCTGCCAACCCAAAGTCATATGGTTCAAATCCATTAGAAAGATACACATCTCCCCTCATGCAATTTACAGCCTTTGAATACCTCCTGGAGGGTTAGTTGAGTCAGTTCCAATTCCAAATCAATGAGTTAGTTACATGAACACAGGTCTCAAATGCCAGTTTTTGCTGCTTCACTTGCTCTGTTTCAATATTTTCCTCTGCGTTCCTTGTGGATGGGAGAAGTCATATGAACAGAGATTGCACACAGAGGGTCAGGTGAGCCATAAACTACTCTTCTGACAGCCAAGAACTAGAGGTGCCCCTTCTTTATTCTTTCTATTCAAATTCCAGCAAAGTTTGAATAGTCTGAATGATGTCCTGTACATGAGAAATGATTTTCATTTTGATCACCAATGATATCTTAGTATAAAATGATCACTGGACTTCCTACTCAATTGGTATCCAAGTCCTGCTTCTTCTTGCAGCCCTTTCAATCAGACTGTTCTCTCCTTACTTTCTTTACATTGCCTTGAATAATTTTCACTATCATTAAAAATGAAGAACATCTGAGTTGTACCTTTTGGTCTCTCCTTGTACTAAACAGAGAAGAGTGAAGAAGATCAGAGAATTAATCCAAAGGACTCATAGAATAATAGACCTTGAGAACTTTAGCCTGCATGGCCAGAACTAGATGGTGCTCAGGTACCACTGCTCACCATTCCCAACGGGGTCACAGCAGAAAGACCCTGATAAAGAGAGAAATGTGGAACAAACTAAAAATTATTAAAAGGACCAGGCTTTTTGGTCTCATAGATACTGGAGGCTCCTCCAAGACTATGGTCCCTAGCTACCTTTCAAGCCTGGAACTAAAATTATCCTTTTGACTCAATATACAGGCCTATAAGGCGAGCTTCAGTGGCCTAGTGGCAAAGAGCTGTGCTGCCAACCTGAAGGCACATGGCTTGAATCTACCAGCTACTCCACGGGAGAAAGATGGACAATCTCCTCTTGTGCAATTTACTGCCTCTGAAAACCCAATAGAGGATCAGCTATGGGTTGGTTCTGACTTGATGGTACATGATATAATGATAATGTTACCAACAACACCAGACAGGAAGGCACTCCTTTAAAAAAATGGATTATACGAGGGTTATCAAAAGGGCTGAATTTGCTCAGAGATAAAACTGAAAAGGCAAGAAATGACAAATGGAAAAGGGAAACACAAGAAGAAAGTGGAAAGAGATTATTACAATGTAGGGATTATAATCTAGGTCATGGAATGGAATGAACGTGGATTGTTGAATAGAAGATCAATTTGCTCTGTTTTTCTGTGAGAAAAAGAAATAGAAAAAAAGAAATAAATCTAAGTATTTCCATAATCTCTCAGAGATATTTATGTTGGGAAATAGCACCTATGAAATATTTTATTAGTCTCTTTAATACTCAGCTTTATATGTTGTTATTGTGTATTTATTGTCAAGTCAAAATTGACTCCTAGCTGATCCTCTAGTGGGTTTTCAGAGGCAGCTAATTGCACAGGAGATGCTCATCTTTCTCCTTTGGCGCAGCTGGTGGATTGGAACTGTGCACCTTCAGGGTTTTAGTGTAGCCTCTTACCACAAAGCCACCAGACAGAGTTCTCCATAGGTAGGGAGCTTCATATAGGTAGAACAAATTTTGAAAAATACTCGTTATCTTAAACCTAAGGTGATACCTAGTTGCCATAAGATTTTATAAGAAATTGTTATAAAATTCCAAAGAAAGATTTGAAGTGAGGAAAACATTTTTCAGGCTGCTGAAGAAATGTGCTTTTCCTATCTCCAACCATCCTAACCACCATGATGAATTGCTGTGATTAAAACCATAAATCTCTTTCTACCAACTACTATGATAATAAGTGTCTTTTATCTCTTAAACTTTAAAAGATGAATTTGATTAAACTTGAACTCACAGGAAACTTGAATACCGAGAGACAGCTTAAGATTCTCTGAAATTATTTCAGACTTTTCTCCAAATTCTCAAAGAATTTTTACCTTGAACAGTATCTTGGGAAATGAACAAGGAGGGTAGACCATTGCTATTTGAAGATTTACCACTGGTATATTCACAATTCATAATTTCTGGGATTTTTTAGTAACCCTGGAGTTCAAAGAAATACAGGAATTTGTCATTTGGAGTCTTCTATCAACATGGCTTTATTGTTTTCTATTGCTCTAGCTCTCCAGAAGAATAAGCTTTCTTTCTCTATGAAAAATGTCAAGTGAACTTACTGAAAATGGAAAAGACTGTATCTTAGTTTCGTAGTGTTACTATAACCAAAATATCACAACTGAATAACTTGAAGAACAAGAGTTTATTGTCTCATTGTTTTTGAAGGCAAAAGGCAAAACCAAGGCTTTGGCTCTAGAAAAAGGTCTTCCCTGGTTGGCTGCCTCAGTTTTTGGGCATTATTTGGTTTCCTTTAGTGTTTGTTTTCTCTGTGTGTCTCTGGGTTGATTCTGTTCTTTCTAAAAGATACTTCTCAGTATTAGGATTAGGATTTACCTTACTTTGATGATCGAGTAGAAGCCAGCTCATAGCTGATGTTCCAGCGAGATTTCAGAAGTTGTGTATCTCTCATGGGAGGAGGTGACCTGCATTTCTCAACGTAGCTGGTGGATTCGAACTGTACCCTTTTGGGTTAGCAGCACAGTTCCTTACCCATCAACAGAGGTGCCCTCCCCACCCCCCAACTCTGATATGATCCTGTTTGAATAAAATAAGAGTTTCCCTTTGTTAACAATGGTCTCCTACTCTGGTATGACTTTGCCAACATAACAAAAGAAAACACTTGTTTTCAAACAGGGTTTGGTTGTATTTTTGTTAAAGCTATACAAGGATTAGAATTTCAATACCTTTCGGAGATTCCAATACAATTCAACAATGTTTCAACCTTAATTTAATGTATAACAAGTGATAAATTCATGTTGAGAAAGAAGACATAAGAAACCAACTCTTGTTTGAAGCATGGCTCTAGAAAAACATTAATTTCCCCGAGGTAAGAAAAATCACCTTTTCAAATATTAAAAAGTTGTCTGCTGGTTTTTTGTGAAGATTTTGAAAGATAATTTCATTACCAGTTCTTCTTTCCTCCCCCTCAAGACATATTGTTTATTCTTTTTTAATTATTGTTTTGCTTACATACATTGTCTTTCACACTATTCTTCATTCACATTGTGTTTCATGCAATCATTCCCATGCATTATGTTTTATAAAATTACCATTGGGCTATGCCCATCATTATCCTGTCTTTTTAGGTCTCCACTGGATCTTTCCCATTTCCTTGACTCCCTCCCTCCACCCACCAAACTGTGAAACCCTGTGATTTTGCCCCTACCAAACCTTACCTCTCTGCTCCCCCCTCACCCCTTTAGGTCTGTATATATGTTTTACTAATTATACTTCTATTTTTACAATAATGGTCTTATTCATAGAGGAAGACATTCAGATGACCAAGAGATACATGAAGAAATTATCAAAATCCCTGGCAATAAGAGAGATGCAAAGTAAAACCACAGTGAGACATCATCTCATCCCAGTAGCAGTGACAAAACTTAGCAGGGAAGCAAGCAATAAATGTCGGAGAGGAGGTGGAGCAGTGGGAACTCTTCATACAATATTTTTTTTTAAATTTTATTTTATTATTTTTAATGAACATTTACAGAGATTTTGGATTCTCATTCATTCATTGTTGCACTTTTCTCCCTGCCAAGCCCTCCCCCCGCCAGTTCACTCCTCTCTTTGAAAAGTAAAAGGAAAATGCTTTCATTGGTATACAATCCCCCTGCACCCCCCCTCCATTGCCCCAGTACACTCCACTATGCAACCTTAATTCTAGACTCTTGTGATAACCATAATACCCTATCATATATCGCTTTTAAATTGTTCTCTCCCTCATCTGTTTCAATGCAGTATACATAATTTATCCAGGTTTTCTCAGTCTTACCTCTACCCTGATGTCAGGCCCATTCTACAACAGTGGCACCGTGCAGCATTTGTCCTTTTGTGACTGAGATATTTCACTCAGCATAATGTCCTCCAGGCTCACCCATTCTGAATAATATTGCATGAGTTCCTTGTTTTTCAATGCAGTGTAGTATTCCAGTGTGAATATACCACAGCTTCTCTATCCATTCATTTGTTGATGGGCACTTGGGTTGTTTCCAACTCCTTGCTATTGTGAACAAAGCCGCGATAAACATGGGTGTGCATTCATACACTATTGGTAGGATTATAAAATGGTACCATTATGAAAGGCAGTTTGGTGTTTCTTCAAAAAGCTGAACATAGAAACTCCATATGACTCAGCTATTTCACTACTAGGAATATGTTGTTGTTATTAAGTGCGGTTGAGTCATAGATGACTCATAGTGACCCAAGGAAATTACAACTGACACAAAAGCAGAGATTTGTACACCAGTGTTCATACTAGTGCTATTCACCATCCCAAGAACATAGAAATATTCTAAATGTCCAACTACAGCTGAATAGATTAAGAAATTGGGGTATATTCACACAATGGAATACTATGCAGCACTCAGGAATAATATCAAAAGATTTTAAAAAAAACTGCATAACTTGAGAGAGACTGGAAAGCATTATGTTAACTCAGTCTCTTAAGGATAAATACTTATCATTGCCAGTTCTTATCTCACACTTACATATAAAGATATAGGCATCAAGTCCTTATGACTCAAGGACCCTATCTATGCACAATAGCTCTGAACCCTGTCCTATCCTGAGCCAATCATAACACAGTAGAAGTGATTTAATACATGGAGTTTGTTTCCCAACTGCCCACTTGCAAGAATCTGTGTTTTTGATAATTAATCAAACTCTGTTTGCTTTCATGGCTCGGAGGTGAAAAGGAATAGAGAATGAAAACTCATTGAACAGGTAGAAGGCATGTTTTTAATGTAGATTTTCCGATATAGATGTACACACACACACACACACACACACACACACACACACACACACAGCCACCAATACAAGCATGGCAGAAACAAGAACAACTAGTGGTTTGTCTATCATAATGGTACCGTGGAGGGATTGGGAATATTTCATTTTCTTGCATTTTTTTTGAGGGATCACAGGTCACCACTTAGACTTTTCATAGAAGACATAGAACAAATACAATCTGTTAGATTGATTGTAAATCTGAGAAGCAATCATGTCCAAATTATAGTTATTAATGTTATTTCTATCTCTGGGGGAGTGATAAATTACATTCAAGTCCATTACTTAGCTGAGTTATTATGCATTTTGGAACTTAATTTGGGGACGGTTTTCTATTTTCTTTGGAACAGACAGAATAATCTTTTGGCTATTTTGGATTCTAATCAGATATCATCTTCTTCTGAGATGATGACTGGCCAAATGTCACTCTTTTCCTCCATGGGTGGCATAGATGAAAAGGGGATGGATACACAGGGAATTTGTTCTCAGCTTCACAATAGCGTCTTCCCTTATCTGACATGCACTAAAAATAACATTTGAATGAAGGAATTGGGTCACCTGGTGAAAGTTTTGGTAGTATCAGAATATTAAGGGGTAAAAAAAAATCTTTTTGTCTTCATGCAGAATTGTACAAGTTCAATGGGTTGGGTGTGTAGAATGCATTTCCAACAAAGCTATGGAGATTTCTCTTTGGGAATTCTTCAAAACACAAGAGATACAATTTCTGGAACAACTCCAGGCACTTACTTGTATAGGCAGGGATTGAAGTAGATAAACAAAACCATGAAGTCTCTTTTCATTCTTGCAATTCTGTAACTTTCTCCACACTGTACCATGACCTAGGAGGCAAGTGAATCAAAGGCTTTGTCTTCTATTTCCCTTGTAAGGAAGGCCAAGCTGTAGATTATTGTAGTGTCTATTGCCTGGGGTGAAATTTGAGCCTCTGGGGACAGAAGACAATGTATCCCAATTCCTGATTCCAGGACCTATCAAAGTATCTGGCACATAGTTGGGCTCAATAGAGATTGTTGAATGAATAAAAATCTAAAACATCTTATAGCCTCTTTGATCAGATTGTGGGAGCTCTGATGGTAAGGATTGGCACTGCCAACTCAAAAGTATGTGGTTCAAATCCACTGGCTACTTCACAGGGGAAAAAAAGGTCAGTCTCCTCCTTTGTGATATAGTGCCTCTGAAAACGCACTGGAGAGTCACCTATGGGTTGGTTCTGACTCAATGATACTCAACAACAACAACAACAACAACAACAACCACCCTGATTTACTCAATCTAGCCATGAGTGTTCCTTACCTGATCCTTAGACATACTGAGCATGTGTATCCCTTTGCATTTGTCCTGTTATTGTCTGGGAATGCTTATCCCCACTTACTGTAGGGCTGGCTTCCTTGTCTCCGATGGACTTTGCTTACACATCTTGTTATCAAGGAGGAAATTGACCACATTCTTCCATTATACTCCCACTCCCGCTTGCCACAGTCTTCCATTGTGCTTGCTAATCTCTGATCTAGCTTATAATCATTTGTTTAGTTAATGTCTTTGTCCTTCCTTTTCCACCAGAGGAATGTGCATTTCCAAGGAGAGAAATTGGAAAGGTAAGCTAGAGGTGCAAGAAGAGATGGATGATTCAAGGAAAGTGAAGTCAAACAAGCCTGCTCCTGCTACTGCTTTTATGCCTAAGGAGAACCAACTGAGACACACAAATGGACCCTGAGCCTTTGATTGATCGATTTTTAGCCTTTTACTCTTAATCAAGTTTATCACAATACTTCCCCTTGAAACTAGAAGTCATTCAGTTACTAACCCACTCATCAAGAAATCTTACTGGTTCTACCTTTAAGATATAGCCAACAAAAGAGAGGCAATCTCCTCCTGTACCAGTCAGATCTTATTGACGGCACACACACAGAAAATTTAAAAAAAAGAAAAAAAATATACCCGACAATGACCACGATGCAGTTCTTCACTAGGGTCTTGGTTCGGACCAGCTCATTACTGGAGGCATTGTAGACAACATCAATAACCCTTGTTTTGCAAGTACAACATTTAGAGCCTAAGAGAAGTTCCCCACGTCCAGTCTTAGGTCATGTTACCTCTTGTTGCCTCCTTCTGCACAAGCTGTGTGTATACAGTGGGGCCACTCTTAGTGTTGGCAACCAGGCATCCCAGCTCATACTGCCGCTTCTTTGAGTAGGGCTTTCTCTTGTCCCAGGTCTTGAGGCACTTGTGCCACTGGTATGAGTCCCTGTGCACTATCCCTGGGTCACAAGAAGGGGACCAAGCTGACTCATGAGGAGGAAGATATTTTTTTTAAAAAAGGGATCAAAGAAAATTCAGAAAAAATACGATGAAAGGAAAAATAATGCAAAAATTAGCAGTCTTCTAGAGGAACAATTCCAACAGGACAAGCTTCTTGCTTCCAGGCCAGGCCAGTATGGCTGTGCAGATGGCTATGTGCGAGACTGCAAGGAACTGGAATTCTGTGTGAGGAAAATCAAGGCACGGAAAAGCAAATAAATCTCCTCCCTCCCTCCCATTTTAGCACATGTATTAATTATATAT
>NW_006399834.1:11481376-11488131 GCF_000299155.1 Elephantulus edwardii | reverse complement strand
ATATATACACACCTCCAACATTCTTTCTTTCTCTGATGTCCTGCCTCATCATTTCTTCCACTCTGGTGTGACTTATTATCAACTCTCACCTTAATTTTTACAACAAGCTAAACCATCTGCTTTCACCATCACTAGTGATCAGTCTCGGGAACTTTGGTTGCTTAGTGGTAAGGAATTGCACTGTAATGCAAAGGCTCAAAATTCAAATCCACTAGATTCTCCTCAGGAAAAAGGTAAGCAATCTTCTGCTATGTGATTTCTGCCTCTGAAAATCAGCTAGAAGGTCTTTATGTTGGTCTGACTTGATGGTAGGCTGTCCATTTAAAAGGTAAATGGAATCATGCCACTCCTTTGTCCCAACTGTGCAAGCTATGCTTCTCATTTCCTCTAGACCTCCTCATCTGTATCTTTACCCTTCCTCATCCTTCTTGGTAACTGCTACGACCTCTGTGATGTTCTCAACCACAGTAGTAGACTCTGCCCAGACTGTTCCTCCAACAGGAATACTCCTCCTCTAGGTATCCATTGCCCTGCCTAACACTTCCTCCATTAAATCTTCTCTCAAATGTCAATGACATCTATCCTGACCTCTCTGATTTAAGTAGTTGTTGTTGTTGGGTACAATCTAGGGGACAAGATTCATAGCAACCCTATGAACAACAGATCTGAACCTTGCTCTATCTTGCATCGTCTTCACCATCTCTGACATGCTTAAGCCTATGGTTACAGTCACTGTGTCAATTCATCTTGTTGAGAGTCCTCCTCTTTTTCTCTAACCCTCCACCTTTTCCAGGATAATGCTTATACCAAGGACTGGTCCCTCCGGACAATATGCCCAAAATATGTGAGAGGAAATTTCACCATCCTTGCCTCCTGCCTAGCTGTATTTTCTCCAAGACAGATTCATTTGTTCTTTTGGCAGTCCATGGGATAGTAAGTATTCTTCTCCAACACCAATTCAAACGCATCAGTTCTTCTTCTGTCATCCTTATTCATTGTCCAACTTTCACATGCATAGGAATCAAAGGAAATAGCATGACTTGGATCAGGTGCAACTTAGTTACGTTTAAAAAAACAGTTCAACTTTCCATACTCTTAATTTCTTTACAATTATTTACAATGTCTATTTTTGTTGTTTATTTATACTAGAATGAAGGTATAAACTTTATCTTTTTAAAAATTTATTATTAATTTTTATAATCAAGGATGCTTTTGGCAGAATATTAAATTATCCAGGAAGTATTAAAAGAAGATGGAAAGAATATACTGAATCGCTGTCTTGAAAGGAATTGGCAGACACAGAAGAATTTCATGAGACAACATATGAGCAAGAGTCTATGGTGATTAAAGTAGTTCAGGATGCTTTGAAGGAAATGGCAAAAAATAAGGCCCCAGGAATAGATGGTACACCAATTGACATATTTCAGCTAACAGATGCTGCCCTGGATGTACTCACCAAGTTGTGCCAAGAAATCTGGAGAACAACTACTTGTCCAACTGACTGGAAGAGATCTGTATTTGTTCCCATCATAAAGAAAGGTGACCCAACAGAGTGTGGAAACTACAGAACAATAGCATTGATTTCACATGCAAGCAAGATTCTACTGAAGATTATCCAAAAACGACTGGAACAGCACATCAGCAGAGAATTGCTAGAAGTCCAGGCTGGGTTTAGAAGGGGTCATGGTACTAGGGATATTGTAGCTGATGTTAGATGGATCTTAGCTGAAAGCAGGGAATACCAGAGGAATGTCTCTCTGTGTTTCATTGACTATGCAAAGGCATTTGACTGTGTGGATCATAACAAACTGTGACTGACTCTGAGAAGAATGGGAATCCCAGAGCACTTGATCGTTCTAATGCAAAACCTATACTTGGACCAGGAGGCAGGTGTCAGAACAGAGCAAGGGAACACTGCATGGTTCAAAATTGGGAAGGACGTATGCCAGGGATGTGTCCTATCTCCATACCTTTTCAACCTGTATGCAGAACAGATTATCCAGGAGGCTGGGCTCTATGAGGAGAAATGTGGGGTCATGATTAGTGGACAGTCTATCAACAATCTGCATTATGCAGATGACACAACCCTGCTTGCTAAAACTGAGGAGGACCTGAAGTGCTTGCTGCAAAGGGTCAAGAACTGCAGCCTCCAATATGGATTGAGGCTCAATGTCAAGAAGACAAAAATTCTCACCAGTGGGCCAATTGGCAGCATCAGGATGGATAGTGAAGAGACTGAGATTGTTCACAGCTTCAGCTTGCTTGGCTCCACAGTCAACACTCTTGGCACCAGAAGCCAGGAAATGAAAAAGTGCATTGCCATGGGAAAGCCTGCTATTAGGGACCTTGCCAAAGTACTGAAGAGCAATGGTGTCTCCCTGGAGACTAAGGTGCTTTTGATACAGGCCACGGTCTTCGCAATCACTTGTTATGCGTCAGAGAGTTGGACAATGACCAAGGAGGATAGAAGGAGAATTGATGCCTTTGAGCTGTGGTGCTGGAGAAGAGTATTGAGAATACCATGGACTGCTAGGAAAACAAACAGATTTGTCCTGGAAAGAGTTAAACCGGGTGGCTCCTTGGAGGCAAGGATTCCGAGGCTCCATCTAACATACTTTGGACATGTTGTGAGGAGAGACTGGTCCTTGGAGAAGGACATCATGCTTGGGAGGGTGGAGGGACAGCACAGGAGGGGAAGGCCCTCTATGAGGTGGATTGATTCAGTGACTGGGTTAATCGGGATGGAAGTGTCAGAGACAGTGCAACTGGCACAGGACAGAGCAGAGTTTAGGGCTGTTGTACACAGGGTAGCTATGGATTGCAAGCGACTTGATGGCACATAACAACCACAACAACATTATTAATTTCAACGAAAATTTACAGAGACTTTGGATTTCCATTCATTCATTGTTGTACTTTTTCTCGCCTCCCAATCTTCCCCCTCCCCCCGCCAGTAATACACTACCCTCTTGGGAAAGTAAAAGAAAAATTCTTTCACTGTTTTACAGACTCTACCACTCCACTATGCAACCTTTACTCTGGACTCCCGTCATGACAAAAATACCTAATCACATATCCCTTTTAAAAAGTTTTCTCCCTCATCTGTTTCAATATAGTATGCCATTTTAACTTTTTTTATGTAGTGATATTTTCCAAGCATCTAGAAAAATGCCTGTCCCTTAGTAGCGACTCACTAAAATTTGTTAACTTAAATGAATTGAATTTTCTATAATTTCCTAATCTTCACTCTAATCTCAGGATCTGTCTTCCGTATAATCTGCCAGGAGTCTGCTTACACCAACGCCTCTGTGCCAATTTCTTAGATTCTATAAAGAAAACAGTGGAGATTTATGCTTGATCCCCTTTCCCCCAAGGAAATCTGACAGAGTTCAAACTGTATCCCAGCTTTTGCTGTACTCTCGGCCAGGAATGACCACAGTTTCTGCTCAGTGAGGGTGGGTAATCTAGCCTTAGAGTATTCAAAGGCTTTCACTTTTCTTCTCTGCTTTGTTTTATTTTCTTCCCAGCATTATTGAAAGATATGCATAACTTGAGCAAAGGGCAGGGTGGGGGGGAAGGACCATAAACCTCAATAGAATAATTTTTCCATCTTCCAGCAGCTCCAGTAAAAGATATGGAAGGAAAAAGTTTGAAATATTGGCAAGAAATAGAATCTATTATTCCAGTCATCTCAAATAGTGATAAGAGAGTTCCAACATGATCTCAGGAAAGATGAGAGGAGACTGGCAGAATGTCACTTTCTCCTGAGGTTATGTACCCTTTTGGTGCTTTGCCCAGCACACCAATGGCACAACCATGCATTAGATCACAAGAAGCAAACTGTCCTTCACTCCCAGACACCCAGCTCCCAACTGTTGCACAGTGAAGAATCCTGTAAATGCTAATAGAAAATGTTCCCAAGTCTCTATCCCTCTGGCCTACATTCCATGAGAGAAGGCTGAGGTTAGAATCCTCTTAAAGTGTAAGTACATGTGACTCATAAATGACGATGAAGAATCACATTATAAATGTTGTAAGGGCTTATTTCACTGAGATGGTATTTTTTTCACTTAATATTACTGATGATGAAGCTTCTACTTGTTTAAGGCCTCATGATATTTAGCAATTAAAAAGAAGAAGAAGAAGAAGAAGAAAAAAACGACATGAAGAAGTTATTGAAGAAAATCCTTGACCAGTCACAAGCAGGATGCGCTCTTGGTGCTTCTCTCTGGAGAAAGCAGAGGAAGCTCTAAAGTCCAGGCACAGACAGACTAGTTATTCATTCACCCTTCAAGAAATGGTTGAGGGGGAGCAAACAGAGAGTACAGACCACATTCCTCGTTCTCTAGGGCCTAGATAGAGTTTTGGAGTAAAGCTTCAATTCTCTTGAATATCAAACTGTTTTCTATATTTTTGCCCTCATCTATTAATTTTAATACGTATATTTAAAAAAAAAAAACAAACAAAAGAACCTGAACTGCCATTCCTCCATGACCTTGTCTAGTCAGAATGTAAGGAATAAATTAAGTGAAATCAGCTTGCTTTACAATGACCTGGAGGCCACTGGGAACCAGCAAGCGAGTCTATTTGCAAAGCTAATTTAAAATGAAAAGCAAAGTGAGTGAACAAGCTGTACTTCTCTGCACTAACAAGTATTTTTGAGTGAAGTTTGACCAGTCTCAAAATTCTTCACAGATTCAAGAGGAAAAAGGCATTAGGCTCCTAAATGGCCTGGATCAGGTTTCCATAGTAGCTTGGTTAGACAACAGACCTTTTTCCAAGAGTTATGCAGATCTTGTCAATAATGCTGGGGCAAAAACAAGGAAGCCTACAATGGGGTCTTGTTCACTTTAAGCTGAGTCATGAAAATAGTGCACTAAAACCATCCTTGGAGAAAGACCTGATTGGTAAAGCAACGGCTACTAAACTTGGAAGCAATTTTCTAAAGGAAATGTTACCTCCTGTACTCTGAAAGGCATTCAAAGCACTGAGAGATTTAAGAAAACTAATTTGACACCACACTTCTCAACCTCATAAAACATTTTCAAAACCAGCTCCTTGTCATAATTTATATCAGGAAGTAGTCTCTTAAGACTCAATGGACAATATGTCTGACATCACGATCCCATTTGTATGATTCATTTTTTTAAAAGGTAATCTTGCCAGCCCATTAAAAAGTGAAACAATTAATTACTTTTATGTTAATTGGTTGCTTTTTCGACCCTAGTTTTCCTCTTTGTGGGGAACATTATCACTCATAGCCTTGCCTGGTAGTTCTACCAATGATGTCTGAATATTGCCTGCGTTAAAATGTACCATCCAAAATCTGTAAAATGAGGCCCTTACTTCATTGATCCTTGCAAATTTAATACTGTTCCTGTCTAGGGTTGTTTGCAGTCTCTACTTTCTGCACTATGTTTTCACTGAATGCAATTGTTCAAACACATCTGCACTACTATAACACCAAATGTCACCATTCATCCCAACAAATAGGAAAGCATTAATCTGGAATAGAGCTGTTCTCACTGGTCCCTCTCAAAAGAGACAGTGAGAAATTTGTAGTGATGTTAAGAAAGGATTAGGAAATCATTCCTTCTAAGATTCTTCTGCTCTCAAACTACCTCCAAGGGAAGGTGAGTTGCCATCTAGTCAAAGTGAGGCTGGCTTTCATTTCTCCACCCCCTCTGTTTCACTCCCAAGTCTCCTTTACAATACAGAAAAAACATAAAAGCTTCTCTCTTTAGATTTCCTCTTGCTTACTCTAATTATTATGGAAACAATTGCTGGGTGGATTTGCAATCTCTGATGTTTTACCACATGAAGATAGTAAATCCTCTTATGAGCATGATCTCATTAATTTCTGTAATGATACTCTGATGCGAAACAAGGACCACACCTTTCCACTTGCA
This sequence comes from Elephantulus edwardii, assembly GCF_000299155.1. Classification (NCBI taxonomy): domain Eukaryota; kingdom Metazoa; phylum Chordata; class Mammalia; order Macroscelidea; family Macroscelididae; genus Elephantulus; species Elephantulus edwardii. The sequence goes on along the minus strand of NW_006399834.1, from coordinate 11,482,222 downwards.
TTTTTTTAGAGATGAGGACATGGAGTCAAGGTACTACGAGGCCACAAAGGCATTAGCCAGGCTCAAATGAAAATCTAGTGTCTGGTTTAGAGGCAACACTACTCTAAATGATTTTAAACCTTTGAGACACAAAATAAGCACATGAGAATCAGCTACAGTAGAGTGTAAATGTAATTTCATGAGTTTTAATAGAATTTCAGTAAGTTTTGACTGTAGGGTTTTCTAGCCTAGAGTATAATATACAAAGCCAAAAAGATGGTAAAGCACAGCAGTTAAAACCTTGAGACTTCACAAAGAACCAGATGGTTCATCCATTTACACAGTGAGCAAGTAGCAAAATTGAAGTTAATGATTTGGATCCAAACATTGTAAAATATGGACTGTATATGGGCCCTTTTGAGATGCATGGAGGTTCTCACACTTTACTCAATTCATATTCAGCTTTTCTTTTGACCGGAACCATAAATTTCAACTTCTCTGTAAAATCTTTTTTGACTATGAGAGCACAGAGTTGTTGTTGTTGTTGTTATGTGCCATTGAGTCGCTTGCGACTCATAGCGACCCTATCTATGTACAACAGCCCTAAACCCTGTCCTATGCTGTATCAATAGCATTGCCTCTGACACACCCATCCCAATTACCCCAGTCACTGAATCAATCCACCTCATAGAGGTCTTCCCCTCGTGTGCCATCCCTCCACCCTACCAAGCATGATGTCCCTCTCCAAGAATCTCTCTCTCCTTACAACATGTCCAAAGAATGTCAGACGAAGCCCCAGAATCCTTGCCTCCAAGGAGTAGCCTGGTTTAACCCTCTCCAGGATGAATTTGTTTGTTTTCTTGGCAG
>NW_006399834.1:11459563-11479326 GCF_000299155.1 Elephantulus edwardii | reverse complement strand
CTGTTCTTTAATGCCACCCCCTTATGGTCTTTTTGTTGTTGTTGTTATTTCAGCACAAAGTACCTAACACAGTCACACTACATGATTCCATTTACATAAAATGTCCAGAATAAGCAAATATAGAGAGACAGAAAATAGGTGTTTGTATAATGCTAGATAGAGCAGCAAAGAGGGATCAGTCCTTGGAGAGGGACATCATGCTTGGAAGGGTGGAGGGAGAGCACAAGAGAGTGCATTTATTCTTTTATTCTTCACCATATATCAAAGTGGCTTTAAAATGTCATGTTCAGAACCTCATCTTCCAATTCTGATATATAAATTGATACTTGACATGCTTTCCTATCGAAATAAATGAAGACAATGAACAAAATATATGAAGTGACTGTTTTAAAGCAAAGACAAGCAGCATGAAGCTATAATTCTTGATAGAAGGAAAATAGGAGATAAGCCCCACAATTGCTCTAGTATTCTGCTTGGGGAGAGTTCTTGCCATGATGGAGGAAGATGGAGCCAAATGAGAATGCTAGCCTTATTGATCTAATGAGGCTGCTAAAGCAGTTAGAATCTATGAGACAGGGTGTCAAGAGAAAGAACTATATAAAAGGGAGGCCTTCGAAGTCTGTTTGTGGATTCTCCGAGAGACCCTGTCCAAGATCTCGGTTATACTTGCAGAGGGCAAGAGTTGACAGGCCTTGAAGAGATTGAATGCATTAGGGCTGAGAGTTGAATCGTGATATTAGAGGTGAAGTGGTGCAGGATGGTGTCATTCAGTTCAGCGTATGCTTTAGGAATAAGGTACTTAGAAGTACTTTAGAATAAAGATCACATCTTTTAGGGTAAGAGGTACACCTGAGACTAAATGAAATACCAAGAAAGACTTCTTCTTTTGTTATGTACTGTTGATTCCCTTGTGACTCATAGCAACCCTATGTACAACAGCCCTAATCCCTGCTCTATACTGTGCCAACCTTGTTGTCTTATACCTACCCTCATTAACCCAGTCACTGAGTCAATCCATCTCGTAGTCTTCCTTTCTTGTGCTGTCCCTCCATCCTCTCAAGCACTATGACCCTCTCCAAACACTGGTCCCTCCTTGTAACAATCCCAATGTATGTGAGGCAAAGCTTCAGAATTCTTGCCTCCAAGGAGCAGCCTGGTTTCGCCCTCTTCAGGATGAACCTGCTTGTTCTCATTGCAATCTATAGTATAGTCAATACTCTTCTCCAGCACCACAGATCAAAGGCATCAATTCTCCTTCTATCATCCTTAATCATGGTCCAGCTTTCTGACTCATCACAAGTAATTGCAAAGACTATGGTATGGATCAGGCACACCTTAGTTTCCAGGCTGACATCATTGCTCTTTGTTACTCTGGAGAGGTCCATGACAACAGACTTTCCCAATGCAATTAATCTTTTTATTCCCTGGTGTTGGTACCAAGAGTGATGATTGTGGAGCCAAGCAAACTAAAGCTGTTAACAACTTTAATCTCTTCATCATTCATCCTGATGCTGCCAAATAGCCCAACACTGAGAATCTTTCTTTTCTTGATGCTGAACTTCAATCTATATTGAAGGCTGCAGTCCTTGACCTTCTGTAGCAAGCACTTCAGGTCTTCCTTGGTTTCAACAAGCAGGGTTGTGTCATCTGCATAACATAGGTTGTTGATAAATCTTCCTCCTATCCTGATGCCACATTCCTCCTCGTACAGCCCAGCATCCCGGATGAACTGTTCTGTATATAGAATGAAAAGATATGGAGATAGGACACATCCCTATGTGTACACACTTCCCAATTTTGAACCATGGAGTGTTTCCTTGCTCTGTTCTGACGACTACCTCCTGGTCCAAGTACAGGTTTCACATAAGCACAATCAAGTGTTCTGGGATTCTCATTCTTCTCAGAGTTAGCCACAGTTCATTGTGATCCACACAGTTTAGACATCTTTGAATAGTCAATAAAACACAGATAGACATTCCAATGATACTCTCTGCTTTCTGTCAAGATCCATATACCATTAGCTATAATGTCCCTAGTACCATGGCCTCTTCTAAACCCAGCCTGCAAATCTGGCAGTTCTCTGTTATTGTGCTGTTCCAGTTAGTTTTGGATAATTTTCAGCAGAATCTTGCTTACATGTAATACTAATGATATTGTTCAGTAATTTCTGCACTCTATCAGGTCACCTTTCTTTGGAATGGGAACAAATATGGATCTCTTTCAGTCAGTTGGCCAGGTGGTTGTCCTTCAGATTTCTTGGCACAACTTGGTGAGCACAACCAGGGCAGCATCTGTTTGTTGGAATATGTCAATTGGTATACCGTCAATTTCTGGGGCCTTTTTTGCCAATTCTTTCAGAGAAGCTTGAATTATCAGTGATTTACCTGCTTCCCAAAAGAAATCCAGCACTTTTCAGACTTGAAATGCAAAACATAATCCAGAGTTCTTATAACATATTCTATCATTCACAATGTCTGTTTGTTGCTATGTTCCATCAAATAGACTATGACTCAATAGACTATGAACAATGGATCTAAATCCTTATCCACTAGACCACAAGATGGATTGACATAGTGACTGTAACAATAGACTCAAGTATATAAGACATGATGAGGAGAGAACAGGCTAAGGCAGGATTTAGATCATGTATCATGACCCTATGTGGCAGAAACTGTTTTCAGGTATTTCTTCCATGAAGACACTAGGTGGGTTCAAACTAAACTTTTGGCATCTGTGCCACTAAGACTCTTCCCTTCTTTCACATAAGGTCATGATACATTGGAATCGAATCAACAGCACCTAACAGTGAAAAGAGACAGCCATATAGCTACAACCGTGTGACCATTTGTAGAAACCAAGATGCGATCGCTGATGCTTACTTGTTTTGTTAAGAGTATAAATATCTTTTATAGTAAGCATTTTTCCCCCTTTCCTTTATTGTCTCCACTATGTACTATGAGAGTGTTCTAGTGGTCTAGTGGATAAGGATTTGTGTTGCCAACTCAAAAGCATGAGGTTCAATTCTACCAGTTGCTCCATAGGAGAAGGATGGACAATCTCTTCCAGTGCAATTTATAGTGTCTGAAAACTCACTGGAGGGTGAGCTGTGAGTCAGTTCCTACTCTAAAGCATGTAATACTACCACCATGTAACATGGCATATATTAATAATAACTTTAAGAAAAAAAGAACTTCCTGTGTTAATAATAGGGGATTCTGGTAGCATAGTTCCTAGGGAGTTATACTGCTGACCCAAGGCCACCTCTCTATTGATGGTAATTAATCAATGACTCCAAGGCAGAAAGATGGACAGTCTGCTCCTGTGTGATTTAAAACCTCAGAAACTCACTAGAGGCCAACTATGAGTGCGTTCCAACTCCACAATGACTGACTTTTTGTATTAATAACAGTTAAATTTATATCACAGTATTTAAGTTACAGAATAACAAGGAGAAGACCAAACATTACTCAAGAACTTTGCATCCTCTTCTGGATAAAGGGTTAACATTCAGGGAATCCACCAAATAGCAATGAGTTTCATGGCTTAGTTTGGTTTTAAATATGTTCCACAGTTTAGAATAATCTTTTATCATTTCATTTATACAGTTGACCTAACAGAAAAAATTTGAGATTCAATCTTCTTGGGGAGAAGTCTGGTAGAGCTTCCCTGGAACTCTAACATAATTTTTAGCCAAAGAAATTTAATCAGATTCAATAAACATGTATCAGTATCTACTCTATACCAGTCATAGCTAGGCACATTTATGATTTTAAACTCCTTTAATCCTAAAGCCAGTTTTCAACATTCAAACCCATTTTATAGGAATTTGAGACACAGAAGGTTTTTTTTTTTATTGTGTTGTGTTTTTGTTTTTTTAAATTGCCCCAAGTCCCACTGTTGATAACAGGTTAAAACATCATTTCAAGGCTTCCAGGTCCAAGCAGTCCCATTGCTTCTTAGTCATGTAAAATACATTTAGCTCCCAACTAACCCCACCAGATTGTGTTTATTCTTTGTATACAGATAAAATTACTTATTCACAAGCATTTATTCTAAATGTCCAAATTAACACTGCAAGTGTGTGTCAAATGAGTCCAAACTGTTGGAGGAGGTGGAGAAAGATCGAGAAAAGATTTTCTCCATTCCAAAGGGCTTGGATCAGCATCAGTATTTCTGTCCCCTTTCTAAGCTATGAGACAGAGAAATCAGGACTTGCAGCGAATGGAGTCCCAGCAAAATCAAGGCCAATTCTTGCCAAGAAAAAGAAAAAAAGAAGCTAAAAATGTAACCTGTATTGGAGTCTTGCACAAAGTCAGCCTTCATTACTTACTGTTGCATGTTGGTCTAGAAGAAATATTTCATTAACTACACTCTTGCTGTAGATCTTATCTAGTTGCCATAGAAACTTTGGAGGCAAAGCTTGTTTTTAACCCTTGGACTAGGTTTGCCACCCAGTTTTATAGCTCTATTTAAAGAGCCCCTTGTTATTTTAAACTCTTCCCTTTCTGCTCGCTTGTTTTCTCCTGTTAGACAGCTGGACAGGACCTGCTCATGGCCTTCAAACTGCCACTTGTCGTGATTTTCTAAACACAGTTCCTAAGGGTGCATGTGGCTACGGTCCACAGGGCTTTTTTGTGCTTATCTGTTGTTCGGCTCTAGTTGCAACAGACTTTTCCCTTTTTTCTTTTTTTTAACTGAAGTTTCACTTCATCAAAAATAAAAATGAACTGTCTCGTTTCTACTGCCTCTTCCGCACCCAAAACAAACGGGAGCATCATGAGCTCACACTCAACTGCCTAGACAGCCTCAGAATTAGATGGGCCTGGTTTCTAGCGGCCCTGCACCCTCCTGCCTTCCCACCACCCCCTCTTTACAGCTTATGGAATTTCCAAAACATGGCTCTGGCTGAGTTGTCTGCACAGCATTCTCTTCCCTGAGAGGCGTGTACAGGATCTCCAAGCAGAAGTCTAGGCTCAGTTTACAGTCAGCCGACTCCCAGGAAGTGGACTCTTGCCTGTCTCCTTCCTGGGTGACATCTTTCCAACACTATCCCTTTGTTCTCCTGTCTGGGAGCTCATTTAATACGCATGGAAATTCTCATCTGGTTACAATTGGTTTTGTTCCACAAGACAGAAGTGGGTGTTGGACAATTGATGCTGAATTTAGCGGGGCCTGTCAGGATCTGGCCATGTGCTAGTTTTCAGGGATGGCTGGGGGACAGAAGTTGAAAGTTTATGGAAGCTAGAAAATGTAACCTGTAAAGAAGAGGAGGGTTACTTGCAAGAGTTTTAAATTTTTGGTCATAGACTTTGGTCATGTGCTTAGATCTTTACCATGACCAAATGCAATTTCACATAAACAGACACTGTCTCTACACAGCCAGACTCTGTTACCCAGAAAAGAAGCCAAGGCAGAGGCCTCACATGTTTTCATGCCACAGCTGCCATTCCAGTAGGCTTCACTCCTTAAGGCAAGTATGAAAATTAGGTCCCATGCCCTACTGAGGAGCTTATAACTGCCAGTCAATTCTATCTGACAGGAGTGCTACCCTTCTTCTGGGTCTAGCTTCCTGGCAATCTCTGCATTATGGAACCCCAGAGAAAGACCCGGGTGACTCCCACAGCACTTGGGGAGGAACAACAAAAATACATTGTAGCTTATTCTGTTCCTGTGATTACTAGTGAGTAAGATAAGCCAGGTCATCAGTAAAATACTCCCTAGAGATGTTGTTGAAAGTTGGCAGGATATGGAGTCTCTCCCTGTTATGGAGTCTAAAGGTGACCATTTGAATAGATGGTGTCTAAATCTGACTGTAGGCAACCATATATCTCAGCAAGGCTCTAAGTGTACACAAGGAGGCATTTCAATGCATCTCTGGACTATGCAAAGGCATTTGACTGTGTGGATCGTAACAAACTGTGGCTGATTCTGAGAAGAATGGGAATTCCAGAACACTCGATCATGTTAATGTGAAACCCATACTTGGACCAAGAGGCAGTCATCAGAACAAAGCAAGGAAACACTGCATGGTTCAAAATTGGGAAGGGCGTACACCAGGAATGTGTCCTGTCTCCATAACTTTTCAACCTGCATGCAGAACAGATTATCGAGGAGGCTGGTCTCTATGAGGAGAAATGTGATATCAGGATTGGTGGAAGAGCCATCAACAATCTGCGTTATGCAGATGACACAACCCTGCTTGCTGAAACTGAGGAGGACCTGAAGCGCTTGCTGCACAGGGTCAAGGACTGCAGCCTTCAATATGGATTGAGGCTCAATGTCAATAAGACAGATTCTCACCACTGAACCAATTGGCAGCAACAGGATGGATGGTGAAGAGATTGAGATTGTTTACAGCTTTAGTTTGCTTGGCTCCACAGTCAACACTCTTGGCACCAGCAGCCAGGAAATCAGAAGACTTATTGCGATGGCAAAGTCTGCTGTTAGGGACCTCTCCAAAGTACTGAAGAGCAATAGTGTCTCTCTGGAGACTAAGGTGCTTCTTAAATAGGCCATGATCATGGACTGCTAAGAAAACAAACAGATTCATCCAGGAGAGGTTTAAACTGGGCTGCTCCTTGGAGGCAAGGATTCTGAGGTTTCGTCTAACATACTTTGGACATGTTGTAAGGAGGGACCAGTCCTTGGAGAAGGACATCATACTTGGGAGGGTGGAGGGACAGCGCAGGAGGGGAAGGCCCTCTATGAGGTGGATTGATTCAGTGACTGGGGTGATCGGGATGGGTGTGTTGGAGACAGTGCGATTGGCACAGGACAGTGCAGAGTTTAGGGCTGTTGTACACAGGGTCGCTATGAGTTGCAAGCAACTCGACAGCACATAACAACAACAAGAAGTTGGCTTTGAAAACCCTAGAAGACAAGTCTATTCTGTTTTTTCAGGATGTCTATGAGCCAGAGAGAGATCTGGTGACCTAGTGGTAAGGAACTGCATTGCCACCCCGAATAGGCTGTTGGAGTCCACCAACAGCTTGAAAATAAAAGCAATCTCTTTTTTATGTAATTATTTTGGTTGTTATTTGGTGTCAACTTGACCGCAACTCATAGCAACCCTATGAACAATGGATTTGAACCTTACCCTATCCTGTGGCCTATCACCTCTTATATACTCAAGCCCATTGTGACAGTCACTGTAGGCCACTCCATCTTGTTGAGGGTCTTCCTCTCTTTCTCTGACTCTACTTTCCCATGCATGATGTCATTTCCCAAGGCTCAGCTCCTCCTAACAACATGAGCTAAGTATGTGACATAAAGTTTCATCATCTTTGCCTCTAAGAAGCAACCTGGTTGCATTTTCTCCAAGACAGATTTGTTTGTTCTTTTTGTAGTCCATGGGATATTCAGTACTCTTCTCCAACACCACAGCTCAGAGACATCAATTCTTCTTCTGACATCCTTATTCAAAATGGAAAAGACCATCCTTAGTCTTTAAACTTTGTTCCTCCTCAGCTACGTGAAGAAGTCCTTGATAACAAAGATTTTCTCAGTGCAACATTTGTTTGCTTTCTTGACTGCTGGTACTGAGGGTGTTGATTGTGAATCCAAACAAGGAGAAATTATTGTCAAATTCAGTATTTTCTCCATCTATCATGATGTTGCCTATTGGCCCAGTGGTGAGGAATTTTGTTTGCTTGATGTTGAGGTGTAATCCATACTGAAGGATGCAGTCTTTGATCTTCTGCAGCAATATAACTTCAAATCCTCTTCACTTTTGGCAAGCAAGTATATGTCATCCACCTAACACAGGATGTTGCTAAGTCTTTCTCTGCTCCTGATGCCACACTCCTCTTTATAAAGTCCAGCTTCTTGAGTGATTTGCTCAGCATACAGATTGAATAGATAATGAAGAAAAGATACAACCGTGACACATACTTTTCTTGTGTTTAAACCATGCAGTTTCCTCTTGCTCTGTTAGCACAACAGCCTCTTGGTCTAGGTGTATGTTTTGCATAAGCATAATGAGGTGTTCTAGGATTCACATTCTTCTCCTTGGTAGCCGTAATTTGTCATGATCCACACAGTCAAATGCCTTTATGTAGTAATCAATAAAACAAAAATAGATATCCCTCTAGTACCTCTACTTTCTTCCAAGATGCATCTGACATCAGCTACAATATTCTTGGTGCCATGAACTCTTTTAAATCCTGCTTGAATTTCTGACAGTTCTCTGTCAGTGTATACTTATAGTCATATAATTCATATTATTCAGTAAGTTCCACATTCTGTCGGGTTGCTTTTTTTGGGGATGGGAACAAATATGGATCTCTTCCACTCAGTTAGCTAGGTAACTGTGTTCCAAATGTCTTGTTGTGGACTGGTGAGGATGTACAGGGCTGCATCTGTCAATTGGTATTCCAACATGTCAATCAGTATTCCGTCAATTTCTGGGGCCTTATTTTTTGCCAATGCCTTCAGTGCAGCTTGACTTCTTTCCTTGTTATCATTGGTTCTTGATCATCTACTATTTTCTAAAATGGTTCCATGTCAGGCAACTTTTTTATTCTTTAAATAATGACTGTTCATATTTCCTCCATGTCCTTTTGTTTCATTCAAAGTAGCCAATACCAGCCCATCTTAGTTCAAACTTGTTGGAGAGTCAGCTATAAGTGGGCTCTGACTCCATGGCAATGAGTTTTTTTAGTCTGAGTTAGAATTGAACAGTCCGTTTGGATGCCTGTGATTATAATACCACTTGAGTATGGGTTGTCTTTGTCATGTGAATGAGACATGATTAGTGTAAGGTGTATTTAAAATAAAATATTTTAGAGCTAAAAAAAGATATTTAAATAAACGAGGAGTTCAGAGAGAAAAGAGATGCCAAACCACATGAAGATCAATCAGAAGCAGAAACTCAAAGAGATCTTCCTATAGGGTTAACACAAAGAAAAAGCTTTCCTTGAGAGCTGGCACCCTGAATTTGGACTTCTAGCCACTTAAAAACCATGATATTAAAAGAGATTTGTCTTGGAGGGAGAGGACAGTGCTTCTTAGAGGCAAGATAACAAAGCTCCATCTCACATACTTTAGCATATTGTAATTGTTGTGTGCCATTGAGTCAGAACTGACCCATAGCTGACCAGGAGGTTTTCAGAAGCAGTACATCACACAGGGATTACCCATCCTTCTCGGTGGAGCAGCTGGTGGATTCAAGCCATGTGTTTTTTGAGATTGCAATGTAGCTTCTTACCACTAGACACCAGTGTGGTTAGGAGGGGCTATTCCTTGGAAAGGTATATCGTGTTTTTACAGGTGAAGAATAGGTGAAGGAGAGGAAAACATTCAACAAGATGGAGATGGATTGACACAATGACTGCATCAATGGGCTTGAGTATGGCAGAGATGATGAGGAAGGCACAGGACAGGACAGTGTTCAGCTCTGTTGTTCATAGGGTCGCTAAAGTGGGGACTCTACTGTGAGAATAAGTTCTATTTTTTAAACCCAGCCACTTGTGGAATTTCTGTCATAGCAGCAGTAGATAATAAAGGCACTGTTCCTAACTAACCCAATCTCATCCTTTCTATCATTTAAAGGAGCAGATGCCTTAAGCCTACTCCAGGCCAAGATTGCTTCTCTGTATTGCCAGATATGCTAATTAGCTCTGAAATCCAGCCCAGAATCACAATGAAAGTAAATGTGAAATACCTGGACATGGCCAGAGTAATTCAGGCATTTTCCCTTGCTCTAGAACCTTTTAGTGGCTACATGACTGACACATTCTGGTGCAATGAATCATAACAGAAATGGAATTTGGAGTATGCCAGGTAGATGATGAGAAGGCAGGTTTGGTCTGAAAAAGCAGCACTGGGGGAAAGTGGTAATGTTAGCTACGAGGATTCACATAAGAAAATACTGAATGTTGCTTTTAGGATCAAGTCTGAAGTTCAGAGGGGTGCATTTGCACTGAAAGGCAGAGGGCATAACTGGGAGGTGTTAAGTCCGGGTGGAGGTCATTCATGAGTACTGGACAGCAAGTACAGAAGATGGGAATTTGTGTGTGAACAGAGTGGTTTCGAAAACCAAATAATTTGTTGCTACCTCAGTATAATTTCTTAGCCCAGTCCTGTAGTAAGATCTGAGAGCATTTTGAAGGCATCATGGAATCTCTGATACTGGAAACTGAGAATTATTGATTAATAACAATGTGGAGGAAGATCATTCTTCTTTCAACAGCTTTAGAAAAGAAAAGTTGTTTCAGTTCCTTAAACATCATGATAGTTTCCCTTAAAAAACTTGGTGGGGTGTCGTACATGTCTGTGGTTGGTTTAATCCTTCCAAGGTGAGGTTTGAGCTCAGCATGTGATTTTCATTTTTGCATTCTTAGTGCCTGGAAAAGTGTCAGAATACAATAACCATTCAATAAAGACTTTTTTGTGGAAGAGTAAATTTCTAGTACATGTCTCCAAATGATATGATCTCCCCCCACGCCAAATAACACCTCATGTATATGGGAAAGAAACTAGAATGGCAAGATTTCCATAGAAGCCAGAGACAAAAAGTGAACCCCTCCCTCAAAAGTCACTGTATTGAAGAGGGCAATTGTGATAAAATGTAAATGTGTCATTTTAAATATGCTACTCTTATCAAGGAAAAATTACACTGCACATCCAAGAGGGAAATATGTGAGCTGAATATAGATTACTTAAAAACATTTGATGCAATGCTAAGAAAACAAGCTCTTAACACTAGTGTAGAGATGGCAAATACCCAGAAGACATGTTGACCTTTCCTTCTCATGTCAGTAGCTGACTCTTACTAATCAATTCTAAGCTATTGTTTCTCACAAAACTGAGACTTAATTTTAGAATCCTTGCTAATGCAATTTTTGGTGTGTAATCCTTATGGATTGGTTGGTGTGAATACAGGTAATGAAACTTATCAACCATCCCTAAGCTAGAGTGTAGGAAGGAGCCATAAATTACAATAAGTCATTTAAGGAGAAAAAGAAAGAGGACTTGGGGAAACCAGGTGAGAGAACGAACTGAGATCAGGGGTCCAGCTCAGCCATCTACTCAGGTTGCTGGGTAACTGCAAATCCATTTCAGCTGTCTCTAGGTACAACCCTGAGGCTGGATTTGAGACTCAGAGGGGAAAATATGCAGTCATCCCTCAGTCTCCAAGGTGGGGGATTGACTCCCAAAGGGGTCCTAGACATGTAAAATATAAATAGAATAGAATAGAAATGTTATATTAAAATAAAGATTATTTTAGTTGAATCATAAAATAGCATCTCCCTCACTGCTTTGAGTTGGAACCAGACACATAGTTGTCTGTCCATTGGGTTTTCCAAGACTGTCAATCTCACAAAAGGAGATTGCTCACCTTTCTCCTGGGAAGCCACTGTTGGATTAAAACTACCAGAGATGTGCCACCTTTGGGTTAACACAACTCCCTATATAGGCCACTCCACCAAAATTCCTTCAAAATGGTATGTTGTTGTTATTGTTGATTGCCTTCTAGTCAAGCATAGTGACCCTATGAACAAAAAGACTGAATCATTTATCAAAGTAATTAGAGTTTCTGGAGGCATATTGTTTAGGAAGTGGATGCCACTCCTGCATCCAGTTTTAAAATGTTATAGTATTTGCATATAACTATGCACATTCTCTTGTAAACTTTAAATCATCTCTAAATTACTTACAATGCCTTATGCAGTGTAACTGCTATGTAAGCAGCATGTTAGCCTTGAAGGAATTGCTTTAACCACTTATTTGCTTTTCTTAAAATATTTCTGATTCACATTTGGTTGAATACATGGTTGCAAAGTCTGCAGATATAAAGGGCCAGCTGCAAGGTTTCTTGAAAGACTCAAAGCTTAAGGCAGTCAGGGTCTTAAAGTCAGGTGACCTAGCAAAGTCAGTTATCTCAAAGCCTAAACCTGGAGGAACAGCCAGCTAACTGGAAGAGGAGCAAAGCAGCATAAATTTCTCGTCAGCCTCAGTCAATAATTGAGTGTGTATGAAATTTTCTCAACTATAAACTGCATGTACCTCAAGATTCCCTGCTCAAGTGGTGTTTACTGGTAGTTATACAATTTAAAAATCTAAGGTGTGTGTGATCCAAGCCAGGAATTTTTTATTTGCTTCCTATGAAAGCTGGACAATGACTTGGGATGATAGAAAGAGAATTGATTCTTTTGAGCTGTGGTGCTGGAGAAGAGTATTGAATATACATACCATGACTGCCAGGAGAACAAACAGGTTCATCTTAGAGAGGGTGAGACCAGGCTGCTCCAAGGAGGCAAGGATTCTTAGGCTTTGTCTGACATTCTTTGGGCATGTTGCAAGGAAAGACCAGTCCTTGGAGAGGGACACAATGCTTGGAAGGGTGGAGGGAGAACACAAGAGAGGAAGACCTTGTTTGAGATGGATTGATTCAGTGACTAGAGGGTAGGTGTGTAGATATAGTAAGGTTGGCACAAGATAGAGTAGGTGTCAGGGATATTGTACATAGGGTCACTATGGGTCTCAAGCGAGAATCGATGGCACATAACAACACAACAAACAACTGTTTGACAGAAGAATTGATGCCTGAATTGTGGTGTTGGTTAAGAGTACTGAATATCCCATGGACTGCCAAATAAACAAGTCTCTGAGGAGTAAGTACAACAAGAGTGCGACCTGGAGGTGAAACTTTGACTCATATACTTTGGACATATTGTCAGTAGAGACCAGTCCTTGGAAAAAGGCATCATGCTGGGAAGGATGAAAAGTCAGTGAAAGAAGGTGAATGCAGTGACTATGACAATGGGCTCTCAGGATCGTTTAGGAAAGGGCAAGGTTAAGATCTGTTGTTCATAAAGTAACTATGAGTTGTAGTCAATTTGATGACACCTAACAATAACAACAATAACATCATACAATTTGAAAGAGCAAAACTCCATCTGCTTCTCTATTGGGTGTTGCTGTGAGATAAGGAAGGAAGAAAATATTTTTGTAGTGGTCCCAAGTTCTGAAAAGCTGGCTTGGAGGGTTACTCGAAGGAGTGGCATCCACTTTCTAAACCACATGCTTGTGGAAACTATGAACTTGAAGCAATGAAGACAGTTATAGAAAGGCATTAGGTCTTTTGTTCATGGAGTCACTATGAGTTGTACTTGATTCGACGGCAATCAACAACAACAACAACAACAACCCCTCTTTTCGGAAGTTACCTCGAAGACAGCCTTCTGTTTGGGGGTAGCCTCTTTGCGAACCTAAAGTGTTTGGGTCTGTTAATCTCATTTATCTACATAACATGGCTCTAAGAACTAGAGTACCAGTTTCTCTTTTTTACATAGAGAAACTGAAACCAAGCCAGGCTATGTGGCAAGGTCTCTGAAACACAGAGAGAAAGCCTGGATTAGATGCTAGGATTTTTTTTTTCTTTTTTCCTCTAAACCACTTTTCCCATTGAACAGGGTTGACTTGTCTAGGCTGACAAGAGCGAGACTGCTGAATCTCTTGAAGCATGACGCCCAATGGTACAGCTTATGGTAATTAAAATATCTGTGGAGAGGAGTTGATAAGAACCAATGTGTACATAATTGGAGTTTTCTTTTACATTTTCCCTTTGAAAAACTAGAGGCATTCCCTTGCCTTACACTGAATGAACTCAACAAATAAAAGATATTTTATGTCAGTCATCTTTCTACCTTGTGTGTTTGATGGTAGATTAGAAGAGTCACAGTACAGGTAAACTACCTTTGTTTGGAGGTAGTGTGAGGTAAGGGGCTAGGGGAAAGCCTAGTTTTGAAGTTATGGAGACCTGAATTCCATCTTTAGCACTTAGAGACTGTGTGTCCTTGGGTAATTACTTTCATTCGCTGAGCATTTATAAATTTGGTGGTTTACTTATTCCTTAAAGGCGCTATTTTGGAGTCAGGGTATATGAAATAGCTGAGCACCTAACATGTGATCAATAATGCTATAATATTGCAATAATCAATAATGCAATAATCTACCTCTCCTAGGTAAAATTGGAGCAGGCAACACAGAAGAGAAGTCAATGGAAAAGATAATACTGGACTCCTAGATGACCAGGTGTCTAAGCAAAAGCCCTTTCCTCTCCTCAATTTTCAATCCCTCCAGTGATTCACTAGCTAAAGTCTCAAGTTGTATATGTCAAAAGCATTCAGCAGATTGAGTGGATTCTACGGCTCCCAGGACCTCAGTTCCTCAGTTCCTAACGAGGGCAGGCAGCTGTGCCCTACCCTCAAGGCTGCTTTTGAGCTCATTTCAAATGAAGTACAATTTGGAGAGAATGATAATCGTTTAGTTGGGAAGTGACAATAACATGAAAGTCTGAGGAGGGGGGAGGGAGTTGGAATTAAGGCAAGGTTAGCAGAGAGCTATACTACAATGGCAGACCCTATCACTGGGGGATATTCCAAAAAGGCACGTAAAGCTGGTTGTTCCATGAATTTCCTTCTCCTTTCAAAAGGCACAACCATATCTCAGCATTCCCTCCATACTTCCTCCCCCGCCCTCTAAGCTTAGGGCACTCCCCTCCACTGGGCTCGGTCTCTGCCAACTTCCTCAGCCAAGTTCCACAGCTTGCCAGGAGGTCAGGTCCAAAACAATTCCAACAGCAATAGCAAAGGCTGAGCAAACAGCGCTGAAATGATGATGAAAAGCTGAAGTGGGGGAGCAAGTAGGCTGTCCGGGAATGACACCAGAATGATAAATCGTGGCAATGAGGCCTCAAGTTCTCCAGACCAGAAGCTTAGCTGGGGGGCTTGTGTAGGGAGGTGTGCAGGGGGAATAGTTACTTTACCCAAGCACATTCTTTAAAAGTGGCACTTTTTCTTTTAAAATATTATGTTCACATGATGGCTCTTAAAACCATGATGAAAAGCCACTGGAGGAAACAGTATGAAAGCAGGATCATGAAGACTTAGAGAAGGCCGTGAAAGGCTGCTACATTTAAAGAAATACTTCTTTCGCAGCAAGTCCTACTACAAGCCATGCACACACACCACTCCACACTGCCCCCTTCCAGCTAAAGTCCTGTAATTCAGCTAAGCTTCCATTACAATCTGGTTTCTTTCTCCATAACGCAGAGGTCTTAAAGGCAACAGGCATATACTAGCCTTATACTACCACTTGCAATACAAAACTATGGTACTGGGAGAAGACAACTGCCTCTCCTGTCTTTGTTATTGTTGTTGTTGTTGTTAAGTGCTACTGAGTTGAGTATGACCCATAGGGACCCTATGACCAAAAAATCTGAACCCTGTTCTGTAACTATCATCATTTCTCTATGTACATAGAGTTTCCAGAGGCATTTGGTTTAGAAAGGGTGCCACTCCGGCTTCCAAATCTGAATCAGTGTGGGAGCTCCACCAAACATTGTCCATAATGGGTAACCATTATGGTGTTTGACACAACTAAGGCACAGTGTTCAGCATCACAGTAACTCCAAGTTACTTCAGTACAGCAGACCACTACTGTACCATTTAAAAGAATGTTCATCCCCAAATCAGTTAACACCTACCGCTTTTTAAATACAGGCACACCCACCAAGTGCTGGTTGACTATAAACCAAGAGATTTTGAGCTCACAGCTCTTTGTTAGCTAAATCTCGCAAGTCCAATAAGCTGACATCCAATTGTGAACCAAAAAAAGCAATAAATAACCAAATGTTCCATACCGACCCTCATCAAGATGCGAGACACCATCCACCGCACAGGAGCCTAGAAAAGGCAATCTTTGGAATATCTGGACAGAGAGCAGAGCATCACTTACCTCGTACCCATCTATGGGACCTTTGAAGCAATGTCCCTCCCTCTCATGGGCCATCCTGGCCCCAGTTTTGGAGAGCCAAGGTACAAGTACATTCAGAAGAATCATACATCTTAGATCTTTAGAGAACATTAGATGTCTCTATCTAAGGCCAAAATGCCATCTATCTCTTTATACTCTTCTCTAAGTTTACCTCTATTTGGGGTAAAGGCCATTTGAGCTGGCATAAGCCATGTTATCTCATTCTTGAATTATTACAATGGCTACTGCTTGCCGTCTTCAGATCATCAACTACTTCCCTTTCAGTCTTTCCTGTAAAACCTTCTTCCTGAATTATTTTATCATGAAACTCTTTTTACTCACAATTTCATATTTATGTCCTATTGAGTCCAGGACATTCCCCTAGTTTTCAAAACCTTCTATAATCTACCCTAGCTCCTGATGTTGTTGTTGTTATATGTTTTTGAGTTGCCTGTGACTCATAGTGATCCTATGTACAACAACCCTAAACCTTGCTCTATCCTGTGTCAATCTCACCATCTCTGACATACCTACCCCAACTACCCTAGTCACTGAATCAATCCACCTCATAATGGGCCTTCCTATCCTGCACTGTTCCTCCACCCTTCCAAGCATGATGTCCTTTTCCAAGGATTGGTCCCTCCCTGCAACATGCCCAAAGAATGTCAAACGAAGCTTTAGAAGCCTTGCCTCCAAGTAGCAGCCTGGTTTAACCCTCTCTAGGATGAATCTGTTCGTTTTCTTAGCAGTCCATGGTATATTAAATACTCTTCTCCAACACCACAGCTCAAAGGCATAAATTCTTCTTCTATCATCCCTAGTCCTTGTCCAGCTCTATGATGAATAGCAGGTGATTGCAAAGACCATGGACTGTATAAGGCACACCTTAGTCTCAAGAGTGACATCATTGCAAGAGTGACATCATTGCTCTTCAGTACTTTGGAGAGGTCTCTTACAGCAGACTATTCCATTTCAATATGTCTTTTGATTTCCTGGCTGCTGGTGCCAAGAGTGTTGACTGTAGAGCCAAGCAAACTAAAGCTGTTCATGGAAAATCTGGACTCTCAGTTACAGCTAAGCTGGTCTCCTTCCAGTGTCTTCACATCAGACTCATTCCCACCTCCATTCCTTCTTCCTTCTCCTGTACTGCTCTGCTGATCCTCTCTACATATTTAAATTCTGTTCCTCTTTCAGTGATCACCTGTCTTATTACCTCTGTAAACCTCATAGGATTTCATAGGTCCACAAGTTCAAATATTTCTCTGAATGTCAGCTGAAGGCAGTGGCTCTGCAGAGGATTTGATGAGTTTCTGATTGTCTCAGTCTAGCTAGGATGCAAGGAATTCTAAGACAGAGAGAATGGTGGGGGATTGTAAGAGGGTTACAACTCATGCACATACTTCTAAAAGTAAGTCCTAAAAAGTCCAGAGCAAACTTGTACTAGAGTGAGGACATCCATTGATACATTTTTTAAAAATTCCTATTATGCTTTGTTCTGGAGATAAAATATATAATAAAAGACAGTTATGGGCCCTGACATTAGGGAACTTAAAGACAAGGACAAACCACAGACAGTTAAACAAATATTTAAACCAGTATGACAAGAAGCCCTGATGGGGAAAAGCCAAATGCTCTGGAAATACAAACAGAGGGTACCTCAAGATTTCATTTTACTAGGATTTATAATGAACTCCTACAGAAGCAATGGTCAAGAAATCAAATGACATATTGCATTGGAAAAAAAAATCTACTGTCAACAACCTTCTTAAAGTAGCAAAGAGTAAGTCTATCACTTTAAAGACTAAGGCACACCTTGCCCAAGCTGTGGTATATAAATTTGCTATGGCTGTATCATTTCCAAGAATGCCATCTTGATTTCTTATCTACTTACAATAAAGACTTTTATCCTATAAATAGATACTGAGAGTGAATATTGATTCTCTATTTTGTTCCAAAGGGCATAAACTGCCAGAAAGATATCTGTTACAGAGTCTACTAGGAATTGGATATTGTATATTCCTACTACACATAGGAAAAATGAGTCCAATGAAACAATAAAGACAAGGCTATAAAATTAAGAAGGAATAAAATTAATTATCCAGGCCTGTGCTGTGGAGTCCTAAGCTAAATGAGGTCCAAGTAGGGACACAGATTATTTTATTTATTTTGAAATAAGAAGGCTGTAGATTTTGATTCCCAGCTGCCTGAGATGTTTGAGATGGTGCTGCGGATAGATGGAGAGTGAGAGGAAAGACAGGACAAGAGGAATAGATTGGGTGTTTACTTACAAAACTCTCTAGTCCATTGGTTACATGTGCTCTGTTTCTATTCATAGCATTTCTTTTTCAGCTGAAACATCGGAATAATGTGACTGCCAAGCTTTTATGGATAAAATGAAGAGGCTGCCTAAGTACAAATCTGTATTCCTCTTCTATTACCGAGAGTCAAAGGGCAAGGCCCATCCCAGCTGGGTTTTCACATGTGCAGATTAGTGAGGGGATTTCTTTCTTGCGTACAAAAAAGCCAAGATTTGCACATCACTCCTTCCTCAAAGCACAGAGCCACACTCTGGGTGTTCTGGTGCTATATTATGCTGTTCTCACTTACTTATTTAATATTGCTTCATTAAATAAATAAAAAAAAACAACCCCAAAGTGGTTTTACAAATAAAACATGAAATGTAAAAATGGATGGTTAATTTCAACAAATACTTCTAAGTTCATGAAGAAACAAAAGTATGATGTGTCTGCATGTTTATGCAGGAGAACAGATGATATTTTGCCATCAAAGATCTTTGTAGTCACACTGGGGCCACCTTCTCTGTGGGTCTGTTCATACAGAAGCATCATGCTGCCTAGCAAACTGAGCTCTGTGCTGATTTGTCAAAGCACCACAGTATTCCATCACCATGCAGCCTAAAGGACCAGTCCTCGGCTCTCATGCTAAGTATTCAGGGCACAGACATTAAACTCTTCTTTGTTTTCCATGGGGATGGCAAATGGCTGTGAAACACACTCAAGGCCCCACAATTCTATTGACTGGTTTGGAAACAGGAAGGCCCTGGCTGGGATATTCAACCACATTAAATGACCAGCATTATCCAGAGCCCTGCAACATGAGTTAATTGTGCTTGCCGAGCTTTGACGCTGAGAACACTGGAGAAAGGCCGTGCGTAATTAGGAGTTGGCCTCCTGAAAAGGGTTTCGCTCAGACCACATGCCCAGCTTTGTCCTCAGAGAAGGGTGCCAATCTGAGAAATGGTGAGCCTCTAGGGAGAGAGATTTGCAGAGAAATTGAGGATGTGTGACTATCTTGTTACAGTGGCTTTGGTGTAGGGAGGATGTTCTTGGTCCGAATTTAGGACAACACTTGCTAGCAATGCGATCGTAACAGAACTCTGCTATTGACAATTGACACAGCCAACATTAGCCTACTATGTAGGGGACTGAGATGTGGTTTCTAATAAATTTCTCTCCATTTGATGTGAATTGTTTCCAGGTCTTTAAATAACTTAATAATTAATAGCATTTCTTTTATCTATACTCTGTCTAGTAAACAACAATGATATTGCCAAAATTTTCAGATTTAAGATGTGTCTTACTCAGATTGATTTCAAGCCCTGAGGTAGCATTATAAAAATGATTTCTTAGAAAAGTAGAACTAGTCTTTCCCATAAAAGCCTTGAAATGAGAACAGAATTGTTAAAAACAGTAAAGCTAAAGAGGAGGAAACTGAGGATTGATAACAACTTTTACAGGCTGAAACTGACCAAACATGCAATCAAGATGCACTCATAATTATTGGTGACTGTAATTTCTTAAGCTCAAGGAACTGAAGAGTGCAAACGGTCATTACAAAGACAGAAGAGGAAGAAAAGACCAAAATGGATGTCAGAAGAGACTCTGAAAATTGCACTGGAGTGTAGAGAAGCAAAAGCACAAGGAAGAATTCAAGATACTAAAGAGCTGAACAGAAGATTCCAAAAGGCTGCTCGGAATGACAAA
>NW_006399834.1:11402403-11457923 GCF_000299155.1 Elephantulus edwardii | reverse complement strand
TCGGGATGGGTGTGTCAAAGGCAGTGCAATTGGCGCAGGATAGAGCAGGGTTTAGGGCTGTTGTGCATAGGGTTGCTATGAGTCGAAAACGACTCAATGGCACATAACAACAACAACAACAACAATGCAAAAGTTGGAAACAAAAAGGAAAGAGAGACAGAAAGTACAGTCTTGGTGACAAAAATGAGTCTAGACATAGAATGATTGAATTTTGTACATTAAATAATTTATTTATCACAAATACTTTTTTAAACCAGCACAGGAGTCTTTACACATGGACCTCATCTGATGAACTACACAGAAATCAGATTGACTACATCTGTCGAAAGAACCATTGGAGAAGCTCAATATTAGCATTCAAAACCAGGCCAAGTGTTGACTATGGAACAGATCATCAACTATTCATGTGCAAGTCGCTGCAAAAGGTCAAGGACTGCAGCTTTCAGTATGGATTGAAGCTCAACGTCAAGAAAACAAAGATTCTCACCACTGGGCTAATTGGCAGCATCATGGTAGATGGAGAAGAGACTGAGACTGTTAACAGCTTTAGTTTGGATGGTTCCACAATTAACACTCTTGGTATCAGTATTTAGAACATAAAGAGATGAATTACATTGGGAAAGTCTGCTGTCAGGGACCTCTCCAGAGTACTGAAGAGCAATGATGTCAGTCTGGAGATGAAGGTGTGCCTGATTCATACCTTAGTCTTTGCAATCACTTGCTATACATCAGAAAGTTGGACAGTGACTAAGGATGATAGAAGGAGCATTGATGCCTTTGAGTTGGGATGTGGAGAAGGGTATTGCATATATCATAGACTGCTAGGGGAACAAACAATTTTGTCCTAGAGAAGGTGAAGCCAAGATTCTGAAGCTTTGTTTGACACGTTGCATGTTGCAAGGAGTGAACAGTCTTTGATAGGGGCATCATGCTTGGAAGGGTGGAATGACAGAGCAAGAGAGGAAGATCCTGGATGAGATGATTGACTCAGTGACTGGGGTAATGGGAGTAAGTGTGTCAGAGATAGTAAGGTTGGCTCAAGGTGGATCAGATTTCAGAGCGATTGTACATAGGATTGCTATGAGTCACAAGCAACTCGATGACACATAACAATGACAACAAACAAGAAGTTCAAATTGAAGCTGAAGAAAATGAAAAGAAATCCATAAGAACTTGAATCGATTCTACCTTAATTTAAAAAGAATTTACAGAATTTGAGCCACTGAACACTAATGACTGAGGAACAGATAAGTTATGGAATGCAATAAAAGATATTATCTATGAAGAGAGAAAATGGTTGTTACAGACAGAAGAGGGAGAAAAGACCAAATGGATATCAGAAGAGACTCCAAAAATTCCAAAAGAGCCCCAAAAAGCCAAAACAAAGGGCAGAGAGGCCAAAGTAAAAGAGATGAACAGAAGATTTCAAAGAGCAACTAGAAAAGACAAATCAAAGTATTATAATGCAATGTGCAAAGATCTAGAGTTGGAGAATTAAAAGGCAAGAACTTGCTCAGCATTTCTCAGGTAGAAAGAACAGAAAAACAAATTCAAGCCTTAAGATACAATCCTGAGAAATGCTATGGCCAAAATCTTGAATGATCAGGAAGCAGCAAAAAAATAGATGGAAGCATTACACAGAATCACTGTACCAAAAAGAATTGGTTGACACTGCAATCTTTAGCTTGCCATTTTTAAAAGAGCTAAATATATTCCTTTTCATGTTGCTGTTGTTAGCTGTCATGGAGTAGAGTCACTTATAGCGACCCTGTGAACAGCCGATCTGAACCCTGTCCTATCTTGTGCCACCCTGACAATCTCTGACATACTCAAGCCCATTGCTGCAGTCACTGTGTCAATCCATTTGATTGATGGTCTTCCTCTCTTCCCCTCCACCTTTCCAAGCATGATGTCCCTCTCCAAGAAATAGCCTCTCCTAGGAACATGCTCAGATTATGTGAGATAAAGAGTTATTACCTTTGCCTTCAGGGAGCACTCTGGCTGACCCTTCTCCAAGACATAGCTCTTTGTTCTTTTGGCAGTCTATAGGACTTTCAGTACTCCTTGCCATATCACAGCTCAATTCTTCTATCATCCTTATTTATTGTACAGATCTCAGATGCATAGCCTGTAATGGAAAAGGCCATTGCCTGAATCAGGGACACCTTAGTACTCAAACTAACAACATAGCGTCTCAATAATTTGCAGGGGTCACTAACTGCTCACTTTCCCAGTACAATACATTTTCTGGTCTCCTGACTGCTGGTACCAAGTACACTGATTGTAGATCTAAGTAAGATGAACTCGTTGACAGTTTCAACCATTTATCCATCAATCATGATTGATTGGTCCAGTGGTGAGAATTTTTGTTTTCTTGACTTTGAGATGCAAACCAAATTGAAAGCATCCGTGGTTGAGCAAGTGTTTCAAGGGCCCTCCTTGCTTTCAGTAAGCAAGGTTGTGTCATCTGCACAACTTAGGTGATTGATGAGTCTTCTTTGGATCCTCATGCCACATTCCTCTTCACAGAGTTCAGCTATTTGAATACTTTATTCAGCATACAAATTTAATAGGTATGTAGAAAGGATATGTATATGTTTCTTCCTTTCAAACCATGTAGTGTTTCTTACTCTGTTTGCGTAACAGTCTCTTTGTCTATGTATGAGTTTTGCATGAGCACAATTAAGCATTCATTCCCAAGAAAGGTAATCCAACAGAACGTGGAAATTATAAAACAGTATTATTAATATTTCATGGAAGCAAACTATTGCCGAAGATCATTCAAAACCAACTAGAACAGTGTATCGATAGGGATCTGCCAGAAGTTCAAGCTGGATTTAGTAGAGACCATGGCTTAAATGATATTATCGCTGATGTCAGATGCATAGTGGCTGAAAGCAAAGAATACAAGAAGAATGTCTATTTGTACTTTATCAACTATGTAAACACATTTGGCTATGTGGATCATAAGAAATAATGGCTAATATTGAGAAGAACAGGTATCCCAGAAAATGTAATTGTGCTCTCTTTCATGAGTATCCCAATAATTTGAGAAGGTTAACAGGCTTTCCTATCCCTTTCATGCTGTTGTTGTGATTCACAAACTTGTTCCATCACCACCCCATCAGTTCACCTTCAGTCAGTCAGAGGACAGCTGTTATAATTTAACCATGAACAAACTCACGTTCTTATAATTTGATGGGAACCTGAGAGTCACATGGCTAAATGTCTTTCATAGACACTCATTTTGTCTCTATTTGCAACCTTTATAACTTTATAGAATAGTGTAGTCCCCACACAGGGATCTCTGGTAGCCTAATCGATAACCTGAAGGCAAGCAGTTCAAATCCACAACTTACTCTGCTGGAGAAAGATGGGCAATCTTCTCCCATGCTATCTGTAACTTCTAAAAACCCCCTAAAGGGTCAGCTATGAATTGGTTCTGACTTGATGGCACATAACAACAATCAGTCTATACAAGTTTCATATAACTAGGCACATCACTAGTTAAATAAAAAAGATTTTGCTCTACCTCTGTCATCTCATTTTCCTGCTGCAACTCTCTCTTTAATGATCATAACTGTTTTCATATTTTTTTCTGCACACTTGAAGGCAGGGGTCCTATCTTATTTATCTTTGTATTTATATTGCCCATGACATGAGCTGAAAAGAAATGAGCAATTCTTTTTACTTTCCACTTCAGTACTAATTCATCTCACTCTATCAGTTATCCAAGCAAATCTAACTATTCCATAATTCAACACACATTTCTACACCTTGTCTGAAAGGATATCATGAAATATTCTGTCAAATAACTTTTTTTAAAGCCAGATGTAGTTCCCTGATCTTGAGTTTAATATTTTAAGTTAAAAAAGGAAAATGAACTAATTTCATGATGATTTCTCTTTAGGAACTCTAGTTAGAACCTAATAATCCTGTCTGCCTTTGCTACATGTTCACAAACTATTTGTTTGACAATTCATTCTAAAAATATACTGGTAGCCAAAGGCTAAGATTGTGAAATTATAGAGCATAGAATTTTTCAAGTAACAATTTGATCTATGGATATTTGTTCCTCGTCAATGTATTCAATGATTGATAAAAGTTGTTCTTCAGTTAGTTCTTTAATTTTTGTTCATTTCTTGGAAAGTAATTTGTTAATTTGTATGCATTTCAAAGGGCTGGGCACGCTCAATATCTTTGTCTCTAACAGGGGTTTTCCCCCCAACTCAACAAGATATATCCTCATTAATGAAGAGACATAATTCAGCTTATTCCCGCACTTGAAATCTAGGGTGTGCCAAGGGCCAGGAGGAGAGCTGCCGAAGCATTCTTGCTAAGTTAATTTAATGTGTGAATTTACAGAAATGTGTTTATTGTGATACTATTGAAGTTTTTCTTTTCAGAGTCTTTCACAACTTATGCCTCCTTTTTTAAATTTTTTTAATGGTTCCCCAAATTGTGAAACCTATGGTGCACAGATGTCTGAATCTGCCCTGGATTTTGTGTAAATTCAAGTATTATGTCTCTACTGGAAGCGTTCTTAGGGAAAGTTGTTATTTGTGGAGTTGGAACTGACTCATAGTGGACTTTCCAGCAGGTTTTCAGAGTCTGTGAATTGCATGGGAAGAGATTTCCCATCTTTCTCCTGCACAATGGCTGGTGGCTTTGAACAGAATGCCTTCATGTTGGCAGTGCAACTCCTTATCACTGGGCCATGAGAGCTCCTAAAAAGAAAGTTGTTGTTATGTACCACTGAGATGGAACTAACTAACTCGTAGTTGGCCCTCCTTCAGGTTCTCAAAGACAGTAAACTGCATAAAGTTTTCAAAGTATGTGGCAACATACTTCAGGCATGTTGGTAGGAGAGGCTATTCCTTGGAGAGGGACATCATGCTTGGGAAGGTGAAGGGTCAGCAAACGAGGAAAACCCTCAATCAGATGGATTGACACAGTGACTGCTGCAGCAAGCACTTCAGGTCTTCCTCAGTATCAGCAAGCAGGGTTGTGTCTTCTGCATAATGCAGGTTGTTAATAAGTCTTCCTCCAATCCTGATGCCACAACTCTTCTCACAGAGCTCAGCCTCCCAGATGATCTGTTCTGTATATGGATTGAAAAGGTATAGAGATAAGATACATCCCTGGTATAAACCCTTCTAAATTTTAAACCACGCAGTGTCTCCCTGCTCTGTTCTAATGACTGCCTCCTGGTCCAAGCATAGATTTCATGTTCTGGGATTCCCAGTCTTCTCAGAGTCAGCCATATTTTGTTGTGATCGACACAGTCAAATACTTTTGCTTGGTCAATGAAATATAGACATTCCTCTTGTACTTTCTACTTTCAGCCAAGATCCATTTAACATTAGCAATATAATATCCCTCGTACTATAGCCTCTTCTAAACCCAGCCTAAACTTCAGGCTGTTCGCTGTTATGTGTTGCTCCAATAGTTTTTGGATAATTTCCTATTGTTCTATAATTTCCACTCTTTGTTTGTTCACCTTCTCTTCCAGTCAGTTGGCCAGGTGATCATCCTTCAGATTTCTTGGCACAACATGGTGAGTGCATCCCAGACAGCATCTGTTTGTTGAAATACGTCAATTGGTATGCCATCAATTCTTGGGGCCTTGTTTTTTGCCAATTCCTTCAGAATTCCTTGAACTTTTCTCATCACCACAGGCTCTTGCTCATATGTTACATAGCAAAGTCAAATAATGGTTGGGAAAAGTCATATTGAAGGATAAACTCCACAATTGTTGAGTCAGAACAAATTCATGGGTTTTCAGGGGCTGTAAATTGCACAGAAAGAAACTGTCCTTTGTCTTTCTTGCAGCAGCTTTCGGATTGAAACAGATTGTCTCTGATGGCCTAGTGAGTAAGGAGTTGTGCTGCAAACACAAATACAGGCAGTTCAAATCAATCAGCTGCTCTACAGGAGAAAGATGGGCATCTCTTCCCAAGCAATTTACAGCCTCTGAAAACCTGTTAGAGGGTCAGTTATGAGTTGGTTCTGACATGATGACACATAACCGCAACAATGCTTACAGATAAAAATAAATTTCTAAAAAGAAAATTACCCAAAATTAAGATCAAATCTCTGTAATCCAGACTACCCTTTTTCCAATCTGCACTGTAGGAATTAGAGTGATGCTGGGATTCCAGAGTCATTATCTAACCTTGTTGTTGTTAGGTGCCGTTGCGTCGTAGACGACTCATAGTGACCCTACGAACAAAAGACCTGAGCACTGTTTGTACATAGAGTTTCCAGAGGCAAGCCATTTCAGAAGTGGATGCTGCTCCTGCTTCCAGGCTTGTTTTAGTCAGCAAGTTCCAGCCAATACTGTCCGCCATGGGTAACCATTACCACGTTTGGCACATCGCTGTCACAGTGTTCAGCGTCACAGCAACCACGAGTTACCTATGTACAGCAATGCACAGACCAGTGCTATAGCACCTAGAAGAATGTTTGACAGGAAAACAATTTGAACCCAGCCGAGGGCCACAGATTAAAATCACCCACCTTCGGCTTGGTAGCATAACTTTCTTTCCATTAGGCCAACGTAGCTCTCTCTCTGTTGTCGTCGTCATTTTTGTTATAGGATAAATAATTTGTCAGTCCCTTCTTTGATATGTCTCAAAGGCTCAGGCATTTTCACATTCATGTTGATACTCCCAGCTCAGGAAAATATCTTTATAGATTAAGTGCTTGTACCTGAAGGTTCCATCTCCTTTTGTTAACCTCTTAATATCACAAGCTTCTACCTTGAAGATGTTCCTTCATTCATAGAAACAGGTACTTATTCTTCTTCATGGCAGAAGGAATTTTGCACTTGTTTCCATTCAGAGGTTGATGGAAGATTTGAGAAACTTTCAAGCATTTTAGCAATTTCTGAGCATCTAGCTTGCAAGATTAATCTGTTGGATTGGAAGGCTATTTTTTTTTTTTTTTTACTTTGCTTAGCTCAGTTTAGCAGCAATTTAAACATAGATTCTTTTACAATCTGTTGTTCTACAAGGAAAGCCTCATTTCACAAAATTCCATGCATAGTGGAGCCTCTAGGCTCAATAGAGACAACTGCATTCATTATCACCAGTCTTTCTAATTCAGGGAGGAATCCTGTTTCAGCTCGTTATCTCTCTGAGTTCCGGCTTCATCAGTCTCTATTAGGAAGTCCCTTGCCTTTCTGCCAAGAGGCACTGGAGGTTAGTGTCGCGTTTCCCTGCTGCAGATGCCAGATTCCAACAGCCTCCTCCTTTCCAAGTTCTTTCCCCTCCACCTCAACCCTGTCTTCTTTTAGGCCAGAAACCTGTCTTCCCTCATTAGGAAAAATATGTCTTCTCTCATAGGACAGCCCTCTCTTAACAGAAGCTGGCCAATGGGCTCTTTCTGTACCTCTCTCCCATTATAGTCACACACTACTTGTTCATTTGTTGTTGTTGATGATGTTGTGTGCCATCTAATCAGATCTGACTGGCACAGTTTGCCCCTCCTTCTCCTGCAG
Source organism: Elephantulus edwardii (assembly GCF_000299155.1). NCBI lineage: Eukaryota > Metazoa > Chordata > Mammalia > Macroscelidea > Macroscelididae > Elephantulus > Elephantulus edwardii. The sequence goes on along the minus strand of NW_006399834.1, from coordinate 11,450,422 downwards.
AGCATCTGGTGGATTTGAACCACACGCTTTCGGGATTACAGCACAGCTTCTTGCCACTAGGTCACCAGAGCGCCCTACTAATTGTTCATTCTTGCCACTGAAGTTAACTCACCATCTCTTCTCATCTCTGGTCCCCCAAATGTTCCAGACTAGAATCAATTCACCTCTCTCAGATTCACTCTCCTACTATTCAACCAGGATTATTCATTAAGAGAAAAAAGGGCGCGGGGTAGAAATAAAGGAACAAAGGCCAGTTGTGGAAGACGAGTGAGGAAGGCAATAAAAAAGGTAAAGATGTGGGGTAAGAGTTTCAGATTGTGGGAGAACTAGACTCTGAATCAGGAAAGGAAGCTTTCCAAGAGAACAGAGAGCACAAGTCTGTGTCTTAAGACTTTTTTTAAAAATATATTCATGTAAAAAATTAATGGCTCATCCAGCCCCAATTTAATTTAATGTTTGCAGCCTGGTAGTGTTTCTTCCACCTCCATTGCTGTAATTTCTTTCCTTCCTGTGAATTTTGTAAGACAAAAATAAAGAAACAGAATAACACAGGAGGACTACAGGCAGCATTTTACAGACTGGAACCAGGAACCAGAACCTCGGGAATTTCTCCTCAGATCTTTCCACTATCTTCACACACATCCGCTTTGGCTTTGATTGCAAAAGAGCACCTACTTCTCTTGTTTAAAGTTTCACTTTCAGGGCTACATATAGAAAGCTGGACAAAAACAACAATAACTCATTGCCATCAAATCAAATCATAACTGATCCTCCATTGGTTTTTGAGGTTATAAACAGCACAGGAGGAGATTTACCACCTTTCTCCCTCAGAGTGCTAGTGGATTTGAACCACCAGTGTGGTACGTCTCTTGGGTAAGGATTTTGTCCTGGGGAAAGAAAGGGTAGGGCATGCAGTCCTCCAGTCCTGTGTTTTTTTACCTTTCTGATAATAACTACTCTGCGGAGTGATCTCTTCTTCAGAGGCTCTTTTGTGGCACACTGACCTCTCTATTTCCAATTGTCCCATCTTCCACCATTTTTTTTTCCTGTGAATGCTTCCCAGTAACTAATTTTCATCTTACGCCCTATCTTAGAGACAGTCTCTGTGGAACTAAACCTAAAATGCCTTAGGAGCTAGATAGCTGCAAGAGTAGCAAATCAAAATCAAACTCACGGCTATCAAGTTGGAACCAACTCATAGCCGACTCTCTGGTAGGTTTTCAGAGGCTGCAAATAACATGAGAGAAGATCACTCATCTTTCTCTGGGGGAAATGCTCACGGATTCAAACCACCTGCCTTTAGGTTGGCAGCACAATTTCTTAGTTACTAGGCCACTAGAACCCCCAGCAAAAATGATAGAGATTAAAATGAGGAAAGAAAAAATCCCCAATAAGGGACAGGTTAGATGGAAGAGAAAAATGAGGGAGAAGGATTTAAAGTATGAACTGAAAGATGGTTCAGTGGGTAAACCAGGAAACATTTTATCTCCTCTTCCTGGTTCCATGTATCTTCCAATATCTTCTAATGTATGCGCATACACGCATGCATACACTTGCACATGTGAGTATTCTTTTCTGGCAAAAGACTACGTGGGATGCCCTTCTCAGATATTGTACATGTCACTAAAAAGTTACATGTTATTTTATCCTAAAATATATTTTCTTTACAGTTCCCTAATTCTAGTAACAACAGAAAGTTTTGACAGGAAATAAAACAAATGAAAACACATTTTAAAGAAATGTCATCTTTGAGGCTCTAGCAAAAGTAATTATAGGATATGCAACAAAGAAAGAGACAGAGATAAAAATGCAGTTTCTTTCTGAGTTCAGAGTGGGGCCCATTTGATCCTGCTCTCTCCGAGCCATGAGGGCTAATTCCAGCTCTATGCTGAGTTGAGAAATTCTGCCTGAGACTTAACCTATCTCCTTTCTTTCTCCTCCTGTAATGACAATAATAGAAAATAACAACTATAACTTCATGCTTGCTGGGTACTAGAGTTATTAATGGATTTAACCCTCACAAAACCCCTTTGAGTCGGTAGTATTGTCATTATTACCATCTTCATTTCTCCGGTGAGGAAACTGAGATGCAGAGATAACAAAAGTCCAATTTACCCACTTCGCATAGTTGTGAAAATCAAATCAAAGTATGTAAAACCACATTGACAATTCTAATACACATTGATACATATTCTGTATGGTAGAATCATTACTGTAGTATTTACTGCTGACTTCATTAACTCTTATTATCAGGGCCACTGGCCTTGCTTTGATTTAAATGGCATTTCTCTGGTGGTCTTACAAACAGAAAGGAGATTTCTCTATTAAGGATGTAGAGTTCTTTGTGCCTATCAAAGGCCTTCCTTTCTCATGTCTGGAGATCTGGCAAGGTGGTCTCATCAGAGAACCTCCAGGGAGAGAAATTAAAAAGATATCTATCTCTGTTGGCCCTGTTGCTATCTTCTCAGTGATATTGTCAGGTGTCCTCAAATTGGGTGTGATTTATTATGACCATATGAACAATAGATCTGAAACCTCTCTTACCCTGTGCCATCCTTATCCTTTCCACTGCTACAGTCATTTTTCAATCCATTTTATTGAGGATCTTCCAAGTATGATCTTCCTTTCTAAGGAACAGCCTCTCTTAGCAACATACACACAAAAGTATGTAGGACGAAGCTTCACCATCCTTGCCTCTAGTCAGCACTCTGGTTGCTCTTTCTCCAAGACATATCTGTATACTCATTAATCTTCTCTAATACTCCAAGAGAAGGCAGGACATGCTTGTAACTTGCCATCTTGGATCAAATGTATGGAGAAGGAGGGTGGCAAAGAGTTTGGAGCCCATAGCAACCAATCTACAGGCTCATCAGGACTTACAACTTCTATAAATACTATAGGTCATGGAGGATTTTGGCCTATCACATTCTCTTATGGACAACAGGAAGTTGTTGTGGCTGAGAGGTCCTAAATTGGATGTTCAGGTAAACACTGGCATATGGCTGCCATATTGAGATGAATAAGCAGAAGAAACTTATTCAAGAGAAAACAAGGATAATGGATAGGTAAATCGCCAAATTGGACAGAGGGAGCAGACTGAAGATGGCAAAGGTCATGGGGGGGGTGGGTCCAATCCCCATGGGCCTTGTAGACCAAGCTAAGCAGTCTGGCCTTTTCTCAGGGTAAAAGAATGACCTAAATTGATGTGCACTTTAGAAAAATCAGATTATCAGTAGGGTGTAAAGTAGATTTGAAAGAAACAAGACTGGATGTGTTGTTGTTAAATGCTGTTAAATTGAGCACAACTCATAGCGATCCTATGAACAAAAGACCTGAAACTTGTACTATAACTATGGTCATTTCTCTAAAGACTGGATGTTGTGGTTATGTGCCATCCAGTCGCTTGTAACACACAGCGACCCTATATACAAGAGCCCTAAACGCTGTTCTATCCTGTGCCAGCCTCACTGTCTCAAACACACTCATTCCCACCACTCCACTCACTGAATTGATCCATCTCATTCAGGGTCTTCCTCTCCTGCGCCACCCCTCCACTCTCCCAAACATGATGTCCCTCTCCAAGGACCAGTCCCTCCTTGCAACATGCCCAAAGTATGTCAGACGAAGCTTCAGAATCCTTGACTCCAAAGAGCATTCTGGCTTCACCTTCTCCAGCACAAACCTGTTTGTTCTCCTAGCAGTCAAAGGTATATTCAACACTCTTCTCCAGGACCACATCTCAAAGGCATCAATTCTCTTTCTATCATCCTTATTCATTGTCCAACTCTCCAATGCATAGCGCGTAATTGCAAAGAACATAGCCTGGATCAGGCACACCTTAGTCTCCAGCCTGACACTGTTGCTCTTCAGTACTCTTGAGAGGTCCCTCACAGCTAACTTTCCCAATGCAATTAATCTCCTGATTTCCTGGCTGTTGTTACCAAGAGTGTTGACTGTGGAACCAAGTAAACTAAAACTGTTAACTATTTCAATCTCTTCACCATCCATACTGATGCTGCCAATTGGCCCAGTGGTAAGAATCTTTGTTTTCTTGACGCTGAGCGTCAATCCATATTGAAGACTACAGTCCTTGACCTTCTGCAGCAAGCGCTTCAGGTCCTCCTCAGTTTCAGCAAGCAGGGTTGTGTCATCTGCATAACACAGGTTGCTGATGATTCTTCCACCAATCCTGATGCCACATTCCTCCTCATACAGCCCAGCGTCTCAGATGATCTGTTCTGTATACAGTTTGAAAAGGTATAGAGACAAAATTAAGAGGCTGTTACAGGAATTAACCATAAGATGATGATGCTTTTCAATGAAGACAAAACTCTGGGGGAGGATCGAGGAAGGCATCAAAGGAAAGTACATTAGAGTGGTAGGATGGAGAGGACTTGGCGAATGTGGAGCTGAGGGGAGACAGGAATGGAGGGCAGCATACTCTGACAGGGGACAGCAAGACAAGTTCCTGGAGCTGAGCACCAAGGTAGCAACATTCCTAGCGGCTTAGTGGTAAAACATTGTGCTGCCAATCCAAAGGTAGGTGGTTCTAATGCACTAGCTACTCTGTGGGGAAAAGAGCTCCTCTAACTGCCTCTTAAATCCTGCAATCAGTTAGATTAGCTGTCAGTTGATTTCTGACTCACTGGTACACAACGACAACAACAATCACTCCAATAACCAGGCTCAACATTTAAAACTTATCTCCAATTCCACCCTAGTGTGGCCCTATCCTTAGGGGCTGATGACATATGCTATATCCTCTATAGCAAAAATGAATTTCAGGTTGCCTGCTGCTTGAGCCTCTCGCTAGAGCTCTATGTTTATACACTGGAGAGAATCGAATCTCACATAACCATATATGTGACAAAGACCTCAGCTATAAGCAGCATTAATGAAGACAAATGAGTCAGCCAAATGCTGCAGCTTGCAAAGCTCCCAAGACCCAGCTTTGCAGGGAGGTTGCTTTTTTTTTTTGTGAGGGGAGTTTGTCTTTGGTTGAGGCTCTTGCTTTGTCTGATGGGAATCCATGAGGACCCTCCCACGAAGAGCCTGCTCCAGCCACAACCTGGCCAGCCCTAGCTAGGGGGTAGGCAGTCTCAGAGGGCTTTCTGAGTTTTAAGAAGATTCCAAGAGCATGTTTACACATTTTTATGAAAGGCATTTTAGGGGAAATATGTAAGTAGAGATTAGCTGGGAATAGTGGTCTGATTACATTAAATAAACAAGCTCCAGGCTTCCTGGTGGTTGCTGATTGGGAAAGCAGCCATTAGAATCTTAATTCCAGCCAGTAAGTTACAACCCATCACAAACCATCTTATTGGGTGCTGGGAAACCATTCTGAGCCTCAAATGGGGCTATGCTCTTTCTTGGTTGAATTCCCTTTCCCCTCTAAGCCCGCTTGTATCATATTTCCCATGCACTTCTCTTTGTGAGGAAACAGAAACATTCCATTTTGGAACTTTTACAACTCCTGAGGGCATAAAGCTTCACAGCCAATAAGAAAAAGAAAGGTACCTGTAAACCAGCAGTGTGAGGCTGGAGCTGGTGATGTGGCCATGGATCTACCTTAACTGATGGCGGGCATGCATGGCAAACAGACTGCCCTTTCATGATACTGTTTTGATATTTACAATGAGCTCAGACAACTTCTAGAATGGTTCCTTGCACCTTTGATGGCAGGACCCAAGATATCCACCCTGTTAACAGGCAGAACTGCTCATGGTGAAATTTCTCACGTGCTGGCAGCAGGAAGAGTGTTCCATCACTTTGATATTTGCTCCATGAAATTTAGGAGGTTGCAAGGAGTGACATCTTGGAGAAATTGCAAGCATGCTGGTCGTTAGAGGTGAGGATTATGACGCTTCATCTCACCTATGTTGGTCATATTGTTAGGAGGGGTCAATTATTGGGAGGAAAAAAAGACATCAAGCAATTGGTAAAGGAAAGAAAGACCCTCAACAAGACAGAGTGATACAGTGATTGCAGCTATATAGGCTCAAGTATATCAGAGATGATGAAGACGGCACAGAATCAGGCAAAGATTGTAACAACAACAAGGAATAAAATGTCTCTTTCTCTCTGAGTCTCCAGTATGACATTTAAAAGATCCTACCCTTTTATCAGAGTCTAAATGAAAACATTCTCAGATAGTTCCCAACACAAATTAAACCAGCCAGTTTTATTAGATCAATATAAAGGGATTTGAAACTAATTAATCAGTGTGTCTAAAGATCAGTCAATGACAGCAAGACAATGGAATGAAAACCTGGCAAGCCAGTGAAAAAGGCCTGGGTTCAGATAACGCAATACCATGGGTCTCATCCCTCATGGAAGAAATGCCAATTGCTGAGTTTAAAAAAAAAAAAGACAGTAAGTTGGGTGACAAATTCCTTGTCACTTGCAATCTTCTTCAGGGAATAACCTGTAAGTGACACATAGATTGATTTTCTATTTCTCGGGAGAAGAGAAGGAAGTAACAGTGATCTGAAAGCATAAATATCTTCAAATAATGCTAGGCAGATGTCTGGAAGAAAACGTGTATAAAAGAAATACAAAATTAAGAAGAATGCACTTGGGAAAATAGGTTTCCAGATTAACAGAATTAATGTGGTCCAATAAAATTGGATTGAGAAACACAATGTGGAGCATCAGTTTATGTGGTTTAGCTAGTGAGCACACCTTCTTGGTAGCTGTTAAGTGTCGTTGAGTCATAGACGATTCATAGCAACCCTATGAAAGAAAGACCTGAATGTTTATATAACTTTCATCCATTTTGGAAGTGGATACCACTGCTGCTTCTTGGTAGAGGCAGAGGGAAATTCTCATGTAGTCCCCCCACCTCCAGCCCCCGCAACTTACATCAGGCTCCAGTTTCCTTACTGCACAAAACAAAGGGCTGAGCCAGATGTATTCTAAGGTTTCTTCTGGCCTAGAGGTGCTGTTGTTTTGTTAGGTAGAGAGGAGGAGTTGGCTCTGTCTCAAGGTGACCCCATGTACAACAGAAGAAAGCACTGCCTAGCTCAAAGATGCTCCTCCTATTCAATATTGTTTCCACCTAGCCTGAGGAATGGTCAGATCAGTGTTAACTTGGAGCTGGGGACAATTTGTGTTGTGGGAGGACACATAGAGTGAGGACTCTAACGTTTGGATCAGGTCTACCTCCACCCACTAACTTAAAATCCTCCCATAGGTGGTAAGGAATTGCATGACGAATACAAAGGTATGCCTTTCTAATCCACCAGCTGCTTCATGGGAGAAAGATGGTCGATCTCCTCTGAAAATTCACTGGTGGGTCAGCCATGGATCCATTCCAGATTTGATGTTACAAAACAACAATATACTTGCATGCTGGCTGGCTAGCTCAAAATGCATGCACATTCTTCATGTCTCTTGCAGTGTTGGGGGGGCAGAATTATGGAGACAGAAAGAACTGAGTTCAAATTCCCACTGTATTATCAACAGGTTGTAATTCTAATCTCCCTCATGCAAAAGAATATTGTTGCTGTTGTTAGATGCCATCACGTCAACTACAACTCCTTGACCTGCTACAGCAAACACTTCAAAAGAACTCCTTAGTTTGGTGAGCAAGGTTTTGTTATGTGCATAGCACAGGTTGTTGATAAGTCTTTCTCCAATCCTGATGCCACATTCTTCTTCATCAAATCCAGCCTCCTCAATGATCGGTTCAGCATATTGATTGAAAAGGTATTGATGCCTTTTCAAAGGATACATCCTGATGCACTCCTTTCTTGATTTTGAACCATGTGTGTTCCTTTGCTCTGTTCTTGATCTATGTGTAGGTTTCGTATGAGCACAATTAAGTGTTCTGGAATTTCCATTCTTCTTAAAATTAGCTAGCAATTTGTTGTGATCCACATAGTCAAATACCTTTGCATTGTAAATAAAACACAAAAAGACATCCTGTGGTACTCTGCTTTCAGTCAAGATTCATGTGACATCAGATAACCCCAGTGCTACAGCCTCTTCTAAACTAAGTTTATATTTATCAAAGTATATAATCTCTATCGATGTGCTAGTCATTTTTGAATAATCTTCAGCAAGATTTTACTTGCATATGGTATTAGTGACATTGTTCAATAATTTTCACATTCTCTTGGATCTCCTTTTTTTGAGAATGAGAATCAATCTAGATCTCCTCCAGTCAGTTGACCAGGTAGCTGTTCTCCAGATTTCTTGGCACAAGCTGGTGAGCACATCTATCTGTTTGTTGAAATATCTCAATTGGTATTCCATCAATTTCTGGGGCCTTCCCCCTCCCCCCGCTCCAATTCTTTAAGAGCAGCTTGGAATTCTTCCTTTATTACCCTTGGTTCTTGATCATATCTTACTTTCTGAAATGATTCTGTATTAAACAATTCTTTTTGGTGTAGTGACTGCATATTCCTTTCATCTTCTTTTGATGATTCCTAGATCATTTAAGATTTTGTCCATAGTATCTTTAAATATTTCAACTCAAGGCTTTAGTTTGTTCTTCATTTCCTTCAGCTTGAGAACTGCCAAGTGAATTCTTCCTTTTTTATTTTCTGACTCCAGCTCTCACATATTTCATTATAACACTTTGCTTTGTTTGCACAAGCTGCCCTTTGGTTCCTTTAGCCACTAGAAATATTTCATTTCTGCTTGCAGTATTTTAAAGCAAACTCTATCATGCTTCTACTGTTTAGTTCAACCACAGCTATCCTTTCACTCTCTTCCTGAATTCATTTCAGACACTCATTTTCCTCCAGCAAAAACATCATCCTCTCCCACCATCACCCATGGACTTAGCTCCTCTCTGTAGATGGCTAAGTCAGGAAAGGAAGAGGAGGGAGCTCTGAAACCCTCTTGGAACCTGACCTCAGATAAGCAGACTAAAGGGAACAAACCCCCTGCAGACCTGATTTGGCAGACTCAGCCTTTTTTATACTAACAAGTGAATGCAGGGAAGACGCTCAGATGCTGAGAACAGATTCCAAAGACTTGTAGAGGAGCAGGAAGGAGGCCTACTGTTGAAAGAAGGAGGTTACTCTGTACATCAGTGCTAGACTTTATATATCAAGACCGGTACTATCCAATACAGTAGCTACTAGCCACATGAAAGGGAGCTTTGGTGGTCAAGAGGCAAAGAGTGTGTTGCCAATCCAAAGGCAGGTTATTTAAATCCATTAGCTGCTCCACAGGAGAATGATAGAGTAGCCACCTCCCGTGTGACTTACAGCCTCTGAAAACCCACTGAGGGTTCCAACTCAATGGCACTTAACAACAGCCACATGAAGGGAGTTCTGGTGGCAGAGTGAGTAAGGAGTTATGTTCCCAACCCAAAAGCAGGTTGTTCAAATTTACTGGTTGCTCTGAGGGGAAAAATATGGGTAATTTTCTCCTGTACAACTTATAGCCTCTGAAAACCCACTGGGGAATCAGCCATGGATCAGTTCCAACTCGATGGGAACGAGGCTCGAGGGAAGTGTTTTGAGCCACATGTACTGTTGAGCATTTGAAATGTGACCAGGCAGAACTGAGTGCTGTAAAGCACACACATGATTTCAAGTGGTATGAAAAAAAGAATGTAAAACATCTCATTAATAGCTGTTGACATGGTAGTTTTGTTAGAGTGTTAATGATTTGGCTATATTAAGCTAAGTAGGTGGATTGACATGATGACTGCCGCAATGGGCTCTTATGTGTCAGGAAGTGTGAGGATGGCATGGGATTCAACAGAACTCAGATCTTTTGCTCATAGGGTCGCTATGAGTTGTACTCGATGGCACCTAACACAACAACAACAATAAAATGGTATAAAAATTTATATCACCTGTCTCTTTTTTTCACTCTCTAGAATGTGGCTAGAAAATGCAAAACCACAGATATGAAATACTAACTCATAGCTGTGGCTTGCATTGATTTTAATTGACAGAGCTGAGATAGACGCACTCGTCAGCTCTCATTTTAGTCCTGCCTGGTTTGCTCCACTAAACAGGGCTCTAGCTGCCTGGTCTCAGCTTGGGTTTCCTGCACAGTAACAACTACACTGACCCCTACTCTCTAATTGCTATCATTTCAGGGTGTCCCTGCCTCTAAAGCCAACCCTGGGGCACTAGAACAAGAAGTCAGAAAATAACATGATTTATGTTAAAATTCTGTGGGTATGGTACCAAAGTGAGGCAGATTTAAAGTTAAATGATCATTTCCTTCTTTAAAATTTTCCAGCATATCTTTTTATTATGTATAAGCACTTTGTAAAAAGTGTTTAAAACTCTAAATTTGAGGACTCTGTATGTCTTTGCCACACCTCTGGGACAGGCTTACTGACCAAAAGGAGCCTGGGAAGAGGCCTTATGTGGCTCAGGGGAGTTGGGTACTGTCAGGCCAGATGACAGTCAGTGTCTTTCTGTTGTGTAGTATCCTGCCAGAACTGGGTCCCGGTACGATTGGTGACAAGTCAGAGCTCTGTAGAAACTCCCTCAAGTATGCCAACTTACCACCCTTCTGGTCTCAGGTGTCAGTTTCCCCTGCCTATTGGCAACAGGAAGTAGAGCATGATGGCCACAGGACTCTTCCTTTTACCTTATTAATGAAATTGCTCTAGCTGCCTAATTGATACATTTGCATCTGGGGAGAAGGAGGAAGACATGGGAGACACTTCTCTTGCCCCAAACCTGCAGTATACAGACATAAAAAAGCATGCATGTTTCCATACATGTTTCTGGACTGAGGGCTGAGGACTCCATGTGATGTCAGTGTTTTGGATGGAGAAAGCAATCCCAGACTAAGTAACCATAAGTTCCTGGGTAATAAGTATACCATTGCGGGGGTTGTAGTTGGTAACAGCAAAATGTATTTTCTCCTCTGGTAAATGGCCTAGAGATTGGTCTAAAGGAAGCAACAGCTGCAAGGCACATAGGTCTTTTAGGAAGTTCATGTCAAGGTTGATGTCATCAACAATGGGCAGGCTGCCCAGGCATTACAGAGCAAGGGGTGGAGGCAAGAGCATTGCAAGGAGGAAACAGCACAGAGAGAAGAGTGGACCTTGTTCACACAGGCTCTGCTTGAATGAATGGTGGTTTATTCTTTTGTCATTCTCAAAAGTCAGATCTTTCAAAGAGTTTCCAAGGCTGTAAATCACGTCAGGAGGAGATTGCCCATTTTTTTCCTTTGGGGATAGCTCTCCTATGTACCAGAGAAACAATCTCACATCTCAAACTGGACTATCCTCTAAGGACCAAGGCTTTAAGGAAAGAAAGACAAAGGTGGCTGAGGCTGATGTTCAAAGTTCAAGGCCAGTCCTTACATCATACAGGCAAGGAGATCATCCACTGTAACCCCACAGTGTCCTCAGCCAGGGCAGAGTCTGATTCTCCTGTCCCACTGCTCTCTCTGGTGAGATTCTTCAACCAATGGAAAATATGAAGAGAGATGAATTAAAAAAGGAGAAAGGAGATCTGGGGGAGGGGAGGAGAGGAATAAACTCATAGGCTGCCCAGCCCCAGCCTATAGCCACATGGCACCAAAGTGCTATACAGAGGGAGAGCAATCATTTGGTGCTTTGTGTCTCGTCCAGTTCTCCAATCAAACCTGCATATTCTGAGGTCTTCCTGTTCCATTTCACTCAAGCTTTACTCAGACCTAGGCGGGGCCAGTTCTTGGAGAATGACTTCATGCTTGGAAGGGTAGAAGATTAGCACAAAGAGGAAGACCTGGGTGAGATAGACTAGTACAGTGACTGTGGCAATAGTGAAGTTGGTTCAGGATAGGGCAAGGTTTCAGAGCCATTGATCATAGGGTTATTATAAGACATAACATAACAACAATGGCAACAGGTTCGAATTATTATGTCTAAAACTTTCCTCTGGAACATTAGATTGCAAAAAGAAGTATACATTCTTTGAATCAGATTCCTGAGAACTAAATGCGGAGGATTTAGTGGATTTAACAGTCTTGTTGCATATCATTTCAGTCAGTCTATCAGATGAATACACAATAAGGTGCCTATCCTGTCAGCAGGGCATAAGAGACAGCAAGAGTCTAGGTAAATCAGAATAACACAGCTGGAGATCTGCTAATCAGGACTATTTAGGGAAAACATAGAACACAGAGAATGCCAGGATAGAACCATTCCCGAGGTTGTAGAATTGCCCCTTCATTGGCTATGGAAATACTAGTTTCAAAATCTACTCCCTTGGTCATGTAAGGCCATTAGGAAAAGTCAACCTGATAACCTCAACCTACTAAGTCTCAGTAAAAGTGTTATAATAGGAGTAATACAGAGCAAGAAAATGCTGCATGGTTCAAAATCAGGAAAGGTGTTTATGCCAGAGATGTGATATATTTCCATACATTTTCAATCTGTATGCAGGACAGATCATCTGGGAGGCTGGGTTTTATGAGGACGAATATGGCATCAGGATTGGAGGAAGATATATCAACTATATAAATTATGCATTTGCTGCAGAAGATTAAGGACTGCAGCTTTTAATATGAATTGAATATAAAATGAAGAAAACAAAGATTCTCACCTGTGGGCCAATTGGCATCATCATGACAGATGGAGAAGAGATTGAGATTGTTAACAGCTTCAGCTTGCTTGGCTCCACAATCAACAACACTCTTGTTATCAGCAGCCAGGAAATCAAAAGAAAAAATGCATTGGGAAAATCTGCTTTCAGGAACCTCTCCAGAGCACTGAAGAGCAATGATGGCAAGTTGGAGACTAAGATGTGCCTAATCCAGTTCATGGTCTTCATAATTACTTGTTATGCATCAGACAAGTGGACAATGAAAAAGGATGACAGAAGAATTGACGCCTTTGGGTTGTAGTGCTGGAGAAGAGTATTGAATATACCTTGGACTGCTAAGAAAACAAACAGGTTTGTCCAGTAGAGGGTAAAACCAGGCTTCTCCTTTGAGGCAAGAATTCTGAAGCTTCATCTGACATAAATTGGGCATGTTGCAAAGAGGGACCAGTACTTGAGAGGGACATCTTGCTTGGGAGAGTGGAGGTTCAGCCAGGAAAGGAAGACCTGGATGAGACGGATTGACACAGTGACGGGGGTAGTGGGGGTAGCTGTGTCAGATACAATTAGATTGGCTTAAAATAGGGCAGGACTCAGAGATGTTGTACATAGGGTCACTATGACTTCCAAACAACTTGATGGCATATAACAAAAACAATGGCTAGGGAGTTGCACTCCCAACCCAATGGTGGTCAGTTCAAATCCACAGGAGAAAGATAGGCAATCTCTTCCCACGCAGTTTACAACCTCTGAAAACCCACTGAAGGGACAGCTATCAATTAGTTCTGACTCCACAGCAGTGAGTTGAATATGTGTCTGAGAGCTGGACAATGATTAAGGATGGCAGAAAGAAAATCAATGCTGTTGAGTTGTGGTGTTAGAGAAGGGCACTGAATAGTCCATGGACTGCCAAAAGAATGGATAGATCTTGGAGAAGCTTCAGTCAGAGCATTCCTTAGAAGCAAGGATGTTAAAGCTTTATCTCACATACTATGGACAGGTTTCTAGAAGGGGGTATTCCTTGGAAAAGGACAGCATTCTAGGAAAGATGAAAGATCAGTGAAAGAAAGGAAGACCTTCAACATGATGCATGGTTACAGTGAGTGAACCAGTGGGCTCAAGTTTGTCAGAGCTGATGAAGATGGTGCAGGAGAGAACAAGGTTCAGACATGTTATTCATATGGTCTATATGAGTTGTACTCAACCTGACAGCACATAACAACAACAACAACAACTATATCCAGGCCCAATTCTGGTACTTTTTATGAATTTTTTCAAAAAATATGATCTCTGGAACAAGACAAGTGTCACTCTCCCTCCAAAGTGGCCCTGAGTGTCCCTCTGCTAGTCTTCCATCACAGACCAATTTGAATCTTCAGCTTAAACATCCCCATGATACATCTTCAAGGATATGAACATGTACGGCCAAGCACAATCAATAAGAGTGCATCTAGATTCCAAAATCAGTCTCCATAATGGTCTATGTGTTTCCTACTGCCAAGGGGGCCCTTTAGAGTGGTGAGAGAGGATCTTCACCCTGAAACCCACAGCGTCCCTTTTCAGCAGGAAGTAGCTAAGAGAATACGCCATCCCCTTTTCCTTATGAATCAGGGTGAAGTCTCTCTCAGGGAGGAGTGATAGGGAATGGCAAGGGACACACCAACAAGGGAGATTAATCAGAACTGACTTTGACAAGCTCTGTGGCAATTGGACAATTAAAACAGACATTCGGATGGCGGGGAAGAAGAACAAACTGGGGAGGAGGGTGGAGAGAATGGTGCAGCAATGAAGGAGTGAAAGCCCAGAATCCCTGTGAATGTTCATTGAAACTAATAAAATTTAATAATAATATATTAAAAAAAAATCCCAGTTAAAGTCTTTGCCAGAAGTGACCTCAGGCTTACTTCTCTTCATTACAAAGAACGAAACAGGCCCTAAAGTAGAAATACGTACTCCAGCTTGACCCCCCCCAACCCAACTGCCATTAAATGGGCTAGACTTTAAGAGACAACACCAGAAAGCGCATCTGGAGGTCTCTGGGGAGCAAGAACTGTTGGTTCATTGCTATCATTCCACTAGGGATCCAGAAGAAAAACCTCATTTTGTGAGAAAGTACAATAGTACAATACACAAAAATTCTGAAAGTGAAATAACTTATAAAATTAATATTGTCTTTATAAAACAAACTTCTGAGGTAGCTTTCTATACTTCCTTGAGAGTATTTAATAAATGATTGTAAAATTTATTTCCTGACACCTTATCAAGCCCACATGCATTGCATGATATCCACTGTTACAACCGCTCTTAACATATTAGCTTGCATGAGATTCTTTCAAGAGGAGTGTGTCTTATGTGGAGGAGGCAAAGAAGAAAGCAAACAGGGCCTTGTGTGACTGCACAGATAAACACAGAAACACTAGATAGCTTCCATTTAACTTTGGGTCCTTACAACATGCCACATGGGGAAAATGAGGCTCAGAGATGTCAAGAAACACCATTTTCACAAAACCATTCAAAGGCATTGGGTTGGAACTAGGGGACTCTGGTGACATAGTCTATAGAGAGTTGAACTGCTACCCCAAAGGTGGCACCTCTCAGGTGATTCAAATTCATCAGTGACCCCAAGCAATCTCCTCCATATGACTTACAGCCTCCAGGAAAACTCACTGTAAGGTCAGCTGTAAGTCAGTTCCAACTCGATGGTAATGAGAGAGAAGAGTTGGAACCAGGCTCCCCTAACTTTAAAGAGAAGTACAGAAAGGGTACAAATAAAGATGAAGTCAAGACACTCTCCACAATTCTGCCCCATGCCACCCTAATTACCGCTGTGATTGCTAAATCCTGTAATTCCCTTTCTTTTTGGTCTTCCTTGTCTTCTCCAACAAGTTAGAGTATATTTTGGGTGTATCCTAAGCAAAGCCTGCTGATGAGAGCCACTCAGACATGTTCCGCCAGCCCAGCTGGTAGGCCTATGAATAAGTGCCACTTCTGGAAAAATTGTCCAGCCAGCATAGTTCAATTAGAAACATTCAAATGCCTGCATTGGTCCCAAAGTGCTATCACCCAAAGCTGCTTGGTCTTGGTTGTGGAGCCAAACAGTCGCACTGCTGGCTCTTAAACCAAGTCTGAAAGAAGCACAACAGGAAGTCCTGCAGGAAGCTTCCCAAAGTTCAGATAAATTAATCTCCAAGAGGATACAGCTTCCACCCAAGCCAACTCCAAGCCTGGCATGTCTAACAAATTCAACTTTCAAGCCCAAGACACCCAAATTGTTACCTCATGTTAAAAAGAACCCAAAGCTGCAAGCAATTAGCACTACATCTGCGAGACTAGGAAAAGACAATCAAGAGAGAACAGGGACTTGAAATGACTATTTTGGTCCATATGGAAAATTGGTATATTGGGTGTGCAGCAAAATCCTTTCAGATATGTTTTTAGACCTTCCATTCTCTTAATTGGGGTTATAAATGTTATTCTAGGAAAAGCAGCACAATTCCTTTAAAACTAGTAGGTCTATCTGTAAGTACAGAGAAAGCTGTTGCAATCTTCAGCAAAGCGTAATGAGTTGAACCTGGCTTATTAATGCAAATTAATCAAACAGCCTAAATTGCAACGTTGGTCAGTCAGTTACAGAATGTCAATACCCCCAAAGGAATCCTGGAAATTATACGCTCCAAGAGAAGGGTTATGGAAAATAAATGATGTTGGGGAGGTAAAACTCTTGGAAGGATATGCATAAAGAAACAGAGTTACGAAAACGTAGGGGCAGCAGCTTGAAAACTCTGGTGTGTGTTTACACAAAGTGTGAGGCTCAGCTCTGCCTCTTAATGGCCAAATGAATCTGGCCAAGTTCTTTTACTGTCTCAGGAATAATTTCTAACTCAAAATTCACTGTCATAGAATTGAAATCACAGAAATCCTCCATCAAGTTCCTGAAGCTGTAAATCGTGACAGGAGGAGACTGCTCATCTCTCTTTGTAGAGCCTTTGGTAGATTTGAACCAAAGGACACTTTTAGCCTTTAATTTAGCATTGTAACTTGCTATGTATTATACCACAGGAACATTTTACACCTCTAATAAAAGACAAAAGTACAACATAAGGTTAATCTTGTTGTTGTTACATGCTGTCAACTTGCTTGTGACTCATAGTGAACCCTATGTACAATAGCTCTGAACCTTTCCTATCCTGAGCCAATCTCACTGTCTCTGATATATCTACCCCAGTTACTGTGTCTATCCATCTCATCTATGATCTTCCTCTCCTGTGCTGTCCCTCCACCTTTCCAAATATGATGTCCTTCTCCAGAGACTCATCCCTCCTGGCCATGTGCCCAAATTATGTGAGATGGAGCTTCAAAACCCTTGCCTCCAAGGAATGGCTTGATTTCACCCTCTCCAGGACAGACCTGTTTGTTTTCTTGGAAGTCCATGGTATATTCAATACTTTTCTCTAGCACCACAGCTCAAAGACATTAATTCTTCTATCGACCTTATTTATTGTCCAGCTCTTGGATGCATAGCTTGGATTAGGCACACCTTAGTCTCTAGACTGACATCATTGCACTTCAGTACCTGGAGAGGTTGTTGACAGCAGATTTTCCCATTGCAATTCTTCTTTTGTTTTCCTGGATGCTGGTACCAAGAGTTTTGACTGTGAAGGTGTTAACAATCTCAATCCCTTCTCCATCTATCATGATGCTACTAACTAGCCCAGTAGTGAGAACTTTTGTTTTCTTGGTGTTGAGCCTCAGTTCTTATTGAAGGCTGCAGTTCTTTCTGTAGCAAATGCCTTAGGTCCTCCTCAGTTTCAGCAAACAAGGTTGTGTCATCTGCACAGCCCAGGTTATTGCTAAATCTTCCCCCATTCCTGATGCCACATTCCTCCTCATTAAGCCCAGCCTCCCAGATGATCTAACCCCAGATAGATGAAAAGGTTTCCATTTCTGGTATTATACTTTCCCTGATTTTGAACCATGCCATGTTTCCTTGCTCTGTTCTGAAGACTGCTTTCTGGTTCAAGTATAGGTTTCACATAAGCACAATTAAGTGTTCTGAGATTCCCATTCTTTTCAAGATTAGCCACAATTTATTGAAGCTCAATACCCAATAAATAAGGCAAGCATAGACTTACTTATTCTTATTTACTAATCTTTAGTTAACAGTTTCACATGTGGTACATTCAATGTATATTAGTAAGTAAACATAATTAAGCTCAAGCTTTATTTGCTTAATTAGGCAATCCACTCCTGACTCAGAGTAACTTTATATATGAAACAATTCACTACAAATTAGTAAATAAATGCAAGCATACCCATGTTTACCTTGCTTACTGGCAACTCCATCCTTATAAAAGACTGTAGATTTGAAAAGAGGCTTTGATTCTATAGGAAGGTGATTTGGAGTTATAAGAGACAGATCCCAGCCATACCAAGAAGAAGAATTTTTTGTGAGGTGTAAGAGTAGTAAACAGGTCAGCCTGCACTTATCTTGCTTATTGGGTAATCTGACACTGCTCTGAATGTTAGAGACATCCACAAAAGAGACTAGTATGATGCTTGGGAAACAGCAGAGCTTAGTAAATATTAGTTAACAAAGGAAGGGGACTTCATGAACAAAATCTCAGTGATTAGGTTGTCACTGAGTGTAACTTGGTAGTTTCTCTTTTTCATCTGCGGGTGAAATAACACAGAAAATGCAGTAGATGTAAGTAAGACTTTTGACCACAAGAGCAGGACATGGTATCCAGGGTCTTTTCTGGAGTAAAAATTTAAAAACAACCTTCACAGAAGGAGCCCACACCTTTTTCTTTTCAGAAGGAATCCATGTCTGAAAATTGAGAGGAAAGAAAGTCTCCTCGTTTACAAAGGTGAGTGAAACATCCACAATGACTTGGATGCAAAGCTATCTCAAAGTGACATAACTCTGAGCAAATTATTTTTTTTCTCTTTTCTTTTCTGGTTGTGTACCGTTGAATCGGATCCAATTGGCTCAGGGGAGATTGCCCTTCCTTCTCCAGCAGAGCACCTGTTGGATTCGAACCACCTACCTTCCAGGATTGCTATGCATCTTCTTTGCCACTAGGCCACCAGAGCTCCCTTGAGCAAATTATTTTTAACAATAACAACAAAAATATTCAAAATGAGCTTAAACAGTGTTCTTTTTATCCTGGAGATAGAACAAGTGCTGCATTAACATGACTGATTAAAAAGGAAAAAAGAGGAGGTGGGGGGGAGTTAAGGTTTGATAAAAAGAGTCTCTAATGGAGTAATATGTTACATGTTTTATGTGTTACACTGATAACCGAAAGACCAGCAATTCAAATCCATGGCTGCTTCATGTGAGTAAAACAGGCAGCCTCTTCCTGTAAGGATTTTCAGAAAGCAATTGGATGGTGACTGAGTCACAAGGGACGCAATATTAGAAGTATATGTTTGTAAGTATTTCCATCTTGGTATAAAAGTAGTCTAGCATTTAAAACATAATGGAAAAATTGGCTATTAGTAACAAATTGTAAAACCTTAGAAGGAAAGGAATATTTTGTGCAAAATTTCCGCCCCCATACAGCAGCTTTAACTTATTAGTCTTAAAAATGAGTACTTTTTAAATGGAAGCAACTTCACTAAATATTTGTCATACAATTTTAAGACATAGTCTGTAGGGAGTTGCAATGCTAAGCCACTAGTGGCTTGAATTCACTGGCTGCTCACCAGGAGAAAGATAGGCGATCACTTCCTGTGTGATTTATAGCCTGAAAAACCCACTGAAGGGTCAGCTATGAGCTGATTCTGACTTGACAGCAATGAGTTCAAGTCTTTAAAACAAAGTTTGTTAGTTGTTATTAGGTGTCTTCGAGTCAAGTAACCCTATGAACAATATATCTAAATCCTGTCCTATTCTGTGCCACCTTCACTCTTTCCTTTTAGGAGAAAATATTTAAAACATATAGCACATCCATTATGCTGACTAAGGCAGTATAGAATGGCAAAAAAACCCCCCCACTGGCTCTATAATATAGCACATTCTAGAACAAGATCATTGGTACTTATTTTGGACAAGAGATGTTACCTTAGTTTGAACGTGCTAATGAGAAACCTATACTTGGTCCAAGAGGCAGTCGTCAGAACAGAGCAAGGAAACACTGCATGGTTCAAAATTGGGAAGGGTGTATGCCAGGGATCTGTCCTATCTCCATACCTTTTCAACCTGTATACAGAACAGATTATCCAGGAGGCTGGGCTCTATGAGGAGAAGTGTGGCATCAGGATTGGTGGAAGATCTATCAACTATCTGTGTTATACAGATGGTACAACCCTGTTTGCTGAAACTGAGGAAGACTTGAAATGCTTGCTGCAAAGGGTCAAGGACTGCAGCCTACAATATGGATTGAGGCTCAATATCAAGAAGACAAAGATTCTCACCACTGGGCCAATTGGCAGCATCAGGATGGATGGTGAAGAGATTGAGATTGTACACAGCTTTAGTTTGCTTGGTTCCACAGTCAACACTCTTGGCAAGAGCAGCCAGAAAATTAAAAGACATATTGCAATGGGAAATTCTGCTATTAGGGATCTCTCCAAAGTACTGAAGTGCAATGGTGTAACTCTGGAGACTAAGGTGCATCTGATACAGGCCATGGTCTTTGCAATCACTTGTTATGCATCAGAGAGTTGGACAATGACTTGGGAGGACAGGAGAATTGATGCCTTTGAGCTTTGGTGTTGGATAAGAGTATTGAGGGTACCATGGACTGCTACGAAAACAAACAGATTCATCCTGGAGAGGGTTAAACTGGGCTGCTCCTTGGAGGCAAGGATTCTGGGTCTTTGTCTGACATACATTGGACATGTTGTAAGGAGGGACCTGTCCTTGGAGAGGGATACGATGCTTGGGAGGGTGGAGGGATAGCGCAGGAGAGGAAGACCCTCTATGAGGTGGATTGATTCAGTGACTAGGGTAATTGGGATATGAATGTCAGAGACAGTGTGATTGGCATAGGATAGAGCAGAGTTTAGGGCTGTTGTACATAGAGTCACTATGAGTCGCAAGTGACTCAATGGCACATAACAACAACAACAACAATAACATGGGGAATCCTACCTCATACAACTGTTGTGCACGTTAAAACCGTACTGTCACATATGTTATTTGATAAGTACTCATTTCTGCCAAAGTTTGTTGTATTAGTAAACAGATTTATTTTGAGTGGCTATGGAGGCTATGGATATAGAGGCTGACTATGTTTCCCACACCTATAAGAAGTAGATCAAAGATCGAGGAATAGATAGCATTCTGTATTTAGCAACAATACACTTGAGTTATAGACACAGTGCTTGCAAGGAAATTAGCTCTGGAGTACTAATTCCCAGACCCAAACCTGCAGAGACAGAAAGAAACGCTTAAGACAAGGAGCAACAGACAAGGGTTTTTCATCTCATTTCTGCTCCTATCTTGTTCTTTGACCTTAGGCAAGTCATTTCACTTCCTATGTCTTGAATTCTAAGTCTCTAAATGACAGACAGACAATATCTAAAGTATATGGAGATCTAAAAATTCCGGTTTTGTTTCTATAGTCTGGTTAATTGTGTCTGTTAAAATGTGCTTCTATGGCTTGGTTCCCACTGTTTGTTCTACCCCAAGAGTCATAGAGATCTGGCTCCACCTTAGTTCAAATCATGATTTGCTCCCTAAGTTAGTGGCTTCATATAAAAAGCAATCTACATGAATCTACGTGAGTCAGGGTGCCAGCTGTCACTGTTGTTCCTTCTGCTTACACTGGAAGATCAGCTAAAGCAGTGTGAGCTGGGAATAAATGGATCTACTATGAAGATAGGATTTTACTATGAAAATGAGTTGTCTGATGAGTTTAAAGCAGAAAAAAATGTTCCAAATACTGTTTTATACCTAAATAATACTACATGAATTAAAAAAAAAACACAACAAAAAACACAAAAATAAAAACACAAACCCAAGCTCAAATACCTCAGCAAAATTTAAGTCCTTGTGGTTATTGCAAAAGTCACTTAACTCCCAACTGATACTCCACCCTGGGCACAGGTTTTGAGTCAGAAACAAAAACAAATTGGAAGTTCTAGAATGCTATAATATCACAAACTAAAATTATTTGATTCAACATTATAGCTTTAGATTTCCCCCAATACTTATCAGTGTTTTGTATCTATGAGGCCGGGTGATCTTTCAAAGCAGAGATATCTCACTTACATATAATACAGTGCCCTGGAATACTGGAGGTGCTCAGTAAGTATTGAATGAGTGAATAGAGTGGTAGATAGATGGATGTGTAAATAACCAAACAGTCAACAAATAGAACAGAGTGAATTCATAATCATCACGAGCAGGTACTAGAGTTTTGTTGTAATTGTCATCCAAGTATTTCCATTATATATTTTAATCCTGACTTACAAGAAGTTTTAAAAAATTATTACTCACAAAAAACCCCCACAACAAAAACCAGTCACACCCAAACTACCAAACTATTACCCCTTTCCTACTCTTTAATAACATCCTGTGGGAGCTCTGGTGGGCTAGTGGCTAGAAGCTGTTCTACAATCTCGAAGGCACAAGGTTCAAGGCCACCCACCAGCCGCTCAGCCGGAGACCTTGGGCAATCTCCTCTTGTGTGATCAACTGCCTTTGAAAATCTGCCAGAGAGTCAGCTATGGGTCAGTATAGAACAACAATGACTTCCTGTAACCAAAAGAATATCAATGTTTGCCTACAACAAATAGCTACTACTTCTCTCAGCAATAACTCTGCTTTTAGAATCTTCATATAAGGGAATATGAAGGACTAAGAAAACAGTTTCAGGAAATCTATTGTCTACGATGGATTGATCACAATAATGAGTTTAACCACAGAAGTGACTGTGAGGATGGCACAGGACTGAACAGGGTTTTGGCTATAACTTGAAGCCCACTCAACAGCAACAATATTGTCTGTTAATTCAATGTTTGTGCCTGGTTTTGTGTTTTAATTGAACTTGCCTCGTATTTGATTTCTTGCTAGCCTTAGCTCTTTGAGTCCATTTCCATGAACCACAGAGATGCCTTTATAGGGAAATTATACGAATTATAGGGAAACATCCACCAGGCCTCAGTGAACTTCTCCTTCGATTCACTTGGTCACTTTGAGTATTCATCTCTGTAGAACTTTCTACAAGCCAATATTTCTTCTTAATTTTCCCATACAGTTGCTGTAGGTAAAAATCTAGACAAGGATCAGAGAACTGTCTTTGCCTCTTAGCAGGTCCCACAGTGCCCTGAGTCACATTGTTAGCTGTGAATTTTACTCGGAAGTCCACTAGTAACAGTGTGGGGTTTTTTTCCACAACAGAAAGAATTACAAGAGTAATACCCAGCCCTGATGAATGAACTGTAGAAGGTGAGTCATTTGTGTTTAAAGGTCAATGTGTCTAATCACTCATTCTTTCACCCATTCTGCAATTGTCCATTTCCCTACTGGAAATTTTCAGCAGATAAGTTGAAGGTTAAGTTTCTTTTGAAGAAAATGCAAAAATTTACACTTTTTAAAAATTCGTTTATACCACTACTGTGTTTAAAAATAATAACATGATGAGAAAAAATGATGTGGGTTTTAGCCTTATATTATATGAATTAGAATTTAAAGGAAAATGTATTTTGGTCCTATGTCAATGACATAGTAATGTGGATCTTTGAAATTACTGAGGAGCAATGATGTAAATTTGAGTACTGAGGTGTGCCTGATTGAAGCCATGCTCTTTTGAACCATTTCCTATGCATCTGAGAGCTGGACAATGATTGAGGATGACAGAGAAAGAATTGATGCCTTTGAGTTGTGTTGCTAGAGAAGTGTACTGACTATCCCATGGACTACCAAAAGAACAAACAGATATTTCTTGGAGAGAATGTAGCCAGAGTTTGTCTTGGAGGTAAAGATGGTAAAGCTTCATTCACCTCACATGCTTGGAAAGGTAGAGGGAAGGCAAGATAGGAAGACCCTCAACCAGATGGATTGACACAGTGACTGCTGCAAAGGGCTTGACTATGTCAGCAATGAAGAGGATGGCACAGGGTAGGATAGGGTACAGAACTGTTGTTTATGGAGTGGCTATGAGTCATACTCAACTCGATGACACCTAACAACAACAACAATAGCATGCCAATGACAGGGAGATCTGATGGGTCAGTGGTAAAGATTTGCCACTAAAACCCATAGGAGAGTTAGGTATGAATGGGTTCTGATTCTACAACAATGGTTTTTACTTTGATGCCAGTGATAAGAGTACAGATGGTAATGTCTGACTTGACTAACCAAAATAGTTAAATCCAGTAGCTGCTTCATAGAAGGAACATGGTCAGTCCCTTACATAAAGATTGACAGCCTTTGAAACCAGACGGAGGATCACTGTGAGTAGGAAGTGATTCAACCGCTGTGGGATGTCTTGGTGCTGACCTTTGGACAGAGTTGTTGCTATCATCACGTGTCAATCAGTGACTCAGAGTAACCCTATGAACAACAGATCTGAACCGTGTCCTATCCTAGCCATTCTCATGATCTCTGACATGCTCGAGTCCATTCTTTTTTTTTTTTTTTTACAAAAGAGTAGGATTTTCATTCATTTATTGTTGCACATTTTCCTCCCTCTCCTCCTTCCCCAGTCCACTTTACAATGTACCTCTTATTTTGTACTATAGTCAGGCATATAATGCCTAATCATATATTCCTTTTAAACAGTTCTGTCCTTCATCTGTTCCAGTGCAGTTTTTATTATCTAGCCATTCTTTTCCTATTCTCCTCCCAATTTCCTAAGTCAGTCCTGTTTATAACAGCTGTGTTATGCAGTATTTGTCGTTTTGTGACTGCGCTATTTCACTGAACAAAATGTCTTACAGTCACTGTGTCAGTTCATCTTGCTGTGAGTCTTGCTCTCTTCCCCTGACTCTCCACCTTTCTCAGCATAGTATCTTTTTATAAAGATTGTTTCTTCCTGACAACAAGCCCAAACTATGTCAGATGAAGTTTCACCATTCTTGCCTTTTAGGAGTACCATGGTTATACTTCCTCCAACACAGGCTTGTTTGTTTTTTAGCAGTCAGTGAGCTATTCAAATGGCTAAACTTCGTCTTACAAACTTTGGGCATGTTGATAATAGTGGCCATTCCTTGGAAAAAGACATCATGCTTGGAGGGAAGAGGGTCTGTGAAAGAGAGAAAGACCCTTACCAAGATGAATTCACACAGTGATTGTAAGACTAGGCTTGAGCATTTCGGACGTAATGAGGGTGGTGCAGCATAGGGCAGTGTTCAGATCTGTTGTTCATAGGGTCACTATGAGTTGTGCAGGAGTTGATGGCACATTACAAAATAACTCCCAAACCACAATCCTTCTATCTTCCTTATTTATTCCATTTCAGCGATGGTGAATGATGCTATCACTAATGGTGATAGAGAGGGTAAGTGAAAAATGGCCCCATAAGCATTCTCAGATTTTAGAATTCTTTCTCCATTCCCAGAAATCTCAATGTCCAACTTTCCAATGCATAGGAAGCAAGTTAAAATACCATGGCTTGGGTCAGGCATACCTTAATCTTTATCATTACATCCTTGCTCTTTGTTGAGATTCTGAACAGCAGATTTTCCCAGTGCAACATGTCTTTTGATTTCTTGACTATTGATAATATATGGGGTTGATTATGAATCTAAGTAAAATAAAATAATTGACAATTTTATGCTTCAGTTTGCTTGGCTCTACAATCAACACTCTTGATACCAGCAGCCAGGAAATTAAAAGATGAATTTCGCTGGGAAAGTCTGTTGTCAGAGACCTCTCTAAAGTACTGAATAGCAATGAATTCAGTCTGGAGACTAAGGTGCACCTGATCCAGGCCAGAGCCTTTGCTATTGTTTGCTATGCATCGGAAAGCTGGACAATGACTAGGGATGATAGAAGGAGAATTGATGCCTTTGAGCTGGGTGC
The DNA here is from genome assembly GCF_000299155.1 of Elephantulus edwardii. Lineage (NCBI taxonomy): Eukaryota > Metazoa > Chordata > Mammalia > Macroscelidea > Macroscelididae > Elephantulus > Elephantulus edwardii. The sequence continues at coordinate 11,424,934 of NW_006399834.1, read as the reverse complement.
TGGAGAAGAGTAATAAATATACCATGGACTTCTAGGAGAACAAACAAGTTCATCTCAGAGAGGGTGAAGCCAGGCTGCTCCTTGGAGGCAAGGATTCTGAAGCTTCATCTGACTTACTTTGGCCATGTTGCAAGGCAGGATAAGTACTTGGAGAGAGACATCATGCTTGGGAAAGTGGAGGGACAGCACAGCAGAGGAAGACCCTCGATGAGATGGATTGATTCAGTGATTGGGGTAATGGGAGTAGGTTTATCAGAGGCAATTAAGATTGACATAGAATAGAGCAGGGTTTAGGGCTGCTATACATAGGGGCGCTATGAGTCTCAGGCAATTTGACAGGACATAACAACAACAATGTTATTTTGTCCAACTATCATGTTACCTACTGATTCAGTGGTGAGGAGTTTTGTTTCTGATCTTGATGCCACATTCTTCTTCAAAGAGTCTATCTTCTCATACGATTTGCTCAGCATACAGATAAAATAGGTATGGAGAAATAATATAATCCTGGCACACAACTCTGCTAATTTTAAGCTTTGCAGTATTCCTTTGTTCTGTTCTGACAACAGCTTCTTGGTCTAGGTATAGATTTCTCATGTTACTATTGTTGTTGTGTGCTATCAAATTGACTGCAACACATAGCAACTCTCTGCACAACAGTTCTGAACTCTGCCCTATCCTGAGCCAATCTCACGGCCTCCAATACACCTACCCCCTATAGCCCCAGTTGCTGTGTCAATTTATCTCATCCAGATTTCCCTCTGTTGTGTTATCCTTCCATCTTTCAAAGCATCATGCCTTTCTCCAAGGACTGGTCTGTTCTGGAAACATGCCCAAACTATGTGAGACAGAGCTTCAAAATCCTTGCTTCCAAGGAGAAACTTGGTTTCATTCTCTCAAGGACAGACTTGTTTGTTCTCTTGGCAGTCCATGGTATATTCAATACTCTTTTCCAGCATCAAAGGCATCAATTCTTCTTTTTGTCACCTTTAGTCACTGTCTAGCTCTCTGATGTGTAGCAAGTAATTGTAAAGACTATGTATGTCCTGGATCAAGTGTACCTCAGCCTCTAAACTAACATTGTTGCTCTTAAGCACTCTGCAGAGGCCCCTGAAAGCAGATTTTCCCAATGCAATTAGTCTTTTAATATTCTGACTGCTGGTGCAAAAAGTGTTGATTATAGAACCTAAGCAAGTTGAAATTGTTAACAATCTTCCGTTCTTCTCCATCTATCATGGTGCTACCAATTGGTCTAGTGGTGAGAATCTTTGTTTTCTTGACATTGAGCTTCAATCCATTTTGAAGATTGCAGTCCTTGACCTTCTGCAGCAAGCACTACTGGTCTTCTTCAGTTTCAACGAGCAATGTGTCATCTGCATAAAGCAGGGTATTGATGAGCCACATTCCTATTAGTAAAGTTCAGCCTGATCTGTTCCACATATAGATTAAGAAGATATGGAGACAGGACATCTCTGACACACTTTTCCCCTGATTTTGAACTATGTAAATTTTCATGAGTACAATTAATTATTCTGGAATCCCCATTTTTTAAATGTTATCCATAATTTTTTTGATACACACAAATGCCTTTGCATAGTCCTAAAACATAGACAACTATCTTTAAGATTAACCTCTGTGATTATTCCTCTGTTGTCCTCCACTGAGGCTCTGAGGCAAGGGAGTATTAATGAAAATGTAGATGGACATCAGAAGGAATGATGCTATCACTAGAGATTATTTTACTAGATCGATTATGGCCCTATGAGGGTTCAGAATCCTTTCCCCTTTCTCCACATCTGAGGGTTTATATCAGGATTGAATAAAATACATTTGTGTGCTATCAAATATCCTATCAAGGATTCCAACCATGTGATTTCTGGTCTTTTTGGCTATCTTTTTTAAAAATATGAGTTTCAACTGTTCTGTTTTAGATGTTTCATTATAAACTACTTCACATTCTTTTTGAGAATGTAAATCATCATTGAAAGGAAAAGTCTTCAAACCTAGACAATATTCCCAGAACACATAGAGCTAAGTGAGGAGGTGAGGAGAGAGAGGACCCCTTTTCCTCGGGTCAGCCTGGCAAGGTGTGCCTGTCACCCCCATTGTCTGGCTCTGCTCTCTGCAGACTGAGGAATGATGGAAGAGCTGTCCTGAAGCCTGCTAGGAATCCCACTCTGCCAGAAGCAGAGCATCTAATTCACGGAAATCTTGCCCAGCTGACAATTGTACGTCACAGAGGGACAAGAATACAGGAAAGAGAGGTGCTCCTTGAGACTATTTTGGGCCAGTGAGACAGGATTAGACAGATGACAGAGTAGAAGTGACTGGTTCCTGGAAAGAAAATGGACCTTGTCATCCTATGATTGGTAGGCACTAAGGATATGAGAAGCTGGCGTGCTTTAGGCTGTATAAAAGCAAGACTTAACAAATTTAGAGAAAAGAAGGCATGAGTCAGTGCAATTAGACATACACAGAGCGCTATATAACATGGAGGTTAAAGTGCACCCTGGGACACCTGCCTGATTCAGTCCTGGAATTGTCTTTACAGCTATACAAAAGTAACTCACCTGTAATCAGGAATAATAAATTCTACCTTTTATGTTGTTTACGGAGTTTCAGTAGCATAGTCTGCGTGTAATCTGTAGAGAGTTGTGCTCTTTTTTGAGCTAGCCCAAAAGTGACATCTCTCTGATAGTTTGAGTCCACTAGTGACTCAAAAGAAGAAAAATAAAAACTCTCCTCTCTTTCCATTTACCGCCTCCAAAATCCCACTGGAGGATCAGCCATGAACTGGCTCCTTCTTGAAGACAATGTGTTTTTTAGTTGTATGTTGATCACAATGATTAATTAATTATTTTTAAAGCTCTCAATGCAGTGCCTACTACTATAAAAACAAAAACACCCTTAAATACACTGTTGATGAGTCATTTCTGACTCACAGGGACCTACTATCAGGTTTATAAGGCTATAAAATATAAGAGGAGACTGCCCATCATTCTTCCTCTGAACTGCTAGGAGATTTGAACCAGTGGAGAAGGGTAGACTTTGGACTACCAGCACAGCTCCCCTAAGAACTGTGCCCCCACAGTTTCCTTTGGAGTGTACAGATAGCCAGTAAAGATTAGCTGTTATGCAAACCTCATAATAGAAAGTCCTAGGCTAGATGGTCTATGATTCCTTGGTCAGGGATTCTAATTATAGCAGGGAGTTGCAGTGCCAACCCAAAGACAAGAGGTTCAAATTCCCCAGCTGCTCTGAAAAAGATACATGGACAGTTTCCTCCGAAGCAATTTATAGCCTCTGAAAACCACTAAATGGTCATCCACGAGTCAGTTCCAATTGGATAGCAATGAGGGGCTTTTAGTTTAATTTCAGGATTGTTTGTTGTCATTATGTGTTATCAAGTTGGAACTAACTCATAGCTGACTCTCCAGGAGGTTTTCAGAGGCAGGAAAGTGCGTGGAAGGAGATTGCCCATCTTTCTCCCAAGAAGAAGCTGGTAGATTTGAATGTGTGCCTTTCAGTTAGTGGCCAGCTTCTTATGTCTGGGTCACTGGAGTAGATGCCATGTAATTTAATTTTTACTATTTATACATAATTTTATGCAAAACCTGTACTTGGACCAGGATACAGTCCTTGGAACAAAGCAAGGAAACACTGCATGGTTCAAAATCAGGACAGGAGTGTACCTTTTCAATCTCTATGCAGAACAGATGATCTGAGAGGCTAGGCTCTATGAGGAGGAATATGGCATCAAGATTAGAGGAAGACTCATCAACAACGTACGTTATGCAGATGACACAACCTTGTTTGCGGAAACTGAGGAGGACCTGAAGAGCTTGCAGCAGAAGGTCAAGGACTGCAGCCTTAAATGTGGGTTAAAGCTCAACATCAAAAAACAAAGATTCACTCATGCAATGTTATTCAAAACAGGTGACCCTGGAGGACAGTATGCTGAGTGAAATATCTCAGTCACAAAAAGACAAATACTGCATAGTGCCACCTTTGTAAAACAACAAGACTGACATCAGAGTTGGGGTAAGACTGAAAAAAACTGGATAAATTATGTATACTGCACTGAAACAGATGAGGGAGATGACAGTTTAAAAGCAATATATGGTTGGGTATTATGGTTATGACAAGAGTCCAGAATGAAGGTTGCATAGTGGAGTATACTCGGGGTGGTGATGGTGGGGATTGTATAACAATGAAGGAATTTTTCTTTTACTTTTCAAAGAGAAGAGCGAACTTGGGGGCAGGGGTGGACAGGGAGAAAAATGCAACAATGAATGAATGGAAATCCAAAATCTCTATAAATGTTCATTAAAATAAATAAAACAAATTAAGAAAAAGAAAACAAGATTCTTACCACTGGGCCAATTGGCAGCATGATGATAGATGGTGAAGAGACTGAGATTGTTAACAACTTCAGCTTGCTTGGCTCCACAATCAACAATCTTGATACCAGCAGCCAGGAAATTAAAAGATGAATTGCAATGAGAAAGTTTGCTGTCAGGGCCTCCCCAGAGTATGAAGAGTAATGATGCCAGTCTGGAGACTGACTTGTGCCTGATCCAGGCCATACTCTTCACAATTACTTGCTATGCAACAGAAAGCTGAACAATGACTAGGGTTGATAGAAGGAGAATTTATGCCTTCGAGCTGTGGTATTGAATATACCATGGACTGCTAGAAGAACAAATAGGTTCATCCTAGAGAGGGTGAAACAAGGCTACTCCTTGGAGGCAAGGATTCTGAAACTTTATCTGCTATACTTTGGACATGTTGCAAGGAGGGACCAGTACTTTGAGAGGGACTTCATGCTTGGGAGGGATGGATTGATTCGGTGGCTAGGATAATGGGAATAGGTGTATCAGAGACAATAGTGTTGGCACAGGATAGAGCAGGGTTCAGAGCTTTGGTACATAGAGTTGCTATGAGTTGCAAGCAACTTGACAGCACATAACAACAACAATATACATAATTTCAAAAGAATGGGGACAAGGAATTAGCCAATGAAAGCGTTCTATTGCCAAAGAGTTTATATTTTACAACAACATTTATAAAATGGTTGTTGTTATGTGCTCTTGAGTGAGAATCTACTCATAGCTGACCATCGAAGAGATTGCCCATTTTTCTCCCTTAGAGCTGCTGATGGATTTGAACCATGTGCCTTTGGGTTGGCAGCACAACTCCTTATCCACTAGTCCACAAGACTCTTGTTTTAAAAGTAAGAAGAAGGAATTTGTAACTAAAAGCAGGTACAAAGGAGTAGTAAAAATATAAATATATCACTTCAAGAAAGAGCAAGACCACAACCAACTAGGGTTTGTGATAAGTGCATTCATAGAACAATAAGATATATTGAGGTCTGTTAAGAACAAGAAAAAGAACAAGAAACGAGTTGGCCCTCTGCTTTGGTCAGATGACACAGTTAATGGAGAGGCTGGGAAAACAGAATTACTCAATTCTTGGTTTGTTCCCATCTTCTTTATCAAGAAGAATGATCTTTGAGCCAGGAAGGGGAGCCAAAACGTGGCCAGCAGGAAATGAAAGTCTGAGATTGTAAGGAGATAGGAGGAGAGCACCTAGCTGCTGCATTTAAGTTTCCAGGCCCAGATGAATTCCATCTCATCTGTACGTGCACCCACATACTCAGTGCAGCAGAGGCGTTACATAAACAGGCCCATCCTAGGATCCCCGAAGAATATGCATTCATGATCATAGCATCTGAACAAAATGGAAATATTATTTTATGAAGTATAACAGTTTTCAGAAACTTACCCAGGGGCAAAAGTCACCATTTTAGAAGCAGAGACTTTGAGCAAAATTCTAGCACTTTCCATTGACCCAGGTGGATGAATGTTGGTCAATGTACACTCCCTAAGAAGACTCTGTGTTTAACCTTCTTTCTACTTTCACATGATTCCTCAATGGCTATCTTTGTTCCATAGGAACTGTGTAGTTATGAAATGTTAACAGGACAGAATTCTCAACCTTTTTGTGGTCTAGGTGGAAAATATAGGCTGTAAAATGGAATTCAGGAGCATTCAAAGTTTAAATGTGTCCTCAAATAAGACTTGAGAACATGTTAGCATCAGTCTAGAGAAGTGCTGTTAGGGCTCATGACTCAGTTTTCATTGCTTCTCTTTACAGAGAGCAGAGGTAACATACTAAGACAGAGGAAGTTACTGATATCTGCTGGGAAATACACCAGAAGGGAGCTTGTGGGATGGAGGAGGGTTTAAGGACACAACTTGTAGAACCAGAGAACCTGGGTTTGAATTCAGCTCTACCACTTACTAGTTGTTGGTTGTTAAAGGCGCTACTTACATGTTTTAACTCAATTTCTCCACCTGGCAAATGGGGATGATAATTCTATGTACTACTAGGAGTGGCATCCACTGCCTAAATAACATGCCGCCGGAAACTCTATGAACGTCGATAAATGTTGATGGTTGTAGAGGGTTTCAGGTCTTTTGTTCATTGGGTCGCTTTGAGCTGTGCTTGACTCCAAGGCAATCAACAACAACTGTATCTCTAAATTAGGTATATTAAATAAGCTAATATGTTTTGTTTAGAGCAGCATCCAATTATATAAAGATATCAACTACCTCCATTAAACTGAAATAGAAGAATCTTACAAAATGAAAACTATAAAGATAAAACATTTACAATAAATAGAATGCCTTAATAGAAAACCAACCTAAAGGTGCAACCAAAAGGGACTGTTTACACATAATGGGATATTAAAATTCTAAAAACCTCATTGCTGTCGAGTCAGAACTGACTCATAGTTAATCTTCCTTTGGATTTCTGAGGCTGTAAATCACAAGGGAGGAAAATGCCCATCTTTCTCCTTTAGAGATGCTGATGGATTTGAACCTTCATGGCCTTTGGGTTAGAAGAACAACTCCCTACAGATTATGCCCTTATTGCTCAAAACCATGTAGAGTTGAAGATTATTTCATTAAAGCAGTGGAGGCAAGGGAACCAGAGCAGAGGAGTGGAGAATGATGGAGATAGAGGAGTCAGTTTTGAAAGGTGGGCTCTCCCAAGATGATACTTGATCAGGGACTTACACAACAGCTTGGGAGGAAGGTAAAAAACCTTTGCAGTCAGAAATGGAGAGAAAGGAAGCCCACAAGCTTGGAGCACAGTGAGCAAAGTGGAAGATAGAAGGAGAAGAGGTTGGGGAGCCTCTTCATTCAGGACCATGCAGGCAGAGAAAGAACTCAAAGTCTTATTTCATCTTATATGGGAAATCACTGGAAGGACTTGAGCAGGAAAAAGTTAGGACCTTTAAAAGATCAGACTGGCTTCTTTAAAGGGATAAAACAGAGAATATGGAAACCATTTTGGGGATAGAAGTTTAATAGCAAGGACCTAAGGTGGCCTAGTGGGTAAAGACTTATGATGCCATCCCAAAGGCAAGTGGTTCAAATTCATCAGCTGCTCCTTTTGAGAAAGATGTGGTAATTTCCTGTGCAATTTGAAAAAAAAAAAACAACAACAAAAACAATGAAAGGTCAGTTATGAGTTGGTTCTGACTTGAAAGTTTAATAACAACAGTTTGATAGTAGGGAATTCTTGCAGCATAGTCAAGAGTGTTTAACTGATAACTCAGAGGGAACACCTCACCAATGTTTCAAATCCACCAGTGGCTCCACGGGAGAAAAATTAACAATCTTCTCTCTTGTAATTTATAGCCTAAGAAACCCAGTACAGAGTCAGCTGTGAGCCAGGTTCAACACGATGGCAGTAAGTTTAGGAATTACTGGTAGCCTAGTCCATAGGGAATTGCACTGCGGAAGCAAAACACTGAACATCTCCATCAGTTCAACTCACTAGCAGGCATGAGGGAAAAAGATAGGCAAGCTATTTCCATGTGATTTACACACCCACTAGCAGGTCAGCTAAGAGTTGGTTCAGCAAAGAGAGAGAGAGAGTCTAATAATTTTGCAGTAATTTATTTAGGAGATGGTGGTGGTTTCAACTGGCAAAAAAGTGATGAGAAGTGGCAGACTCAATACATTTGTAATTGCATGGTCTTAATTTTATAAACAAGAAACACAGACACATACTGGAAAGATATAATGTAAATATTAATAGTAGGTATCTCTGAATCATGCATTAACAGTAACATTAATGCCCTACTTTGCACTTTCTACATTATTCAAAATTTCCACAATAACACAAGGACATTTTTTAAAAACAAAAGGTCTATTATACAAGGACAGATAGAGCATGTGGTGGGCTAGCAATAGCCAAAGTAAAAAGACATCAAGGTTTTAATTTGACAGAGAATTAAATATCTGTTGACAGTGTAAATTGCCAACCAAAAAAATAATACCCTTTAAGGTAGTGGGATACAGTGCCCAGTGGGAAAGAGGTGGCTGTTCCTTCCATTTTGCTTTATTTTAGCCTCCTGGATGTATCCTGTGCAGTTCTGGACAGCACAATTGAAGATCTAAATGAGCTAAAGAACAATCAGGCTAGAGAGAGGATTAGAAACCACATACTGTAAAAATAGGAGTAGTCATTGCCAACTGAGCATCCATTCTGTATTAAGAATTTTTAAATGTTAAAAAAATGTTGATTTGAATTGAACAAAAAAGATGGAGAATGAACATTTTTTTGAGCAGTTATGGATCCACTGTGCAAAATATTCACACATCATATCTCATCCTCATCATGACATTTTTTCATGTACTTACTATGTTTGATGGCACAAGGTTCTATACATCTGAGTTAGAGAAACAGCATTGCATCTCGGTGGGCTTTGGAGCTGGACTTTCCAGATTAAAATTGAATAGTGCTTGACCTTGGGCATCTTGTTATGTCTTCCTAAGCCTCAGCTTCCTCCTCTTCAAAAGGAGAATATAATACTTATCCCAGGGGGTTGAATCTTGGACTCAGTTCTCTATACAATCAAAATCAGTAAGTTTTATACACATACATACAAAGAAAAAGACAGCAAGAGAGAGAGAGAGAGAAACAGAGAGGAAAAAGTATGTCTTATAGAGGCTGACAAGCCCCACGTCCATGAGTTAGATGTCAGGTTGGAGGCTTCTTCTAACTCTAACTCACACAATTACAAGTGTTGATGAACCCAAGATCAGTAGATCAGAAGGCAGTCTGAACTAACTCCTGCTGTCTCATAGACTGCAGAGGCTGGAAACTCCAAGAGTGTCAACTAAGCCAGAAGGAGGCTGGCTCACAGGCTGTGGAGGTTAAGGAACCCTAAGAACCAGAGGCCAGATGATGGCAGGCCTGATCCACATTCCAGAGAAGCTAGGAAATTTGGCAGAACAACCATATACCTCTATTTATCAATCTACATAGATACAGATAGGGAGATATTTTGAATGCAGGCCACACTTCTGAGGAATCTGCCTCACAACTGGGTGATCATATGAGATTACATCATGGTGATAACATCACTAAATAACTAGTAAATTACATTAATAATTAGAGAAAATAGACACATAGTATGTTGGGTAAAGGGAGAGTCTAGTTAAGAATAAAATGTGTTTTGCAAAAACAAAACTAAAAAGTAGCCATGGGCAATAAAAACCAAAAACTACCCAACTTACATTATTATTTAACTGCCGAATTACTGAGAATCTTGGCCCAGCTAAGGACGTCAACACATAGTCTTAGCCATCCACCATAGGTTGCTTTGAGGATGAAATGAGGTAATACTTAAAAGCATGTGGCACTGTGCTGGGCATGTAGTAACCTCAACAAGGCACTGGCATTAATGTTTTTAAAAGTGACTACATGATCTTTCAGTTAACAGCTGAGCACTTCATCACTGCACAACCAGGAATCCTTAAGAAAAGAGGTGCTTGAAATGACCAGTCAAAAGTGGTAGAGCCAGTGAAGAAGAGAGGCTCATACTAATTTGAAAGAATAGAATCCGACCCAACAAATAAGATGTCTAATGGGAAGGATCTTGTGTGAAAAACAATCTATTAGAACTTTGTAAATAAATCAGTATAAATTTTAAAAAAAGGACACACACAATAAAAAAATGAGAAAGACTCTCAATGAAATAAATTAACACAGTGGCTGCAAAAATGGGCTTAAATCTATCAGACTGTGAACATGACACATGATGGGGCAAAGTCTCATTCTTTGTACACAGTGTTGCTAATAATTCAGGCTAACTTGACAGTACCTAACAGCAGTATTCTAAACCACAAGAAAAGAAATTCGGTTAAAAAAATTTTTTTAAAAAAAGATATCTGATTGATGGACCCTGAAATTAGTCAGCTAGGTAATGATAGTCACTTTTCTACCTCGGCAGGCACAATAGAGACAGATTTTCCTCACTTGAGTAGGAGTTGGTAAGAGACTGTTCTTACTTATGATGCTATAGCATTCAGTCTGGTATTGCTATTTGTAGCCTGACAAAGACTGCCCCTTCCAGTATCTCCTTGTTTTGCTGAGCTGGTCTCTGATGAGAGTCAACTGAACGGAGGACAAGGAGCACCCTGGGAAGAGATGATATTAGAATCTTTGTTACGTTGGACTACATAAGAACCCTTCTAGGAGAGAGCGAACCCGAAAGAGAAACTCATTATGAAAAAAGCAGCAGTCTGGATAATCGATGGTCTTGGCTTTCTATCAAGGATGAGGAAATAGACAGGGGATTTCCAACTCAGATTCCTCTTCAGTTTTTGTTGGCCTGGAATCTGGAATTGAGACTGACCTTTTAGGACTGAACTAAGACCATGGCCTTGTTAGGTGATAAGAAGAGGTAGAAGGTAGTGGAATCTTTAAGAGAGAGAGATACAGAGCTTCTTGCTGAAGCAATGAGGAAAGTGCTCTAGCTGATAAAGGGATTATATCAGTTTCATACCTTTTCAGAAGACACACTCAACATTAAGAACTTCCTAAAAATCAAATAAAAGTAATAATATTTATTCAGTGCTTACTGTTTGACAAACTCTTTATTTGCCATAGCTCACTAATCTCCAGAAAGCTCTATGAGAGGCAGTACTTTTATCACCATCTTACATATAAGGAAACTTTAGTGGGGGAAAGGATAAAGTACCTTGTTCAAGGTCACACAAAATAAATTGGTGGAAGAATGGTAAGATGACAGGATGATCTGACTGCACAGCCTGTCCTTTAATTCCTTCCTACCACCCAGTGAAACACGGAAAGGGAGGTTACAGTCAGCGGGATTAGAATAGACAGACAGATGCTGAACTGGAACAGCTGTGAAGTCCTTTCTGAAGCTGTAACACTGAGATGTTACGTTCATGTCCTTAAGAATTTGTGCACGTCATTTATCTCTACAGAATTATTGTCAAAATGAATTGTTTATTATGGGTGGGGAAATAGGGTTAGGAATCATCACTAAAGATAAACCACATGTCAAGATACACTCCAAGTCATCCAGTCAAACACCAAGACAATCACTTTCAGAGGAGCAATACTGTTTATTCTACAAATATTATATACTTTACACACACACACACACACACACACACACACACTTTTTTATGGGTTAGATTATAACAGTTAGGAAGTGGATGGCACACCTGCTTCCAAACACTATATAACAGTGAACAAAAATCTTACCCACTATGGATTTTACATTCTTATGGAAAAACAAAACAAGCAGTAAGCATGATAATTAAGTAAATTATAAAGCATTTCAGAAGGCAATAGTACTTGGTCATAGTTGTTTTAAATAAGGTCAGCAAGGGAGAATTCATTGTTAGGTGACAAGCAGTGGACTGCCACTTAGAGGTGAGAAAGTTAATCATGTCGGTATCTGGAAGAAGAGCCTATAATGCAGAGGAAGAAGCCAATGCACATGTCTGAAAAAAGAGCTTGCTTGGGTGCTGGAAGAACTACAAGGAGGCTGGTATAGCTGGGGCAAGTGAAGGAGGAGGGGAAGAGCCCATGATGAAGTCCTAAGAGTAGAGGGAGGGAAGCCAGGCCATTGTAAAGAATAGCTTTTAAGTGAAATAGAGAACAACTGTAGAGTTACTTTGTTTTGTTTACTGTGATTTGAGTGAATGCTTATAAAGCCAATTGGTTTTCCATAGTTCATTTGCTAACCTTAATTATAATATACACACATAAGTGCACCCTTCCCATCTCTGCCCTGTGATTCTCATTTCCATTAAGCCTTCTATTCTACCCTTCTATCCTACCCTTTCCTATCTTCTCAGGTTTATCCCTGGGCAAATGTTGACCTTTCGCTCTTGTATGATTGCTTATTCTAAGAAATGTGTGCCTTGGTGGTGGTATTGTTCATCTTTCAGGCTTGTGTATTGTTTGGCTGCAAGGTGAATCACAGAAGTGAGTTTTGTTCCAGTTTTGAAGGCTTTGACTAGGGATAAAGTTTTGAGAGTTCTTTCAGTCTCCATCAGACCAGTAATTCCCAGTGCAGAGTTTTGAGCAGAAAAATGATATGGCTCTGACTTACATTTAATGTATTAAAATACTCTGTATTTAATATTGTTTTGACATGAAAATGTTTTTCATCACTGAGATTATTTCTTGTGAGAAATGGAGCTTACCCTAAATAAATGTCAGTCTGATTTGCCAAGAACACCACTGGTTTTGTGATTGCAGTGGAGGAGAGGGAGTTGAGTAAAAATCATTTTGCCATTTAGTTCAGAGAACTGTGGGGAGGAATAACTAATAACAATAGCTGCAAAGGTCACTGAAAATATTAAGCACTATCAAATGCTAACTACTACTTAAAAGTAAAAGTGCTGTCATTATTCTTTGGCCCAGAAGTGATGACTTCTGCACGCCTTGGTCATCCCATTAATGCTTCAGTGCCTTTAAAGGGCTTGAATCAGCCTGTGCTATCTGGTGGCTTTATCTCCCACCTACGGCTCTGCTGGAAGAAATGGAGCTATTTACCAGGCATACAAGACATAATATTGAGGGTAGAGATTAATGAGCTTTGTGTGTGTGATTTTCCTTTTTTAAAAAAATCACTAATTCTTCAGATGTACTTAAAAAGACTCCCTGAAATACATGAATGACATGGAGACAGATGTAAAAAGGATTTTGCAATGGTTTGTTTATAGCAACTCATTCAGTCATGGAAATTTCGCTCAATTTTTTTTATGTGGGACTAACACTAGAATGCTAACTTTGAAGCCAACACAATGAATAGCCATTGTTCTGAGAGAGTATCCGGCAGTCCCTGTCTAAATACACTAAGGGCAACCTTTCTTTTTAGAAATAACTTCCGTCATTATATTCATATTTTCATTTTAACTGGGTGCAGAACACTGTACCTAGTTTTCTAGATGCCTGGGGAAGAGGGAAGTTTTAGAAAAGAATTTCAATTTCTCTCCTAAAAAACAATTCTACAACTTCTGTATTTTGATAAATTAGGCCACCAACCTTACTATACTCCTTGCATAATGAGATACGTTAAAGGAGATTACAAATAAAAGGAGGTAGGAAGTAAATTATTAAATACCTATTTAATACCAAACTCTGTGCTATCTTATCATTTCACCGCCCAGCCAAAATGTATTCTAGTTTCTAGCTTTTCGATAGTTCATAGAGTTTCCAGAGGCATGTTTAGGAAATATATGAACTATGATAAATGATGATAGTTATAGAAAGGCTTTAGGCCTTTTGTTCATAAGGTCTCTATGAATCCCATTGACTTGACAGCAATCAACACAACCACCACAGCTTTTTGATAAGGAAGCTAAGGCTCAGAAAAATTAAGTAACTTACTTAGAAAGCACAATTAAGTGTCAGAGCTGAGACTTGAACTTAATGCTTTCTCAAAGCACAGACCTGCCCTTGAGAAGATTGTCATCTAATGGGTAAAGCAGAACTTAGATGGAGAACTTGACTGGAAAAAAGCTTCAAGCAATATATAATTAAATGCTTAAATTATATTACAATTCAACAAACCGCTCATTGCTACCAATTCAGAAGGGACTCATAGCTGACCCTCCACCAGGTTTTCAGAAGCTGTAAATTACATGCAAGAAGATTGCTCATTTCTCCCACAGAGCAGCTGGTATATTCAAGCTACCTGCCTTTGGGTTGGCAGTGCAACTCCTTACTACTAGGCTGCTAGAGCTCCCTCTTAGGAACAAGGAAGAGGTTGAAGTGAGCTTTTAGAAACTTAGTATGATGTGACACTAAGAGACTGGTATTGTTGTTGTTATGTGCCATTGAATCACCTGTGACTCATAGTGACCCTATGTACATTAACTCTGAACTCTGCCCTATCCTGAGCCAACCTCATCGTCTCCAACAGACCTAATCCCAACAGAACACTATGGACTAGAGCCAATTGATACAATTGGAAAGAACTGCCTCTGCAGAGGGCAAGGAGACAATGACAAATAGAAAGCAAGTAAGAAAATGTAGGTCTTGTCTTCCTTCTCCAGCCTGCAGTCATCACCATTCAGCGCTCTTTCATGGCAAAGCTTAACAGCCAGCAAGCTGGCTGAGCAGAAAGATGGTTTGTAGAGTTCTAGTCTCAGCAACAGCAGGCAGAAAGAAGAGGAATGAATGTGGTGCTGAGAGATTCTAGCTTATTCTTAATTAGCACAATTGCCATTCCTAGAATTGATGTCTCAGTAGCTATATTTTAATTAAATATTAACAGGCTTATTTTCATATCCATAGGTGCTATTGACTGTGTTTGTGATCTTTGGTTCACAATTTTTTAAATGTCTTTGGACTTCCTGGTTTTCCTCTGATCCCATCAATCCCAAGTGGTGCTGTTGTTAAGTGCCGTCAAGTTACAGACAATTCATAGCAATCCTATGAACGAAAGATCTGAACATTTGTATAACTTTCATCCTTTCTCCAGGTTCATAGGGTTTCCAGAGGCAAGATATTTCAGAAGTGGATGCCTCTCCTGCTTCTAAGCTTGTTTTAACTGGGGAACTCCACCAAACACTGTCCACCATGGGTAACTATTATCACATTTGACACATCAGTGTCACAGTGTTCATTCAGTATCACCCCAAGTGTATGATCCTGTAAATCATAGAACTTTAGGAAAAAGGCAGGAGTAGGCATAGATGCAACAAATAATAGCTAGTACCATCTTGGACGTGCAACCTTGTTCCCATCGTCTCAATCATCTGGGAATATCTGAGGCATGTAAATCATCCTTGGAAAATTCAAGCTTCCTTTAGTAATTTTTGCTTCATTAATGTCCTTGCAGGTACTTTTGCTTAGAGACTTGATCTTTCTAGGCATTTAAATTTATTTGTATAAAAATTTATAATTCTTTTCAGGCATTGGGTTTTTTTTTTTTAATACCCCATACCTGACCAGACTGTTTACTTAGAATTTGTTTTTTCAAAGTCTAGCTCAGATATTATTTCATCTAATAAGTCTTCCATGTTCACATTCTTCCTCTAGCAATGAAACAATTGCTCCATGCTCAGAACTTCTTGTGCACTTACGTCTAAACCACTCTATTAAACCATGAACTTCTTGAAGTCAAGGTAGATATCACATTCTATCATTGTTTAAATACCTGGTACAGGACTGGGTTCTCATTTGGTCTTTAATAAGCAATGATAACTTTGAATTACCAGTTATTCTTGTCAGTTTGAGGGCTAAGCTGTGCTTGATTCAGGCCATGATCTTTTCTGTCACTTTCTATGCATCTGAGAACTGGAGGATAAATAAGGATGACAGAAGAAGAATTGATGCCTTTGAATTGTGATATTGGACAAGAGTACTGAATATCCCATGCATTTCCCAAAGAACAAACAGAGATGTCTTGGAGAGGGTGCAGCCAGAGGGCTTCCGGGAGGCAAATATGATAAAGCTTCATCTTACACACTTTGGCCATGTTGCTAGGAGTTGATATTCCTTGGAGAGGGACATCTTGCTTGGAAAGGTGAAGGGATGTAAAGGAAAAGAAGACACTCAACCAGGTGGATTGAAACAGTGACTGCAGCCATGGGCTTGATTGTGTCAGAGATGATGAGAATAGCACAGGATAAAATAGGGTTCAAATCTGTTGTTCATAGGGTTGCTGTGAGTCATACACAACTCGACAGCAGTGAACAACAACAACTTGCATTATCCAAGGGAGCTCTAGCAGTAAGGAGTTGCACTGCCATTCCAAAGACACAGTTTGAATCCACCAGCTGTTCCATGGAAGAAAGATGGGCAGTGTCCTCCTGTATCATTTACTGCCTCTGAAAACCCACTAGAGGGTCAGTTATGCATCAGTTCCAAATCAGTAGTACACAACAACTTGCATTACCCAAGTTTCTTATTGGTCACTGAAGCATATAAAGAAAAAATGGGTGGAGGAATCCCAAAACCAAAACAACCCAAATACTCTCACCATTCAGGGAATTCTAAAAAATTATTTCCTTTCCCCTTCTGTTTGGATGGATCAAATCTACATATGCAAATCTGTTCTTACCTTTTTGGATTAGATTATACCATTAAGTGGTAAGGACAGAATTTCCTTAGCTCAGTGCCAGAGAAAGCTGCCAGCACCATGAATGCAAAAGCTACAGTAGATAAAGTTGCGAAGATGCCTACCTAGGACTTTGGTGTATAGCAAAGTGGTCATTCTATCCAAGGTTGATCACTATATTGTTGAATTATTCTCACAGTAATCTTATTTTTTTTAGTAGGTTTTTTATTTTATACTGGTTTACTTACAAAGTTCATAAGTCTTGTTTTTCATGTGGATCTTTTCCATTTCCTTATCTATCCCTCCCTCTACCTATCAAATGGTGCAACCCCATGATTACTCTTCTACCTATCCTCACCTCTCTGCTCATACATGTTTTACTAGTCCTCTGTCTGTTTCTATAATAATGGTCTTCTATGGTATTTGTCCTTATGGGACTGAGGTAGTTCACTTAGCATAATGCTCTCCAGTCCCTCCTAAGTTAGGGAGTGATTTTCAAAATCATTGCTCCTGTATGCTGCATAGTATTTCATCGTGTGAATGTACCATAATATCTCAATCCATTCAATTGTGGTTGGACTTTTGGGCTGGTTCCATGTTCTTGTGATGGTGAATAATGCTGCTATGAACATTGGTGTACAAATCTCTTTGTGTCTCAGTTCTAATTTCCTTGGAGTATATTCCTAGGAGTGGGATAGCTAGGTCATATGCAATTTCTATGTTCAATTTTTTTCTTTTTTTTCCTTTTTTTTAGGAAACATCAAACTGCCTTCCAGAGAAGTTGTACCATTTTACAATCCCAACAGTGCATACGAGATCCTATCTCTTCACATCCTCTCCAACATTTATTACTTGCTGTCCTGTTAAACTTTTTTTTTGGTCCTGTTAAACTTTTACAGTAATCTTCTTAGGTCACAAATGTCCCCTAAACATACAAGAATTTAGGTGATTTGCTCAGTTAGAATGGACAACCAAGCTCTTTTATGTCACCAAGAAATTACTCCTAGATTTAACTGGTCTAAACATACCAGTGTGGCCAGGGTTCCTTCATGAATGAAGGCATTAGCCAACACCCTGAAGTCATCTCTGTTGTTAGGGCAATAGGGTGTTTGCTGTCCCACTTCTTGGGAGGTACTTATCCTCCTGCATGTGCTCCATCACCTTGGGGCACCGTCAGAGTCAAACATGTGGATAAGATGTTAGGAGGCTGTGGGAATCCGGAGGCACAGAGCAGACAACACAAATCCAACCATGACTAAAGCCATTGTGTACTCAACTATGTGGAGGTAGAGCTGGGAAGGAACAAAGGAAGAAATGGAGCAGTTTCTCTCTGACTTATAATCTCTCTTTGAATATGTAGATAGTAAGCATCTGCTCTTATATAGCAAAGTGTATGAGTCAATTTGGTCAGATAGTTGTGGCTGCTCTAAGATAGTATGTTTTTATCCAAATAGTTTCTAAGAGAGCCATATTTTTTCACACTCACAGACTCCACAAGGACTCAACTGAATTAGCTGAGTGATTGTACTGCTTTATTGCAGGAGTAATTACATCTGTTGGAGTTTTTGCTACTTTATTTCAGAGATCTCTACTGAACAATTGCACACTTATATTTATTTTTTTTATCATTCTAATGTCAAAATCTTGAGTAAACCTGATTGTGAAAGATGTGAGTTTAGTATGGAACTAACTGTAACATGGAGAATGAAGTGTGATGTATTTAAAGAAACAAAATGTTTAATGTTCCCTCCTTGTGAAGTGCAGGATACGTCACATGGGATATGAACTATTCTGAAAAATCCCTAGAAAGAAAATGGTAAGATCATGGCCTACAGATTCATTCCCCACCCTGCTTCTTCCCGAGCCGGCCCCAGGAGAAACAGCTGTACAGCCTGTGCCATTCGGGCTCTTGTGCCGCCCAGTTGCCCACGGAGGTCTGCCAGTGAGGAATTAGTAGGAGATGGTAGCCTCCCTCCCTACCTGAAGGGTTGCTTCTGGCTTACTATGTCTGTAACTAACCCAAGGTCACTCTTCTCAAGGCAATATTCTCTAAGTTACAATCACCTGTCTTCTACCCACCACGGTCCACAGTGAGAGCAGTTTTCTGTTTCCAGCCATGCATTACTGCATTGTTGTTGTGTCCTCCTCTAATACATCTTTGTAAGTTGATGCTGCTGTTGTTAGGCACTGTCAAATCAGCACAGACTCATAATGACCCTACGGACAACAGAAAGTAGCCCTGCCAAGTTGCACTGTGCTTAAACCCATCGTTGTAGTCAATGCGTAAATCCAGTTCATGGATAATGCCTTCTCTTTTTCACTGACTCTTTATTTTACATTAAGCATGATGTCGTTTTCCAGGGCAAATAATTACTTTATGTATAAATGCTCATCTGAATACCTTAGTCTGAGTGTGCTCTCTCTTTCCTTATAGGATCCTAACTAGATAATGTTATACTGTTAACTGTTGAGGGTAAAAAACACTCCAGCACTTTATTGAAAATGGGCTTTTCAGAGAGTTAGGTAATATGTACAAATAATACAGAAAGTATGTAACGTAGTGTTGTTCTGTGTTATCCTGTAATTATTCTAAGAATTAACCCTTTTAAAAATTGCTCAATTCTGGAAAGGTACATAGGATTCCAAAGAAAAGCTGGGGAAACTACAGAGAGTATTTGGAAGTACCAGGGACACATTATTTACCAAAAAAGCAGAGCAAAGTTTAATGCTTTAATAACTAGTGCATCCCAACTAAATATTAGACCAAGTAATAGGTGTGCATATCTATTTTCACTTTTGGGTTAGCAAATTCTAACCACAAAGTTTATTTCTATGGTTGTTTAACATATTCTGGAGGCAGAAACACAGGCAAAAAATTAGCAGGGAACAGATGTTGCCTTGTATATATAATGAATGTGTGAGGCAAAAAAATTTCTGCATTCCCCATTCCCTCACCCCCACCCCAAATGAACCAAGAAAGAACCAATTTTAAGCCCCTGGCAGAACGGGTGGCGTATTGACAAGCTCAGCGTATGAACCTAATTTCAAAGGCTGCCCAGCACTATCAGGCGATTTTCAGAACTGTGACATTTGCATCAAAGATTGTGTCTGTGCTAAGCATTTTGCATCCCTTATGACAGCCCCTTTAATCCTGGACTTTGATTTCTGAACTTATTTGAGCCCACAACATAAAGTACTGTTTTATTCTTGACCACATGCAAGAAGTTTCCTGATTCTTTTTAGAGCTGTTCTTTTATAATTGGATAGTCCTCCTCTAAAACATAATTATATCTCAGATTTTTATTTTTCCTTCTGCTGCTTCTGTGGTGACATAATTTACATATCTCAAGTGATTAGTTGTGAAAAGAGGCCATATGCTTATAATGCATACAATCTGAGTTTTTAATCCTGTTAGTTTAAGCTATGGACAATTAAATAAATTTCTTTTTTCCTCACTATGTTGGAAATGTTGAATAACTAAACTATCTTGTTAATGAAGCACAGGTTTATAAAAGAAGACATTTAATGATTTTCCCCACAATTTTAAAAGGTGCTCCTTAGCTTTAGGACAATGGTTGAACATAAAATAATAACTATCCCAGGAGCTATCATTTCCAATATCATTATTTCTCCTTTACCTCATTAACAATGGGAGACAACAGAGTAACATAAAAAAAATTAGAGAGAAGACACAGAATGCTGTGTAAATATGTCTATTAAGCTTTGGGATACAGGGCAGATTAAGTTTCAGAAGAAAATATTTTGATGATCACAAACTATATAGTATTGTATTCAAGTGTATTAATATGCATATCAATGTCAGCCAGTATCTATAACCCAATTCATAAATAATGTTACTGTCTAGTCTTCTAGTCATAAGGCTAACAGAGGATCTTCTATTCAAGTACTGATCATGTTCTTTGAAGTTCATTTATTTCTTATATTTGTTTCCATATAAGATTTGCTATCAAACACTTCCTCCTATTTTACAAAATTTGCCAGAAAGCTTTAATTAAACAATCATCTCTGGAAGGAGAATAGTAAAGAGAAGGACAACTAATTAATTGTGCTAACTATTCTTCCCTGAGGACATTAACCAAGACTTTAAGATTTAATTAGAAAAACTGAATTACCATGCTTCACCTAGTACTTTTCCATTACATGAAACATTTCCAAAAAGGATGAGTATTTGATGCAAATAAATTCTTTATAAAATTTCCTAAGTATACTGTCTCAACATTCCCTGAGAACTCATGGCAAACCCAAGTAATTGTTAATCTTGCCTGCCCTGCCAATATGTCTCAAAACACATAAGGTCCCGAGGCACGGAAATAATAAGCAGTCTGCCTGGTTTCTAGTAAAAAGTTAGTTGTTCTGGGAATAAAATGTACTATTACTCAAACCCTAAGTGTGAAAATGAAATCAAACTTCAGTAAAATGTAAAGTATACAGCCAAGTAAACCCTTGACTTCTAACGCTGCAAACAAGTGGCAGCTGACCACACACAGAGACAATTACAGAATCCCCCATGATACATTCGTTCTGTCAAGTGAATTCCCATTTATCACTAAGGAGCAATAGCTATAAATTTCCCTCCAAATGTACTGCCTTAGAAAATCTGTGACCAGAATGTGCCAGATAACATTGGTTTTGGTACCAGCATTCGCTCTCCACCCACTTCAATCTCTGGCCTGTCTTTCTACAGTGGTCTTAAGGGACTTATGTTAAGCTGAAGCAGAGAGAAGCCAACTAAAAAAAGATAAAGATATCAAGTCAATTAATTTCCCAAGTTAAAAGAAAAATGTTGCTGATGTTACAGTCTCTAAAAATCCAAATACGGAGCCATCTGGAATCTCAGAATGTACTAACAGATCACAAGAGGCTTTCAAGTTAAAGGAACTTGCAAAATCTTCTGGGAGAAATTATCATCCCCACACGAAGATAACTTCTGTGTCATTCTTTGCTGTTGATCTGGCCTCTTTCTCTTCTCGATTGCTTATGTTGTTAAGAAAGCTTTTGCACCATCCATAGTACGTTATAGCAGTTTAGGTCAAATGGATAGAAAGTTTGAATATATGAATTCAGAACTTCTATTTCTGTAACACATCCTTTGATTTGAGATCTTTGTTTTCCTGGGGAAATAGAAAAAGTCTAATCTCTTCCCTTAAAGCTCTGCTTTAAGTTATTTATTTAAGTCTTATCTCTTCAATCCAAATGAACAAATGATTATTGGATGTTTTTATTAGGCCAAGCCCAGAGGCTTCAAAAATCAGCATGATAAAATTCAACACTGTTGAAACAAATGCTATATAGCTCACAGCACAGAAAAACCTACAAAAGTTGGAAATTATGTAAGGATTGTCAAAAAAGGAAAATGAAAATATTTTCACCTAAAGTGAGTAAAAAGGAGCTCTGGTAGCGTTGACCTATTGCACTGCTCACCTAAAATCTGTGTTATCTTGCTCAAATCCACCAGCTGTTCCACAGAAGAAGTCTCTTCCCATTCAGATTTGCAACTTCAGAAACCCAGTGGAGGGTCACTACAAATAGGAACTGACTTGAGTACACTGAGCTTCGGAATAAAAACAAGCAATAAAAAAGTAATAAAACTGTACCCTAGAAAACATTCAAGACCTTCAGAAACAAAGCTATAGCTTTTATAGTTTCACAGTATAAAGTCGACTAGTATCTTCTTTTTAATGTTTTCTCCCTTTACTCATTGCAGTACAAACTTTGTATCAACAAATCATTCTGTTAAATACAATATATTAATCAGATTGAAGCCAAGCTACTCTGGCTAAAACTCAAGACCACACCTGATTAGTCTTCCCCGTTTCCCTAGAAACATCCCATGGGAGCTCAAGGCCCCTTCTGAGATAATATAGTACCATTGCTTTAGAAATTCAGAGGAAGATGAGATTAATCTGTTCTCAGATTTTGAGTACTGGGGCAGAGTAAGGGTATAAAGGGTAGGTAACAGTAGCCACAAAACCCAAAACTCAATGCTATGGAGTTGGTTCTGACTCATAATGACCTTACAGGATAGAACAGAACTGTTCCATTGGGTTCATAGGCCTGTAATGCTATTGTTGTTGTTATGTGCCATAGAGTCATTTC
>NW_006399834.1:11378272-11400248 GCF_000299155.1 Elephantulus edwardii | reverse complement strand
GGCCTAGTTTTCACGGCTGATATTGAGCTTCTCCAGCGGTTCCTTCCACAGAAGCAGATTATAGAACCTTTAACCTGTAGCATAACTGATGACTCCAAACTGCTGGCCTATAAATTAGCAGCCCATTTCTTAATCCACTGCACCACTAAGAGTCCTTCAGTAATATTAAATCTCCCTAAAATAAGTGGCACTGGAGCTAAATCTTGAAGCATGAACAGAATCAAGAGTCTAGGAAAATTAATAGCTAGAGTCAAGACAAGGAAGCACATAAAAAGGGCAGTGGTTATTCAGTAGAATTTTCTCCTTCCATGCAGGAGACCTGCGTTCAATTCCTAGTCAATGGGCTTCATTTGTAGCCACCAAAATGCCAGTTTGGTTATAACCAAACATATTGCTTATCATGTTTGCTTATTGATGAAGGTCAAACACTGCATACAGCCTTCTGTGTGATTTCACACATAACCATAAACAAAGCATAAAAACCCCTAACAACTGAACCAATAAGTTACATCCCAAGAAACTAAAAAGAAATTAAAGATGTCAAGAATTTCCTTTTACTTGGGTTTTCAATCAATGTTCATGGAAGCAGAAGTTAAGAATTCAATTGTCATATTGCAGATTGGAAGGAGCAGTAAACTCACTGCAAAAGACCTCTTGAAAATGTTAGAAAGCAAAGATTTCACCTAGAGGACTAACACGTATCTGATATAAATTATATTTTCAATCATTTCATAGGCAATTGATAGCTAAGGGGGAAAAAAGACTGAAGTAGAATTGATTTATTTACATTATGGTGTTGGTGAAGAGTGTGGGAAATATCATGAACAACCAGAAGAAAAAAACCAAATCTGTGTTGGAAGAAGTATAGCCCTTATGTTCCTTAAAAGTGATAATAGTCGTCTGGCTTAGCATTTAAGCTAGAAGCTTGTGGTGTCGCTTGTTCCGAGCAGGTTGGAGCTGCAGCCAGGATGATTGAGGTGGTTTGCAACGACTGTCTCGGGAAGAAGGTCCTCGTTAAGTGTAACACTGATGACACCATTGGAGATCTTAAGAAGCTCATCGCAGCCCAAACCGGCACCTGTTGGAACAACATTGCCTTTAAGAAGTGGTACAACATTTTCAAGGACCACGTGTGCTTGGGCAACTATGAAATCTACTATGGGATGAACCTGGAGCTGTATTACTAATAAGGCAGAATTCCTTCTCTTAACCCTTCCCTTTTCCCCACACTATCCTCAGTGGCTTGGACGCTTGTTTTAAAAAACTTTAATAAAAGCTTAGATGCTGAAAAAAAAAGTGATCATGGGAAGACTTTGTATTAATAGTTTGGACATGCTGTTCAGAGGGACCAGACGCCAGATAAGACATCACGCTTGGTAAAATAAAATGTAAGTCCTAAAGACAACATCATTAACAAATTTTTTACATAATCATTATAACAATGGACTCAAACATGACACTGATTGTAAGAATGATGCAGAACGAGTCAGTATTTTCATTCTATTTTACATAAGAGAATTATAATTTGGAGTGGTAGGAGCTGTGCCATCCCAAAGGCATGCAGTTTGAATCTGCCCACTGTTCCATGGGAGAAAGATCAGCAATCTCCTCCAATGCAATTTATTGCCTCTGAAAAATCCACTGGAGGGTCAGTTCCAACTTGACAATACACAATAACAACACCTACATGTTATGTGTCACCTTAGCTAGCCCATAATTTTCAACGGTTTGGAAGATAATTATGTAATTGTCCTTTATTATACGATCTCATCTGAGCAAATTAAAAGGGAGACTCATTAAGGATATGGTCTGCCCACAATATACCTAAAAATTCTGGCAAAACTTGCCCTCCCTTGCTTCTACACTTAAATCATCATCCTCTGACTTCTTGTTCTTAGAATATGAGTCAGCAATCTGCTGTCTAATCTGCAGATTTTGAGATTCATCAATTCCCATAGCTTCATGAACCAGAAGCCTGCCATGTGACCTGCTAATGTGGGCATTTGCTGGCTCTTACAAACAAGTAGGTTAGGAAAAGCTTCACTTTTCTTGAACCTATATATTTTAGGCCTGCTTGACCCTCAGATTTTGTACTTGCCAACTTCTCCACTATGTGAGCTATTTCCTTCAAATGTGTGTTGATCTATCACCACTTCAATTCAATATTGTATTGGAAGTACTTGCTAGAGCAATATGACAAGAGAAAGAAATGAAAAGCATCCAGATTGGCAAAGACATGGAAACTATCACTATATGTAGATGGTCTTTGCTATCACTTGTTATGCATCCTAGAGTTGGACAGTGACTAAGGAGGATAGAAGGAGAATTGATGCCTTTGGGCTTTGGTGCTGGAGAAGAGTATTGAGGGTACCATGGACTGCTAGAAAAACAAACAGATGCATCCTGGAAAGGGTTAAACCAGAAGGCTCCCTGGAGGCAAGGATTCTAAGGCTCCATCTAACATACTTTGGACATGTTGTGAGGAGAGACTGGTCCTTGGAGAGGGACATCATGCTTGGTAGGGTGTAGGGACAGTGCAGGAGGGTACGGCCCTCTATGAGGTGGATTGATTCAGTGACTGGGATAATTGGGATGGGTATATCGGAGACAGTGTGATTGGCACAGGACAGAACAGAGTTTAGGGCTGTTGAACATAGGTTTGCTATGAGTCGCAAGTTACTCGATGGCACATAATAACAACAACAAGATATGTAGATGATATGATAGGTCGGAAAACCGCAAGGACTCAACAACAACAACAACAAAAACCTGTTAGAGCTAGTAGGCCAATTTAGTAGGGTGGCAGGATATAAGATCAATATCCAAAAACAGTGGGATTCCTCTACAGTAACAAAGAGAACTCAGAGAAGGAAACCAAGAAAGCGATAACATTTACAACAGGAAACCACAAACTGAAATACTTGGGAGTGAACTTAACTAGAGACACAAAAGACCTGTACAAAGAAAGCTACAAACATTCTGTGCGACACAATAAAAGACCTAAATAAGTGGGAAATTGTGCCCTGTTCATAGATAGGAAGACACAATATTGTGAAAATGACAATCTTACCAAAAGCAATTTATATGTTCAATGCAATCCCAATGCAGATATCAAATTCATTTTTCAAGGAGATCGAAAGGGAAATTCTCAAGGTTATTTAGAAAGGAAAGAGATTCTGAATAAGCAAAGCACTTCTGAAAAACAAAAATGAAGTGGAGGCATAGCACTTTCTGATCTCAAAACCTACTACACAATGGTCGTAACCATAACAGCTTGCTACTGATACACTCACAGGCACACAGATCAATAGAATGGAATTGAGGACCCAGAAATGGACCCAGCCATCAATGGTCAACTGATATTCAACAAGGAAATTCAAACCTATCAAATAGGAAATGACACCTCTTCAACAAATGGTGCTGGCATAAGTGGACTGCTCCTTGCAGAAGCTGAAACAGGACCCACATTTCACACCATGCACAAAAATCAATTGAGGGTGGATCAGAGACCTGAGAATAAAGCCCCAAATCATGAAGTTTATCAGAGACAAATTGGGATCAAGCTTAGACGGCCTAAAGATGGTATAAAGAAACTTCCAAATACAGCCAGAACTGCATGACTAGGAGAGGCTAAAATTGATGAATGTAAGACATTCTAAACATTGTATCCCTGTGCACACCAAAAACTTTCACCAATAAAATAAAAAGAAAACCTACTGACTGGGGAAAGAAGTCTGGCAACACCATTTAAGACAAGGGTCACATATCAAAAGTTTATAGAATCCTGCAGGGTCTTACATGAAAAAGACTAACACAATTACAAAATGGGCAAAAGATATGGAAAGACTTTTCACAGAGAAAGACATTCGAATAGACACATGAAGAAATGCTCAAAACCACTGGCAATAAGAGAGATACAAATCAAAACCACAATGAGATACCATCTCACCCCAGTAGCAGTGGTAAAGTTTAACAAGACAGCAAGTAATAAATGTGGAGAGGATGTGGATAGAGAGGAACTCTAATACACTGTTGGTCAAATTGTAAAATGGTACAACCACTCTGAAAGGCAGTTTGGCATTTCCTTAAAAGAGTTGAACATAGAAATTCCATGTAATCAAGCTATTCCACTGCTTGGAATATTCCTCGAGAAAATTGGAACTGAAGTACAAATGGAGATTTGTACACCAATGTCCATAGCTGCATTATTCACCATAACAATAACATGGAAACATCTCAAATATCCAACCACAATCAAATGGAGAAATTATCCAACCACAATCAAATGGAGAAATTATAGTACATTCACACGATGAAATACTATGCAGCATGTAGGAAAAATTATTTTGAATATTATTACCTAACTTGGAAGGGACTGGAGGGCATTATGCTAAATGAACTAACTCAGTCTCATAAGGACAAATACTATATAAAACCATTATTGTAGAAATAGAGAACAGTAAAATGTGTATGAGGCTCCAAGGAGGGGAGGGGAGGAACAGAGGGATGAGGATAGGGGTTGGGGGAGATGGCAATCATAGAGTCGTGCCATTTGAAGGTTAGATGGAAGGGTGGGTAAAGGAAATGGCAAAGATCTGATGTGAAAAAAAAATGCATATGAATTTTGTAAGTAAACCAGTATAAAAGAAAACTTTCTTTTTAAAAACTCTGTGTGTGTGTGTGTGTGTGTGTGTGTGTGTGTGTGTGTGTGTGTGTTTAGGAAGCTCAGGTGGCCTAGTGAATTGAGAGTTTCAATGCTAACCCAAAGGTAGGCAATTTGAATCCTCTAGCCTCCTCAGGAGGAAGATGGGCAATCTCCTCCTGGGGGACTTACTGCTCTGAAAATCTGCTGGAGAGTCAATGATGAGTTATATATATAGTGTTGTGTGTATAGATAGATATAGATATAGAAGATATAGATATAGATAGATAAAGATATAGATGATGATATAGAGATAGAGATAGAGATAGAGATAGAGATAGTGTTGTTGCTATTATGTGCAGTTGAATTTGAATTAGCTCATAGCTGATCCTCTAACACCTTTGAGAGAGAAATACGTTATATACATATATTGTTGTTATGTATTCTCAAATTGCCTGTGATCCATTGTGACCCTATGTACAGCAGCTCTGAACCCTGCCCTATCCTTGACCAGTCTCACTAATAACCCCCATTAGTCTAGATCCTGTATCGATCTATCTCACCCTGGGTCTTCCTCTCCTGCACTGTCTGTCCACCCTTTCAAGCATGATGTCCTTCTCCTAGGACCTGTCTCTCCTGGCCATGTGCCCAAAGTATGTGAGACAGAGCTTCAAAATCCTAGCCTCCGAGGAGAAATTTGTTTTCACCTTCTCCAAGACAAGCCTATTTGTTTTCTTGGTGGTCCATGGTATGTTCAACACTCTTGTCCAGAACCATAATTTGAAGGCATCAATTCTTCTTCTGTCATCCTTAGTCACTGTCCAACTTTTCAAGTAATGATTTTTGGAAGCTAGATCTTTCTAGCTTGTCTGGTATGTCAATCACTGGTTTTGCTTCTCTAGAGAATGCAGTCTATGAGAATGCATTTTTTAAAAATAACAATAATAACAGCAACAATGATGCTGGTCAAATTTTAGCAGAGCTTCTAGACTAAGAGGCTAGGAAGAAATACCTAACTTCCCAAAATCATTCATTGAAAATCCTATGAATCATAATAGTCTTATCCTTAACCAGTCACTTAGATGACGCAAGACTACATATGGACTGATGCATATCCTTTGGCTCTGTTGTGCATAGGGTCATCATGAGTCAGGAATCAATCCACGGTAGCTAACAGCAATATGTAGCTGTATATTGCAGCATGGTTCTAGAATGTATGTGAGAGAATAAGTAGTATGAACCATTCAATTAGAATAAGACTTTAAATATAAAGGATGAGATCTTGAACACTTTAAAATAGGATTTAAAAAAATTGAACTGTTCCTAAGTTATCAGAAGCTTTGGTGATGAATGACAACTGAAGATTTGTGTTTAGAAAGTGAAATAAATTGATGATATGGACCTTATGTCACAGATCAGACTAAAGAGGTAATTGACTTACTCATTGTCATTGAGTCCGTCCCAAATCCAAGGCTGTAAATCATATGGGAAGAGAGTATCTATCTTTTTCCCCTGGAGTGGGTTGTGATTCAAACCAGAAGGAAAGTACAGCCTTTCGGTTGGCAGACAATTCTCTACGGACTGTACCACCACCAGAGCTCACTAACAATAATGAGGGTATTTAATTGTTGAGGTGAGGAAGCTTACAGGGAGATATTTTGGAGCTAGAATTAACAGGAACTGCTGTTTAGTGGGTTAGTCCATAGAGGACTAAACCCAAAGGCTGCACTTCTGTGGCAGTTCTAATCCATCAGGAGCTCTGTAGGGCAAAAATGAGCAATCTCCTCCCTTCTAATTCCCAGCTCCAGAAATCCAATGGAGAAAAAGCCAATGATGAGTTGATTCTGACTTGACAACAATGAGTTTGTGTTTTGCTCTTTGATGGGTTAAGGGGAGTTAAAAAAATTATGCCAGGGGTTTTGTTCATTTATTCAACAAGTTTTTACTGAGAACCTATTGTGCACCAGACAATTTAGAGGTAAATAAGAAAAGGTTTTGCCTGTTAGAAAGTTATAATGTAGTCTATTATAATGAAATGTGCAAGGATCTGGAGTCAGAAAAATCAAAAGGGCCAAACTTTCTCAGCATTTCTTAAGCTGGAAGAACTAAAGAATAAATTCAGTTCTAAATTTTATTAATTCTAAATTTTAAATTCAATTAAAAACAAGTTGCTATGTATAAGTATGCTATGGGCAAAATATTGAATGATTCAGAAAGCATTAAAAGAAGATGGAAGGAGTACACAGTCATTGTACCAAAAAGAATAGGTTGACACAGAAGAATTTCAAGAAATAGCATACGTTTAAGAGGCAATTTTGATGAAAGAGGAAGTTTAGGTTGCTCTGAAGGACTTGGCAAAAAATAAAGCCCCAGGAATTGATGGAATACCAATTGACGCAGTTCATCAAACAGATGCTGTCTTGCAAGTGATCATCAAGTTGCACCAAGAAATTTTGGAGCACAGCTACTTGGCCAACTGACTGGAAGAGATCCATATTTATTACCATTCAAAAAAAAGACGACCTGACAGAGTGTGGAAATTATCGAACAATATCACTAATATCACATCCTAGCAAAATCCTGCTGAAGATTATCTAGAAACAACTGGAACAGTACATTGACAGAGAACGACCAGAAATACAAGCTGGGTTTAGAAGAGGTCATGGCACATGCCAGATAGATCTCGGCAGATAGCAGAGAGTACCAGAAGAATGTCTATCTGTGTTACATTGACTATGCAAAGGCTTTTGACTGTGAGGGTCACAACAAATTGTGGCTAACCTTGAGGAAAATAGGAATCTCAAAACACTTGATTGTGCTTATGCAAAATCTCTACTTGGACCAAGATGCAGTCCTCAGAACAGAGCAAGGAAACACTGCATGGTTCAAAATCAGGAAAGAAGTGCATCAGAGATGCATCCTGTCCCCATATGTTTTCAATCTCTATGCAGAACAGATCATTTGGACTTTATGAGAAGGAGTGTGGCATCAGGAATGGAGGAAGACTCATCAATAACCTATGATATGTAGATGACTCATCCTTGCTTGCTGAAATGGAAGAAGGCCTGAAGCATTTGCTACAAAAGGTCAAAGACTGCAGTCTTCAATATGGATTGAAGCACAACATCAAAAAGACAAAGATTCTCACCCGTGGGCCAGTTGGCAGCATCATGATAGATGGAGAAGAGATTGAGATTGTTAACAATTACAGTTTGCTTGGATCCACAATCAACACTATTAACACCAGCAGTCAGGAAATCAAAAGACACATTGCATTGGGAATATCTGCTGTCATGGACCTCTCCAGAGTGCTGAAGAGCAACGGTGTCAGTCTAAATACAAGAGTGCACCTAATCCAGGCCATGGTCTTCTCAATTACTTATCATGCTTCAGAGATCTGGACAATGATGAAGAATGACAGAAGAATAGATGCCTTCAGGTTGTGGTCCTGGAGAAAAGTCTTGATCATTCCATGGACTGCCAAGGAAACAAATAGGTCTGTCTTATAGAGAGTGAAACCAAGTCTTTCCTTGGAGGCTAGGATTTTGAGTCTCTGCTTCACTTACTTTGGGCATGTGGCCAGGAGAGATCTGTCCTTGGAAAAGGACATTCTTCTTGGAAGGGTGGATGGACAGCCCAGGAGAGGAAAACCACGGATGAGACGGATTGATACAGTATCTGGGGCAAAGGAGGTTGTTGTGTCAGAATTAGTGACACTGGCTTAGGACAGGGAAGGGTTCAGAGCTATTGTATATAGGGCCACTATACATCATGGATGACTCAATGGCACATTCAACAATAACATATTATATTGGTTGGTTTTTATTTAAGCTTCTTTTTAAAGTAGACAAGACCTTAAGGAGGGCTTTTGTATTTACAGTTTATTTCTATTATATTTTGGAGGAACATTCTTCTTAGTGGTACAGCACTCTTAACAGGCTACTGAGGTAACCTGGAATTGCAGTGATGCCGAACCTTGTGTCATTGAGGTATCAAATACCATAACGGTTACCCTTGGTGGACAATGTTTGGTGGAGCTCCAAGTTTAAGAAAGTTTTGGAAGCAGGAGTGGCATTCACTTCCTCAACAACATGCCTCCGGAAACTCTATGAACTTTGATGAATGTCGATAGTTATAAAAACTTTTCAGGCTTTTTGTTTATATAGTCGCTATGAGTTGTGCTCGATTTGAAGGCAATTAAAAATAATAAGTCAGATAGGCTAGACAGGTAATTAAGTAACTACATAAGATCATGAGTGATAATTATTACTACATAGCAGCATACATAATAGTGTGAGAGAATTGAAGTCTGAGAGACAGATAAGCAAACTAAATGGCTCTTTCGAACAGTTTATAGCATGTGTATTGTACCTTTTTGTTGTTGTATACTGTTTAGATGGAGCCAACTCATATCTGACCCTCTGGCAGGCTTTCAGAGGGAGTTAATTGTCCATCCTTCTCCCACAGAGCAACTGGTGGATTTGAACCAGATGTCTGCGAGATTGCAGAGACTAAAAAACTTGAGATCGTATTTCCTCATTTCCTTTGAGTTCCAGTTCCCCACATGTATCAAGCCCCCTGTGAAGAGAAACAAAGAAAGAAAGATTTGAAACACAAGTATGAAATCAAAGTAAAGATGACCTGTTAATGCTTCCAAGGTTTATACTGAGAAGCACAGTTGTATAGACTTTTGATTTTTCAGTAGTTGTAGTGCTAATGTCTAGTCCTCAGCATTATGGGTGCTTTGTTATCATGGTCTTGGTGGAGGTAGTACACACCTAGAACTAAGAATTGTGTGGCATTGCAGAAGCAATGGTCCCATAGTGGGTCATTTCTATGGTGTTATTTTGGGAGTTATTCCAGGAAAACTAGTCCGGAACTTGTTATTCTAACCCAACCAGTGATTTTTAGGAGCAATTTCTTCCCCTGATCCCTTAAACTAACCTGAATGGACTCAGTAGTTGTTAGGTGCCATCCAGTTGGCTATGACGCACAGCAACCCTATTACCTTGATAGCATGTTTACCCAATGCAACATGCCTTTTGACTTCTTGACTCTTGTTACTTCAGGTGTTGATTATAGATCCAAGTACAATTAAATCATTAAAACTTCCATCTTTTCTCCATTCATCATGATGTTAGCAATTGGTACAGTGGTGTGGCTGATTTTTATTTTCTTGGTATTGAGATGTAATCCATATTTAAGGTTAGACTCTGTTAGCTGCAATTAATTCCTTACTTATTCAATGGGATATTTAACACAAGCTAAATGTAGTCATGGAAAGCTTCCAGAAAATAATGATAAGATGATCTTTAAACAAGAAAACAACTCATTACGAATGAGTGGGGATCAACACTTCGCTGACCCTCCTGAAGCTTTTCAAGGGTGAAATCTCATGGAAAGAAATTGTTCTTCTTTTTCCCTAGGATGTACTGATGAATTCAAACCACTAGAAAGGTGCAGCCTTTGGATTAGCAGCACAGCTCCCTACGGACTCCACCAGAACTCCCTAGGTAAACCTTAAAAGATGAGCTTAATCAAATTGGGGGGGGGGGGGAAATCCATTCAGGCAAAGCTGGAAAGGTAAGGAAAAGATGAATTATTCAAAGAACTGCATGGGATTTATAAGGGGGAATATTAAAAGTGAGACATAGAAGGACAGACAGAAGTACATTCACGAGGGCCTTCTGTGCAAGGTTAAGCAATTTGATATTTATTCAAAGGAGTTATTGGAAATTGTAAGTAAAGAAATAGTAAGCAGATTTGCATGTTAAAAAGGCATCTCTGCAGAACTGTGAAGTGCAGATTGGCACAGCTGGGAAGTAAAAGTGAGAGATCTCATCAGGAGAAAATTGCAATAATCCTGGCAAGAATTATTAAATATTGGGAAATTAGCTAAGAGACAGTAGGAGTAGTAGTAACAGAGTGAAATGTTGGGAAGAGATTTGAGAGGTTTTAAGACATCAAGGTCATCTTAACGTTTAGACAATATGAGGAAGATGGCATTGTCAAGGGTAACACTCTATGTTTTGGCTTTGGCAATAGGTAAATGAATGATGGTGCCATTTATTTAAGCATGGAATAAGGAATGGAAAACATGATTGGTGGGTAAGATAAGAGTTCAGATTTTAATACAATTAAGTGAAAGAGTCAATGGCACAACTAAGTAAAATTATAAGACATCATTTGGCAAAGATGCGTTTGGCATTCAGAGTTTGGTATGACAGTCCTCAATGTGACTAGACACTAAAGATTTGGGTGGCAAGATTGAGGGAAAATGTGTAGTGTGAACAGAAGTCAGGTCCTGGAAAAAGATTTGTAACATAACATAATAGAAAAAAGATGAAAAAGGGGCCAGAGAAAGAAGAGAATGAATAGTATCTTGAAAGTTCACAGCACAAGTTTGAAAAAGAATGAGTGGTTCAGTGTCAGATTCTAGTTGTTATTGGTTTCATTAGGTACCATTGAGTCAAGTGCGAATCACAGTGACACTATGCACAATAGCTCTTAACCCTGTCTAATCCTGTGCCATCCTCACCTTGTCTGATACACTTAAGCCCATTGTTGCAGTCACAGTTTCAGTCCATCTAGATGGGAGTCCTCTCTTTCACTGACCAAGCATGATATCCCTTTCCAAGGAATAGCCTCTCCTAGCAACATGCCAAAGTGTGATATATGCCATCCTTGCCTCCAAAGAGCACTCTGGTTACCTTTCGCAAGACATAATTTTTTGTTCTTTTGGTGGTTCATGGGATATTCAGCAGTCTACTCCAACATCACAACTCAAAGGCACCAATCCTTCTTCTGTCATTCTTACTAATTGTCCAACTCTCAGATGCATAGCAAATGATTGAAAAGATAATAGCCTGAATCTGGTGCACCTTAGTCTTCAAGCAGACATCATTGTTCTTCAGTATTTTGGAGAGGTCTCTGACAGTGGCCTTGCCCAAAGCAATACATCTCCTTATCTCCTGACTGCTGGTACCAGGGGTGTTGATTGTGGATCCAAGTAAGATGAAATAATTGACAGTTTTAGTCTTTTCTCCATCTATCATGATGTTGCCTGTTGGCTCAGTGGTAAGGACTGGTATATCTTGATGTTAAGATGTAATCCATATTGAAGGTCCATTAGTCTTCTGCAGTAAGCATTTCAAGTTCTTCTCACTTTCAGCAAGCAAAGTTGTGTCATCTGCATAGTGTAGATTGTTGATGAATCTTTCTCTGATCCTGATGCCACATTCTTCTCCATGGAGTTTGGCTTTGTGCATTATTTGCTCAGCATACAAATTGAATAGGTATGGTGAAAGGACACTACACTGAGACACACTCTTCCTGACTTTAAAGCATACAATGTTCCTTTTTTCATTTGTACAAAGTTTCTTGGTCTAGGTATATATTTCCTGTGAGTGCTATTAAGTGTTCTGTGAGTCTCATTCTTCTCAATGTTAATCATAGTTTTGAGCCACACAGTCAAGTGCCTTTGCATAGTCAATAAAACACAGGTAGACATCTTTATGGTATTCTCTTCTTTCAGCTAGGATCAATCTAATATCAGTAATGATATCCATGGTGGTACCACCTCTTCGAAACCCAGCTTGTATTTCTGGCAGTTACCTGTAAATGTACTTGTTCTATCCATTTGGGTCGATCTTCCGCACTATTTTGCTTGCATGTGATATTAATGATGTGTTCAATAATTAGGCATTTTGTTGGATCACCATTCTTGGGAATGAGAACACATATGGATCTCTCCCAGTCAGACAGGTAGCTGTCCTCCAAACTTCCTGGCATAGACTAGTGAGAAGATCCAGGGTTGCATAGTTGTAACACATAAATCACTATCTCATCTATACTCAGGGCCTTAATTTTTTGCCACTGTCTTGTTGGTTTAGTGGTAAGGAGCTGTGCTACCAACCAGAAGACATATGGTTCAAATCCTCTGTGGGAGAAATATGGGCAATCTCCTCAGGTACCTCTAAAAACCTGCTGGAGGGTCAACTATGAGTCAGTTCCAACTCAAAATACATAACAACAGATCCTAGGCTGATCAGTAAAATGGAAAAAAAGGTTTTCAGTATTTAAGCAAAAGTATTTTAAGGGAAGAATTGAGCCAAGCATTTAAGGAAGCATTTAGAGCAAGAGAAAAAATATAAAAGGCTATTTTTTCAAGAGATTTCACTGTGAATGGAAGAGAGATAAGGTAGTTGCTAGGGGAAAACATAAAAGATGAAAGTGTTACATGCTTTTTCATATTAGAACTTACAACAACATATTGTTACTGAGAATTTGCTATTCACTAGGCATAATTCTAAAGGCTTTATATGCGTTCACAAAGACAATTCTCCCAACTACCCCATGAGATAGGCATCATTATTTTGTTTTATAGAAGCAGAACTTGAGCAAGGGCAAGTAACTTGTCCAAGGTCACAGAGTAAAGAAGTGAAAACACCAGAGCTGGTAGAAGGCCAGACTCAGTGTAGGGCTACATGTGTGCCCTTTATTGTCTCTCAGAGCTACTGAATGAGCAGAAAAAGCAAGAAAGTAAAAAATGCTGGAGGGAGTGACACTACCAAGGATCCTAAATGAAATAAAGTCCTTATGTGGGAGACAAGAGGTGGGGATGAGCATTAATGGATAAAATTGGAGCTGTGGGGCCAGAAAGTAGAAGTTGTTTATTTCATCCCTTCATTTTGTTTCAGTCCAGTAGGAAGTAAGAATATATACTCTACATGCAAGGTGATGGTGAGCTCACACTCATTGCGGTGGAGTCAGACCAACTCATAGATCAGCATCCAGTAGGTTTCCAAGATGGTATATCATATGGAAGGAGAGGACCCATCCTTCCCTTGAGGAGCAACTGTCCGAGAAAGGACTACCTTTGGGGAGTGACACAACTCCTTACAGATTATGCCATAACTACTTTCTTGAATTAAGAAGAGAAAGGCTGAAATAGCTACTTGAGCAAAAGAAAGAGTGAACTGTTGAGTTTCAATTAAGAACTGATGAGCTGCACTGGGCTACATTTGTGACTATAGAGTCCAGACTTTCTTCATTCTATCTGAGCGCGTTGTCATGGAACAGAACTCAGCACCTTGTAAAGACTGGAACAACAGAAATTGGGAGTTTCTGAGTGTGAAGGAAGGAGGAAATTAATGATATTGTAAATATATAAATATATTAATTTAGCAAACACTAAATAGTGATTAGGAGCTTTGATGGCTTAGTGGTAAGGAGCTGTACAGCCAACTCAAAAGTACCAGTTCGAATCCACCCAATGCTCTGCAGGAGAAAGATGGGCAGTCTCCTCCTTTGTGATTTACTATGTCTAAAAACCCACTGGAGGAGTCAGCTATGAGTAGGTTTTAGCTCAATGGTACACAAGAAGAACAACAAATAGTGCTTAACAACAACAATTAACAACAACATATGACATCATGTTTTGGAAAAGTAAAGAATCAGTGTAGGAAAGGAAGACCCTCAAAGAGACGGATGGTGTACATAGAATAGCTATGAGTCAGAGTAATAATAACAATCTCATTCCTTTTCTCTCTTCTCTGTTTTATTTTCTTTTCCAGTCTTCTATATATTATTACTGCAAATTTAAATAACATGTAAGTCTCTATTTCTTTGTGTATAAAATTGAAGTCTTGTCTTAAGCTTTCCTACTTCCACCCACTTTCCATCATCATTTAAATTTAAATCCTCTTCTGCAACCACTAAAGTGTCTATATGTCCACAGGATGATAATGATAAAAGAGCAATTAAAATAATTTACATTATTATTATTATTATTATGTGAAAATTATTCTATGCTGAGCCAAGCAGTATGGTATGATAACATTCCTCCTCTTCTTGTAAAATGTTCACAAATCTGGGTTACTTTAAAAAAAACATTATTAGCATATTGATCGAAGGGATATATTTTCTTATCCTCCATCAAATCAACTTAACTCATTGCTGTTTATTTCCTCTGGGAGTTTCTAGTTCTGTGTGTTTGTATTAATCTATCATAGTACCAACTTCCCTTCCTTCTAAGTTTCAGTCATAATTTTTGTTACAGTAGAGACTTCTGGGCGTCTCCTCAGATTCTCTTTACCACTTCTTTCTCTCTGTTGGTTCTCCATCTTTACCAGTTGGCCTTTGTTGGACTGAGATTAGACACCACCATGGACATACGTGACATAGCTTCTGAAAAGGCTGTCAAAGGGCAAGACAATCCAGTGGAAATACAAGTGTTAGCTTCACACATGGTAACTAGGAAAAAGAAATCAGAGGGAATGTGGCACATACGTTTCCTCTTCTTTCTCTTTTTCCGTGAACCACTCTGAGGTAGCGTTTCACTGAGGCCTAGTTTCTGCAGTGTTGTTTTTGTTATGATGTGATAGCATGAGGATGTATCACACTACACTGGTTTTTATCTTTCCTTGACTCACTTTCTTCTTCATCTCATTACCCTGGGTTTATATCTTTGTTTTTTGGTGTGTTTCTTTAATATAAACTTTTTTAAAATATTGGTTTACTTGCAAAGTTTGTATATATTGTTTTTCACACTGGATCTTTCCCATTTCCATAACTCACTTATGATCACACCCTCTAGCCTTCCTCACCTCTGTGCTCTCCCTCCTTCCTTTACCAACATCTTCTAAATAAAGTGTTAGTATTTTAATCCCCATCTTAAATTCTACAGTGTTGAAAGGTAGACAAAGACACTCTTTTTCCAAGAGACCTCCCCTACATGATTCTTTATCATAGCATCCTGTTCTTGATTTAAGGCTAAAATAATATATCCAAACTTTCTAAAGTTAGTTGAGAATTTTAGGGTTTTCCCCATTTACTTTCTTTTTTAATTGAATCTATTTTGTTTTGATCCTTCTAGGGATATTTAAAAAATAGTTTAATATTGTTAATTCTTTTCAGACTTTTGTCTTTTCTGGGTTGTTTCTTCATATACCTGATACTTCGTAATTGCCTGTTAAGACAAAAAAAAATCTGTTGCCATGTGTAAGTGGGTATGTGTGCTGCTGCCTAGATTTCTCCTTTAGGATAGAACTATGATTGGTAGGTCTGTGTGGTGTAAGGACCTGATAAGTGATAAACTGTGGACTACCCAAATGGCAGAAGGAAAGTTTAAATCAGGGAAGATAACATGTGCCCCAGCTATGAAAGATGACATAACAAATTATGCTTACTTTTTAAAAAATTAAGTTTCATATTTTGGGGTGGGTTTTTTTTGTATTATACTTTTAAAAACAGAAAGGATTTTGTAAAAAGCTATAGATCTCACCTTTGAAGGTTTTGTGTTACTAAAATGACAAGCTTGTTTATTTGCAAGAAAAACAGTGTCATATAAAATCCTAATAGCTACAAGCAAAAGGAGGGGAGAGAAAGAAAGACAAACAGAAAGTAGATGTGTCTTTAGAGATACAACCTCTGCCTACTTTAGACTAATACCTCAATGGGAAGCCTCCCTTTTCTGATTGTCCAACCATTCTCAGTAGATAAAATACCGTTTTGCTTTCTTTTATACTGACTCAGATGCGCAAAACAAAGTAAAAACACTAACAAGCTAGCATCTTACTTGGGTTTGGTTGGGTTTCTTTTAGTGTATAAATAGCATTAACAGCAAGAGTAAACAATGGCAAGGAAACACGATCCTTGCACTTGTCCTCCTGTTTATTGAATGGCTTTCATCAGTGTCTGCAGATAAATTAGTAATGACTCTGGTTTCCTCTCTCTTTGGCAGTTAAATCAATGCCTACTCTTCAGAGTAAGGAGATGCAATATTCCTCTTGTACATGTTATCTTGGAAAAGAAAGAAAGAATGCTTAGAAATGCATCGGAATGCAGTTTGCAGCTTTCTTTGAAGGTTTCTATGAATCACAATTATATGCCCACAGCTGGAGCAGACCACATGAGTCTGAGACTGGTGTGTGCAGCAGAGCTGTTATCCAAGGGAAAGTCTCTTTTATCTCATTTGCATTTACCTCTGAACTGTTATCTGTCCTCTGAGGTGAAGGTCTAGTTGCAGATATTTATTGAAATCACTATGTGACTCTGCTTTCCCCTCAGGCTTCCATCAGAGTGTAACATTAAAATGATGGACACACATCTGCCTTGCTATCTTTACATGAAGGATGGCCATTCTCACTTACATTTTTTCAACTAAAAAGGGCAACCTAGCAGGTACAATCAGGGTCCCAGCAGGAAACAGATGACACACTTAAACTGCGACAATTCACAGAGGATTTAATGAAAAGACTATTTACAAAAGTACACACAATGTGTAAAGAGGTCTGGTGATAGAGTGGTTAAAGAGCTGAACTGTTAACCCAAAAAATGGCAGTTCAAGTCACCTACTGCTCCCTGGGAGACAGATTCGGCAGTCTGCTTCTGTAAAGATTTACAGCCTTGGACACTCTAAGGGGCAGTTCTACCTTGACCTGTCATGTTGCTGTGAGTCAGAATTGACTGGATTGCAGAGAAGCTTAACAAGATGTAACATCTCAAACTAGTAAACATTGGTAGAGTGGCCACTCCTAGGCCTGAAGGGCCAGTTACCAGCCCCAGAAATGAAAACATTTCTAGAGATGGCTGCTTGCACCTCCTTGAGAAGCCTGATGAATAAATAAACACTCGGACTTTCCTCTACTCTTGCACCCATCTCCTGCTGGGATTTGTACTGATCAGACTCAATCATAGGCTGGAGTGGTCCATACATACCACTCTCTCAGGGAAGAAAGTGGGGAATGAGAAAAGAGAGCTAACATGGCGAGACACAGGGAAGATGTTTGGCAAAGGGAGAAAGACCAAGAGTTACGTTTAGGAGGTGGATAGGGGAGATATGCTAGATATGCAAGAGGAGCTGAATATAGGGTTGCAGTTTAGGCAGGAGACCTAAACTCATGAGGTAGATTTGGAACTTAACATATAAATGCTCTTTAAAACCTTAAGGCTGAAAGAGATCACATAGGGTATAGGTGGAGAGATAAGGACCAAAGTAGAGAGGACATTCACCCATCTAGGAGACTAGAAGAGAAAGGGTAAAATGTAGCCAAGAGGAGTCATCCCAGATTCAGAAAGAGAAGGGGGTGCTTGGAAGCTGTGGGGAGGAGAGACAGGGAGCAAAGAGTGGCACTGGGAAGGAGTGAGCATCAGCTTGCATCACACGTCTGCAGGATGACTCAGATGAAAAGTGAGACAAGTGTTAGTGGTGACCTCGGGGTGCTGTGTGAGAGTGGTGAGGCTGGAATTTGGAGGAATAAAAGAAAAGAAGATGGATACAGAGAGTGTGGGCAACCCTTGAGAAAATTTTGCTGCGAAGAGGAAGAAAGAAGTAGAAGAAAGTAACTACCAGGAGAGTGGGGATAAGGAAAGGAGAAAAAATGTAAAAAGGGAAAAATAACATTTGGTTGGCAGGTTGAATAATCCAGGAGGAAGTGGAAAAATGATGATAGTGGAGAATGAAAGGACTATAATAGGAACGTGCCCTCAAAGTCATTGCCATCAGGTTGCATAGACTCATTCCTGACCCTCCAGTAGGTTATTTCACAAGAGGAGATTGCCCCATTTTTCTCCCTGGGGGGGGGTGTGGCTGATGGATTTCAACCACCACCTTTGAGGTAGCAGCAACATTTTCAAAGTCCAAATCAAGAGTCACACCATCAGAGCTCCCTCAGGGGCACACAGGTCCCTAAATTAGGGAATAGTCACCACTCAGGTTTGGTCAATTGATACAAGACCCCCGGGTTCTCAAGAGAATCAGAAATTTACTTGGAAAAAAACAAAATAAAACAAAACAACACCCCACAAAGTATGAAATATCTTGGTATTTAAATATTGGCAATTGACTTAAAACTTTTCTTAAGTTCAAGTAAAACTTGTCTGTGGGCTGCCAGTTGGCAACCTCTCCTGCACTGGAAAGTTTTATTCTCCCCTAGTTACCAGGTGTGCCTCCTGCTTTAGGAGTCCCTGAAGGACACTGGTTGCTGAATCCCTAAAATCTTTGAAAATGTAAGTGCCTGGGGAGCGGTGCCTGGCCAGAGTGGTTAATGATACAGTCATTGTCCCCTACATAAAGGGCAGCGGAAGTGAGGTTGCCAGAGTCGGTTGCACATCCTATACTTAAGTCCTCACAGTTAATACTCAGGCTTCACATATGCCCTTTACCTCCTCCTGCCTTCTCCTCACTAAGGAAACTTACTATTATCTGAAGGCCAATGCAAATAAAGGTCACCAAGAGACACTTTGCAGCCAAACACAGAATGCTGGCATGTGGTAGAAGGGCTGATTGTTTGTGGGCTCCCAGCTAATAAAGGAAATGCCAATCAAAGAAGGCTTTCTGGCTTGGCCTGAAACTCAGAAGGAGCTGTGGCTGTCAGCAATGGCCCCAAGAGGGTCAGCACTTGGCTTTCCCAGAACGTCCAGTACCTACCTACACAGAGAGTATTATGGTTAGCACAGGAATCCAGAATTAAGGTTGCATAGAGAAGTGTACTCGGGGTGGGGGGTGGGGGAAAAGGGATGGGGGAAATTGTATACTAATGAAGGATTTTTTTTTTCTTTTCGGAGAGGGGAGCGAACTGTTGGGGAGGGGTGGGCAGGGAGAAAAGTGCGGCAATGAATGAATGGAAATCCAAAACCTCTGTAAATGTTTATTAAAATTAATAAAAAAAAAAGAAAAAGAAAAGGAAGAGCCTGGGTTTACTGCTTTACTGACCCAGGGAGGGGAGAGTATCATCCTCAGGCCCCGTACTGTTGAGCCACCTCAGGGGAGCTGCTATGTCCTGAGATTGGACCTTGTAATGGGTTTAATAAAATCGTAGGGCTTTCTGACTTCATCCTGTGAGAATGAGCATTAAAAATGCTTCTCAGGACACAGGGTTGGCTCCCTGGTGGTGACTGCCTCTGCCTGGAAGTACATTCTCAGATCCAGATAGGCTGTGTTTTGTATGCTTTCCTCCCACTTAAGAATGAATCACTGAAGCTCCATTTAGGACAGAAGCCGCTTTCATCTCTGAAGCATTCGGCCCTACCTCACCTTTAGCTCAGTCCTGTGGAGAACAGGATGGGGAAAAGGTTCCCACTTTGTTGTCAAACTGTTCAACTCTAAAGCTTACATGTACCTCTCCATGCCTTCCCCCAACAAATTCATCCCATTAAAATCCACCTGGGGAGAGTTCTAAAAACCAGCAAACCCATTGCTGTCAAGTGGGTTCTGACTTACAGAGGCCCTGAAAGACAGAGTAGAGCTGCCCTTATTGGGTTTCCAATGCTGTAATCTTCATGGAAGCAGATTGCTGTGTCTCTGTCCCATGGAACAGCTGACAGAATCAAGCCACCTCAGAGTGGTGGTTTTGGGATTAGCAGCATAATCTCTACAGATTATGACACCAAGATCCCTCAAACTCTTTGTTGTTGAGTCAGAACTCACTCAGAGC
Organism: Elephantulus edwardii; assembly: GCF_000299155.1. Classification (NCBI taxonomy): domain Eukaryota; kingdom Metazoa; phylum Chordata; class Mammalia; order Macroscelidea; family Macroscelididae; genus Elephantulus; species Elephantulus edwardii. The sequence continues at coordinate 11,380,169 of NW_006399834.1, read as the reverse complement.
TGACCCTCAGTAGATTTCTGAGGCTGTAAATCACAGGGGAAGAGATTGCTTATTCTGGATCCTCTGGTGGATTCTAACCATCAGAAAGGTACTGCTGTTGTATTATTATCTCAACTCCCTACAGATTATTTCATAAAAGTGGGGAGGGGTCCAAAAAAATGTGTTCTTGAATAGATCAAAGAGGAAAGAGATTTCTTTTTTTTCCATTCCACTGCCATTTTTTTATGATTTTGAAAAAATTTTTCTATGACTTTATTTACAAAATTCAAATACAGTTTATAAATTCCTTCAATTTCCCTCACACACCGCCATCAAATTGTACAAACCTAATAATTAATCTCCCCTTTCCCCTGCACATCCACATCTCTCTGCTTCCAGCCTCTCCCATTCTTCCTGGATCCTTATACTCATTCTACTATAACTGTTTTATACACTATCTATTCTTATGGGGCTGAGTTCCTTCTCTCAGCATAATGTTTTTCAGTCCCTCCCAAGTTAGGTAATAATTTACTGTTATTGGTCTTGCAGGCTGCGTAGTATTCCATTGTGTGAATGTACTATCATTTCTCAATCCATTCATTTGTGGTTGGACATTTGGGCTGTTTCCATGTTCTTATAATGATGAATAATGTTGCTATGAACATTGGTGTACAAATCTAAGTTTGTGCCTCAGTTCTCATTTTCTCAGGGTGTATTCCAAATAGTGGAATAGCTGGGTCATATGGAATATCTATGGTTAGCTTTTTGAGGAAGTGCCAAACTGCCTTCAAGAATGGTTGCACCATTTTACAATCCCACCAACAATGTTTAAGAGTTCCTTTCTTGCCACATCCTCTCAACGTCTATTACTCGCTTCTCTGTTAAACCTTGCCACTCTTACTGGAGTGAGATGGTACCTCACTGTGGTTTTGATTTGCATTTCTCTTATTGCCAGTGATTTGGAGCATTTCTTCATGTGTCTGTTTGCCATTTGAATTTCTTCTTTTGTGAAAAATCTTTTCATGTCTTTTGCCCATTTTGTAATTAGATTATCAGTCTTTTTCTTGTGGAGGCCCAGGAGTATTCTATAAACTTTTGTTATAAGACTCTTGTCTAAGATGGAATTACCAAATGTTTGTTCCCAGTCTGTAGATTTTCTTTTTACCCTGTTAGAAAAAGTGTTTGATGTGCATAGTGATTTACTCTTTAGAAGATCCCATGCATCAGTTTTATCCTCTTTAGATTGTGCATTTCTGGTTGTATTTGGCAGTCTCTTTATACCTTGGGCTAGTGCTTCTAAGCTTGATCCTAATTTGTCTCTTATGAATGTTATGGTTTTGGGCTTTACTCCCAGGTCTCTTCTGTTCCACCTTGAGTTGATTTTTGTGTATGATGTGAGGGAGAGTTCTTTAAAATCATTTTGAAAAAGGTTGAGAAAGGAGGGACATTTAAAAGTCCACCTACTGATTGCTGCATAGTAGGAACTAACTCATAGCTGACACTCCCTCAGGTTTTTGAATCTCACAAGAGGAGAATGTCCATCTTTCTCTCTTGGAGCTGCTGGTGGAGTCAAACCAAAAGTAGGGCATGCCCCTTGGATTAGTAGTACAACTCTCTATGCACTACACCACAAGGGATGATAAAATGTTTTGGGTTTTGTGTTGTTTTTTTTTTTCTGTTCTAAGTGAGAAATTCAATTAGAACAGAAAAAAGAAAAAAAAAAGCTGTGGTGCTGGAGAAGGGTACTGAATGTACCATGGACTGCCAGGAAAACAAACAGATTCATCTTGGAGAGGATTAAACCAAGCTACTCCTTGGAGGCAAGGATTCTGGGGCTTCGTCTGACATACTTTGGACATGTTGCCAGGAGGGACGGGTCCTTGGAGAGGGACATCATGCTTGGGAGGGTGGAGGGACA